>NW_026691083.1:0-300000 GCF_020826845.1 Diceros bicornis minor | reverse complement strand
TTTGCTTATAAAAAGTGGAATACTCATCAGTGGTGCCAGATGTTTCATCCCAGGGGCATGGACCTCAGCGTCGAAACCCTAAGGCTCTTCTCCCTCTGTCTCTGTTTCTTGGTGCAGCCTCTCTGGAGAAGGCAGGGCCAGAGTCTCTGGCCCAGGCGACAGGAGGGGAGAAAGCAGTTCCTTCTCCACTCCAGAGGTTTACTACAGAATTACTAAGCTCTGGGCTAGTTATTTGTCTACAGAGAAACCAGGGCTACTATCGTTCTGTCAGGAACGTCACCCTCACCCTCTATTAACTGAACTCACTCTAACTAGGTCTTCCCACAGCCACGTTCCCTCCCTCAGGCTGAGGTCTGTGCCTGTGAATCCAACAGACACCGACCCTTCGCCATCGACCCCTCTACACCTTGCCAATGACCTGCCTGCAAGAGGCTCTCACCATTTCATACAGCACAGCCTGTGCCCCTACACGCCACATGCTTAACCGTCGCCACTCCTGAGAAGGGCAAGTATCGGGGGACATTCACCCGAGTCACAGGAAGGGTCCATACTGTTAGGAAGACAAACTTGTGAGAACTTGGAAGGATTCTGGTGAACGGAAAGAGCAGATAAGTGCCAGGTCATTCATTCACCCCACAAATATGTCCCAAACAGTAAACATAAGCTAAACATCTAACTGGTGATGGGAACATGAGGGGAAGGAAGAGACCCGGTCCCTCTCTCTGAGTTCAGTCTAGTGGAGGAGGCAGAGGTCAGCCAAAATTAACACCCAGTTAATCTGTGCTGACTGCAAGGATGGCAGGACAGGGGCCTCCGTGAGGGAACGTCAGGGAGCCTGATGTAGTTCATGGGCAGGAGCGGTCGGGAGGCTTCACTCTATCCACGTAGTCTGAGGGATGAGTAGGAGTGTGGAGGGGAGGGGAGAGCACGGTATTCCACGTAGGGGAGACAGCACCTGCACAGGGAGGGAAGGGCCATGGCCCACTGAGGGAGTTTAAACAAGGGCCGAGTGGATGAAGCCAGGGGACGAGGGGGAATATTTGCAAGACGCCAGTGGGGAGCAGGGAGGGCAGGTCATGCAGGATGCTGTAGACCACGGAAGGGTCTGGTCTTTATTCTAAGCACAATGGGGAGACGGTAAGGGTTCTAAGTAGGGAAGGGACATGATTCCTAGAGGGGAACGTGAGTGGACGTGGCAAACAGTGGAGAAGGAGCGGGGGGGGGTGACGAGCAGGGGTTCACTTTTGGACCCACTGAACTCACAGTGCTTAGAGACGGCCAGGGGAAAACGTCAAGTGGCACTGAGAGATGTTCGCACCTCCGAACAGCAGGCTTGGCCTCACCAGCCAGCTGGAGAGTCCTGAGCACACAGACGGTGACTGCAACCACGGTGAGGGTGAGACCTTCTGAAGGAGAAGGCAGAGGAAAGGAGGAGAGCACAGTCCCGCCTCGGGGACCTCCGACATGGGAGGGCCTGGCCCAGGAGGAGAGCCAGGAAATGAGTCCAGAAGGAACGAGAAACGAAGAGAGCCCTCGGAGAGCCCAGTCACAGGGGCGAAAGGAAGACCGCTCTTCACCAAGATGCTCAGCACGTCACGGCCAATGTCAAACGCTGCTGAGAGATCAAGAAAGGGAAAGATTGGACAATGGTCTCCAGGTTCTTTATTATTGTTTTCAGCAACATGGAGGTCACCGTAACCCTAGCAAGAGCCACTCAGCAAACTGATCAGTGTGGAAGCTGAGTGGAACGGACAGAGGAATGAGAAGGAGACGAAGAAATAGGGACAGTAAGTCAATGCAGCTCCTGAGAACTCTCGCCTAGAAGGGGAGGCAGGAGGTGAAGCGAAGGGGTGGGACTTGGGGGAATGGGAGGATGTGGAGGGCTCCACACAGGGCCTCTTAAGATGGAAGACACCTGAGTCAGGTGTCAAGACTGATGGCGAGGGACGAGTAGAGAGGGAGAGGCTGAAGTTGTGGGGAAGAAGGCCCAGCAGATGGAGTGAGGCTTCTGAGGAACGGGGGGAGAAGGGATCCAGAGCACAGAGAGAATCATCAGCTTCAGCAGGAAGAGACACGCTTCCCCCACCACTATAAAGGGAAGGGACCCAGGGCGGGGACAGGTAGAGGCAAGTGTGCAGGAGTCCGAGTGGGAAACTGAGGGCTTTCTCAGCTGACGGCATCTGTTTCCCCTATGAAACAGGAGGCAGGTTCTTCTGCTGAGAGTGAAAGATGGGAGGGTCAGCGGTCTGGAGGACGAAGTGTGGCCAACTTAGCTTTCCAGCAGGATTTGATCTTGGTGCCTCTGCTGAGGGATAACTTTGGAAAGACAGATTCTAAGTGCTTTGGTGAAGACCGCGGCACACCAACGGTCCCTAAGTTGACTCAAAAGGAAAAGAGGGGTTTACTGACCCAGAAAGTGTACACCTAGGTGAGCGAGGCTGGCAGAGCTGGGGCCTGGCCTCTGCTGCCTGGCTCGCAGAGAGCTTCTTTACCTAACTGTGCTCTGGCAAGGGCCACTGGAAAGAAATCACTGTTGTCACTGACAGAGGGAGGCTCAGGCCACAGTCAAGATCATGGTTGTGGCAGGCTACTTCTATAATGGCCCCTAGTGAGCCCTGTCTCCTGCCGTTCACACCCACGTGTACTCCCCACCCTTGTGTGGGGGCTGGACCTAGTGACTTGCTTCTCACAAGCAGAGCCAGCAAAAGTGAAGGTGAGGTCACTGCCCAGATTAAATGAGAGGACACTGGCTTCTGTCTCACTGGCACTCCGTCTTACCCTCTCATTTGGTCACTCTGACGAAGCCAGCTGCCATGTTGGGAGCTGCCACATGGAGAAGCCTACATGGCAAGGAACCGAGGAAGGCTTGGCCAGCAACCATTTGCTGGACAACTACCAGCAAGGAATTGGGGCCCCTGCATCCTGCCAACAACCATCGGTGTGCTCCTGGAAGCAGAGCCTTCCCAGTGGAACCCTACGATGACTGCAGCCTTTGAGAGACTCAGAGCCAAAGACCCAGCTAAGCCCCCCCACGATGCCTCACCCACAAAATTCAAGTGGTACTTCTACCCACTGCTGCTGGCAGTATCAACTGATAAAACTTCTGGAAAGCAATTTAACAATACATACTGACAAGAATAAAAATATCCTACTCCTTTGACACTCCTGGGATTTATTCTAGAGCAATAATCCAAACGAAAGAAAAAGTCACGTATGCACACAAGATAAATGTCATAATATCTCCAACGGCCACCGCACTCCGTCTCCAAAGAAGTATGCCACCTGACAACAGGGAAATGCTCATGTAATTTTATAATAAAATGGTTAAATTAATTATTAATTATGATAAATTAAATTGATGCTATATCATACAAATATTAAAAACTGTAACTGTGAAAATATTACCACCATGGAAAAATGCTTTATGTAAGTATAAATGATAAAACAAGCATATAAAACCACACCTATGCTGTGATTACTGTATACTAATGTGCACAAATGGGGGCCGGCCCTGTGGCGGAGCGGTCAAGTGTGCACGCTCCGTTGCGGCGACCTGGGACTCCCAGGTACTGATCCCGGGCGTGCACCGATGCACCACTTGTCAAGCCATGCTGTGGCGGCATCCCATGTGGAGTAGAGGAAGATGGGCACAGATGTTAGCCCAGGGGCAATCTTCGTTAGACAAAAGAGAGGGATTGGCATCGGACGGTAACTCAGGGCGAATCTTTCTCATCAAAAAAAAGGGCCGGCCCCGTGGCTTAGCCTTTAAATGTGCGCGCTCTGCTGCTGGCGGCCCGGGTTCGGATCCTGGGCACGCACCGACGCACCGTTTCTACGGCCATGCTGAAGCCGTGTCCCACATACAGCAACTAGAAGGATGTGCAGCTATGACATACAACTATCTACTGTGGCTTTGGGGGAAAAAATGTGCACATACGAACGAGGATTGGAAGAAAACAGTAGACAATGAACAAAGATGATTTCATCTGCTGGTAGGATTACTGAGGATTTCTACAAGATTTAGTCTTATATTAATGGCCCTCTCTTCAGACCAATATCAGAAACAAAAAGGTTAAATATACAAGCTTGAGAAAATGTGTCAATCATTCCTCCCTGCATTAATCACATTCTTCTCAAATCAGTGAACATCAAGCTCCTTTTAGGGGACACTTGTTTTCTCTTTGAAAGCCTCACGCAGTTTCCTGTCTCTGCTGAGAGAAAGGCTCACAGCTCCTCTGCTGAGGGGTGGCTCTAATCCTCCACCCAATCCTTTATTGGTTCCTTTCCATGGGAGCTGGGGATGAGGGAACTGGGAAGGGACAAACAGAACAGTGTCCCCAGGAAGTGATAAGAGAGGTAAGAGTCAAATGAAGGCAGGTGGTTCTAGCCCATGAGAGCCCCACTGCTCACAGCTCCAGACTGCACCATCCCAAGGAGGTGTAAGGTCCACTACCTGTTTGCCCAGCTGGGCCCCATCCATCAGAATAGACTTCTCCTTTATCCGTTAGGAACAGACTATGGTCCTGACCACAAGCGATCTATCAGACAAACAGAGGGAAGGTTGATGAGAAGAAATCTTTGGCAGCCCAGTGTCCTGCTCAAAGGACCCAAAGCACGGGAGCATTCCCTACTGCTCCTGAACCTGAGGGGGCCAAGTCCAGGCAGGCTGCCCCACACAACCTCCACTTCTTATTCTTTCTCACTCCACTGCAGCCTGGTTTCTGCCTGCCCCTCCACTGATGCGGCTCTTGCTAAAGGAAAGGGCCAGATGTCCTAAGGAGAAGACGCAAGAGCTCCTCCATCCCAGTCCATCCCTGAAGAACCACTCCCTTCTCCACAAGCCTTTCTCTTCCCCATCTCTCTCTTCTGCCTCTCCCATAGCTTCCAGTCTTGCTCCCTAGCTCAGCCTTACTCCTTACCCTTCAGTGTTGGAATCCTTCTCCAAGGTCTGTCTTCTGCCCTCTTCTCTCCTCCTCTTCACACTCCCCTGGGAGGCTGCATCCGTTTCCAAGGCTTTCTCTGTCACCTGTACACTGCTATTTCCATTCCCAACAACTTTACTGAGTTCCAGACCTGCTTTTCTAACTGCCTAATGAAAAGCACCGTTTACTAAATGCTTATTATGCCAGGCACTGTGCTAAGTCAATAACCAAGAACACCTACGAAGAAACTGAATCTCAGAGAAGGTTGGTAACTTGACCAAAGTCATCCAGTTAATATGTGGGGAAGCAGGGACTTGAATTCGCATCCATGGGACTTTCAAGTCTGTGCAAGACGCACTATACTCTACTGCATACTAAAAACAATTTCACTCTCTACCTCCTCCTTGCTTCTCTCTCCCACTCAACACGAGCCTCCTCCTCTAGGACTTCCCCATCCGGGTTGAGAACATCAGCAGCCACTCATTTGCCAGTGGAGTCAGGCTCCATTCCCTCTAGCTCACTCCCTGGACCTCTTATCAAGCCCCAAATCTGGTCAATCCTCCTTACATGTCTCTCCACATGTCCCTTCTCCCCACGCCTTCCCAAGTGGCCTTCATCACCTCCTCCCCCAACCCTAGAAAACCCTGCATCGCTCACTCTCCACCTGTCTTCCAGCCTATGCCACAGCACTCCCCTGTAAGCATACCAAACTCCAGCCACCCCACATGCTCTCAGCAGTTAAAGGCTCCACCTGCCACCTCCCCTCTGCCATGAAACCTTTCCCACCACTCATTCCTGGTCTATCTGGTAAATTCCTCTGTCACCTCCTCCACGATGCCTTCTGTGCCTTCCATTCCATCCTCGGAAGACTTAATGACTCCCCTTTGCTACTCTTATAGCACTTTCGGTATGCATTCATTTATGTATTTAAGTATTGATTATAGATATCTACCATGTGCCAGGAACTGCCCCAAACATGGGAATAAATGGTGAACAAGATAAAGCCAGCCTGAAACACACACAGAGCCTGGGCACACTCAGGTACAGCTAGTTTTTTCAACTTGTCTCTCCCACTAGAGTGTTTTCCCCCCAAACCTTATTCAACTTGGTACCCCATGTTCCAGTACTGAACATCCTGGCCTACAGTAGCCAGGCGACCATTTGTATAAAATAATTTATTAATTCAGAAAATCCGCCTAAAAATTTCCCATCACCCCCCCCTAGTTTCCCCCTTTCAAAAGTGCCCCAAGGGGCAGAATGAGTAGCTCTCAGCCCACGCCTCTTACCTGGACCACCTGTCCATCGAAGGCCTGCGTTCTATGGACTTTGTGACTTCCGCTAATGGCTGAGGGCCATCTGGGGAGAAGCAAGACATATGGTCACGGTAAGCATTGTGGGGTTCTGGCCTCTCCTCTGTCATTCCTCACTGGCGGCCCCATACACACACATAGTAACTGTTAGGGAAACTCTCTAGGTCAAAAAGAAGGCAGAGTTAGACACAGGTGCAAAGGTAAAATAATACAAACTAAATCGCTTGGTGATTTTAATATGCTGCCAGAGCTGAGACTGGAGTTTAAACCCACCAGCATAACGCGAGGAACAAGAGGGAAATTTTTTTAAAGACCAACAGAAATAGAACTGAAACAGAGGAATTTTTGAAGTTAATCAATTTGGCTAAAAATAAAGAAGGAATCCAAAGAAGGTCTAGCCATCCCAATCAATGCTCATGCACCTGCCCTCCCACCAGGCTGATGCACGGAGCTCCCCCTGAGATGGAACAACACTCTCCACAGCTCTCCGTGGAGCGCTCACTGCTCCTCTCAGGCCTGAGGAACCTTGCTTGGTACTGCTCTGTGACTCTATCACACAGTAATCACTCCAGAGATGTTTAATGCTCAACACAACTTGGGGAGGGGTAGTCCTTGTGGGAACTCACCTGTAAGGTTCATTTTCCACCACCTTCCTTCCACATTGTCCGTAATAGCTGTTTGCCAGGCTGAAGACTAAAGAATACCACCACCAATGAAATCAGTTCTACAGGTGTGTGGAACCCAAGAATGTCAGGACTGGAAGGGGGTCTGGAAAGTGGTCCTAGTCCAACTGCTCACCCAACTGCCACTGGGTTTCCTTCTCCAATATTCCCAGCCAGTGCAGGCACACCTCCAGGCATGCTGGGGTCCAGACATGCTGCAACAGGCTGGGCCACCTGTACTTTCCCTCTGCTTCTCCTCTGGGCCCTCGTTCTGCCTCTCAGGAATTCCATGAGAGGCGAGCACCTCCTGTGAAAGGACTCAGCACCCCCTTGTCTTGACATGAGTACAGCCATGTTTGGCCACTCCATTGACCTACAGCCACCAGCACAAAAAGAAATATAAAAGCTGCTTTCTGAGTGGTGGGAACTGGCCCTTCTCCCATGAACATAGTTGCAATGTGTAAAAATTTCAAGGCCCTCGGGCACCGCAGCCTGGGCCTGACTGACCATCTGTGCTGGGCTGGGACGATAACCACAAACCAATGCACGTACACAACTACTGGGCTGCGACAACAGCCAGGGTGCTCAGTGCATGTACGCCACTGATAACCTTTTGTGCATGGAAACACTGAATGCTTGCTCTGTAAACTCTGTAACTGCTTATATAAACTGCTGGAAAGCGAGGCCTGGTGAGAGTTCCACTTGTGGAAGGGACGCCTTGCCCAGGACGTGTGATTCCCACACACCCATGTCGATTGACAGGACTCTCTCGGTACTGGGGCGTGGATGTTGTGAGTAATGGATTTATTGTGAAGTAATTGATCTGATGTGTTCTCTTTTCGGTCAACCTGGTGTTTCTCTTTCCGGTTGCCTTGTGTCATTTCCCTTCAGTCGATCTGGTCGAGCCAATGTTTTTCCATTTCTGATCGAGCCAATGTTTTTCCCTCTTATTATATGACCTATTCGAATCTGCCGCTATCTCAGCTGATCAGGTGTTTCCCGTTCTGATGGAGCTGGTGTTTTTCCCTCTTATTATTTGACCTATTCTGATCTGTTGGAGGACTACCGCCTTTACTATCCTCTGTATAATAAAATATACCTTCAGTCCATTTGTTTGGAGTGGAGTTTCTTTTACGTCTCCAATCGAATCCCCCGAACCGCTCATAACACCCCATTCCTTGCACCTGTCACCAGGTTGCCCTCAAGGCCAAGTCCCCTCTGGAAAGAGTTCCTAAACACCACCTTCGGCTTTTCCTACAAAGAACCTTAGCCAGAAAATGAAATGTGATGAATTTCATCAAGTTGGCCTTCCCTGGAATAACCACTTTTTTGGAGACGGTCGGGGTTACCCAGGAGCCTGGACTCTGAAAGCCCCGCGTCTTGGAGGAAGTGTTAGCAAACAGGCTTCTCTCAGTACAAGGGAAAAGCCGTTTACACACGTAGCCCAGCTCAGTGACTTCACAACAAAGGCAGGCGTTGATGAGGCTGCCTGGTGTGCACTGTCATGTTTACATATACCTCAGATTTCCCAAGAACCACAGAGAGCAGAGAACAGAAAAGAGTCAGCCAAGTCTGCCCAACATAGTCTCTTGAGCCATGCTCCTGATTTGCTCGGGAAATTCCAACAGCCTCACAATCAGATGTGGGTCAATCAAATGGGCCACTTCAGGCCCTAGGGCAAGAAAGTGGTCCCCCCACCATCCATCAATCTTGAACAGGTCAATTCACGTCCTTCACCGTCTTGTCAGGACGACAGTGGGCGCTGCCAAAGGAGACCTGTAGCACCTGTGTCTCCTGAGGTCTGTCCAGAGGCAGTGGGACGGGTGAGAGCTCCAAAACACACGCGTCTCCCCTCGCTGAAACAAACACAACCAGGGCGAGTGCACTGACGCAGAGTCAGAGCACTTCTAACATGAGAGATGACACTGCCCCACCCCTACATTGTTACACAGTGAGATCGGAATGACTTACTCAAGCCACATAAGTTAGTGGCACAGCAAGGACCAGAACCCTGGCCCCCAAGTCCAACCCACTGCACCACACTGCCTCCATGACACATGGGGTTACTGAAAAGCATCCTTAGTCTTATTAAAGAAAGCTCTTCACATGTCATTTCACACCATTTGAATTTTTCAGGAAAGTAAAAGCAATAGCCACTTTCTGCAATAGCCACTAGGATTTCTCAGTATGGTGAAAAACAGCACATGTTATATGACACCACTTCTAATAAAGGAAGCAAAAAGAATACATTTGTAGATGCATTTGCTCGCACATGCATTACATCTCTCCAGAAGGATAAACAGGAAACTGTTAACACAGGTTGTCGACAGGGAGAAAAATCATGATCCTGGGAGGACAGAGGTGGAAAGCAGACTCTTCATCATATGTTCTATGGCGCCATTACGATTCTAAATTATGCAAATATGTTACCTATTCAAAATAGAAAATTTTAATTTTTAAATAAGCATGTAAGATGAAATGTTGTCTAGAAGTCACTCTAAAGAGAAACTTGGGGCCGGCCAGGTGGCGCAAGCGGTTAAGTGTGCGCGCTGTGCTTCGGCGGCCCGGGATTCGCTGGCTTGGATCCTGGGCGTGCGCCGACGCCCCACTTGTCACGCCATGCTGTGGTGGCGTCCCATATAAAGTAGAGGAAGATGGGCACAGATGTTAGCTCAGGGCCGATCTTTCTCGGCAAAAAGGAGGAGGATCGGCATCGGATGTTAGCTCAGGGCTGATCTTCCTCACAAAAAGTAAATAATAAAAAATAAAGGAATTAAAGCAGAAACTTATTGTTCTTTATAATCCTACTGGAGAGGCCAGATTGGTCTATGTATGGAATTCCTCTGACAGGTTTTAAACAATGAACTTTTGACTATTTACAGTGGAGTCTGGAGTTGAGGAGAAGATCTGCAAACGCACTGGTTCTCAACATACTCCTCACTAATGACCCCCTATCTTCTCCTATAATCCTCATCTTTAAAAACATCTCATCCACCAAATAAATGGCATTATGAATGTTATAATAATATACTTGCCCATCCATATTCATCAGTGACTGATATAATTTGCAGACAGAGCTTTTGATCTGCATGAAATAACTGGTTTATCACAATGAGATGATGTGATTCTAGGCAAAATCAAAGAAAATGGACAATGTTGTTAGCTCATATTAGTAGCTGAAAATATGAAGTACTTTAAAATACTGACAAGTGATTCACATCCCCCATTACTATCTGCATGGACCCCTAAGGGCCTGGGAAAAGTTAATATATAACATTGAAAGGGAAACTGGCTCTAGGTCCAACTACCTATAGACAGGAAATACAGAGGACAGAGGATCATGTCAACCAGCACCACAGGGATGCATTCAACAAACTGAAGACTGGAAAATTCTATAGAATAAACAATGAGATTTCTTTGTTAAATGCATTTCAAGGATAAAAGATTCAAACAGACTTAAAAGACTATAAAAGTCTTCTCAACCACTTGCAATGTCTAGACCTTATCCAGCTTTTGATTCAAATAAATTTTTAAAAATAAAATAAAAATCTATTGACACTTATAAGACAACTGTCAGTTTGAACACTGACAAACTATTTGATATTAAGGGATTACATTGTTAATTATTTTTAGGTGTGATGCTATACTTACCACTCTTTTCAGTCCTTATGTTTTTAGATATGTACTGAAATATTTATGAATGAAATCAATTTTCTTATGATTTGCTCTAAATTTGCTGAGGGAGAACATGGGGGAAATGTGTAAAACAAGATCGTCATGAGCTGATGATGGTGGAAGCTGGTGATGGCCCATGCGGTGCATTATCTTATTCCATCCACTTTTGCATATGTCTACAATCATTCTTAACAAAAGGTAAAAAGAAATGTCATTTGGCATCGTACAGCCAATAAAGACTTCAATACTAAGGGTAAAAGGATTCTGATATGAAATTCAGTGAAAAAAGGCAGAAAACAAAATATACACTGTGATCAAAATTCTATAAACAGACATTTGCATACAAATGAGGGAAGAGGGAAAAAAATGAAAAGAAAGATTTGTCCAGTATGTATTTCTGGGTAATTCCCCTTTATTTTAAAAAATGTTTCATATTGTCCTCATCATATTGATTGACTCGTGTCTACTTTTGCAAATATCATAAATCATTTCTAACATTTTATAATCCAATTTCAAATATCTGGAATAAAGCCTCCATCTTAAGGCTTTCATTGAATTTTTTGCCCAGACCACATTCTAGGCACTGTAGAGTGCCTCAGGATATCTCAAGCTAGGAAACAAAGGTCATCACTCTGGGGCCAAAAAATAACATCCCTACTTATCAGCAAAGGACCTTTACCAAACAGGCTGAAAATAATCTAGTCCAGATAGTTCCAAACAATGTGCCTTTCAAGACTCCATCTATGTTGTTGTTACGGTTTGCTTTATGTCATCAGATTCTTGAAAATCAGAGGGAGCTTCCTCAGCAAATCACAGCAGAAAAAGCCAAGGCGAGAGCCTCAATTTTCTCTTTTCGGCTCCTGTGAAATCCAAACTGAGAATCTCTGTTGAGTTCCATCTACCAAACTTTCGTCCCATCCTTAGCTTTAGAGGACAGCAGTGTGAATCCATGGCCACAGGCGGCAGGTGAAATCTGAAAAAAAGTTCCCATAAAGCATTCACTGATCTGGGACGTCCAGTTTTTCCAGCAATAAATGGCAGCTTGTTTACCCATTCCAAGAACACACACTATTAACACAGCAACCAACACTTATGGAATGTTTGCTACATGCTAAGTGCTTGAGATGCACTATCTCATTTCATCTTCACACTCACCCAAGGATCTAGTTATCAGATCCTCCCCATTCACCAAGACACAGTCTCGCAAAGCAGTAAAGTTGAACATTACCTTAGTTTGAATCTTGGCAACACCAGAGGGTCTACAGCTGGTAGACCCTGACCAGTTGTGTGATCTGAAACAGACTGCTTGACCTCTCTGTGTCTGTTTCCCTCTATGTGAACTGGAGTTGAGAACAATATCTCTCTTATTGGGTTGTTGTCAGGACTAAATGAGTTAATAGAGCTAAAGCCCCTACAGTGAATAGTACTTGACTTAATGTGTAAGAGCGACGGCACGTACTCACTATCATTACTGGTGGTAGTAAGAGGAGTAGTCGATAGAGGAGAAAATCGAGGCTCCTAGAGATTAAGTAACTTGTCTAATACAGTCACGCGGCTAAGATGTGGAGGCTGTCTGATTCCAGAATGCACCCTCTTGACCCTGATACTGCACTGTGACATTCTCAAAGCCCTGCCATGAAGAAGCATTCATACCACAGCCACAGCGAAAGTGACACATTCACAGCCCAGTGACTCTGTTGGGTGTTTCACCCAAACGCGATGTGATGTTATCAATCCTCACTTTCACTGGCCACATGAGGAAACGGAGGATTTGGTAGGGCTGAAGCCAAGGGCAGCCTGGCTTTAGAATCGGCTCCTTTCCCATAAAACCCAGAGTGAGCACCTTCCCGGGTGGCCTGGGATAGTCCTAGCTTACACCTGATGTCCCAACGTTCACTCTCGAACAAACTGGACAACAAATTCTACAGTGACCCAAATGACGCCCCACTGTCCCTTGGCTGTTTACAGTTTATCACAGGCCTCTGTAGTCAATCTCAGAGACTATATATAAACCTAATCCTTAGGAAAAGCCAGCTGACCAATAACGAGCAAATGTGAAGAATTTTCTTGGCGGGGGTGCCGGCCATGTGGACTAGTTCCCAGTGAGTGAGTTCGGCGCGCTCTGCTAGGGTGGCCTGGGTTTGGTTCCAGGATGCAAACCTACACCACTTTTGGTGGCCAGGCTGGGGCTGCGACCCACATACAAAATAGAGGATGACTGGCACATGTGTTAGCTCAGGGTGACTCTTCCTCAGCAAAAGAAAGATTTTCTTTTTACTTGCAGCATGGCCTGAGGAAAGCTAGCTAAATATTTCCTTTAAATTTGACGTGTTGGTGACTTGTTTAATCAAGTCATCCCAAAGTGACATATCCCTCCTTTTTCCCTGTGATATTTTCTCTCCTCACATTCACAGGGAACATATACACATGCACCCCTGTGTGAGTCAAAAAGCTCAGTTCCCTGGCCTTTGGGAATGGCTTGGGTCCACAGAAACGACCCACTGGGGAGGCAGGAGCCAGCCCCTGACCACACGGCAGGAAACATAGAAAAGAAGCGAGTCCACAGAGGATGCCCAGCACTCTATGCTTTCTCTCATTGCTTGTGGTAGCTGTTGATTCAACACTCAACAAATACTTGGTGAGCACCTACTGTGTTATTAAATCTGCTAGTATGGGAAAAGGCTTCGAACAACACCTGACACAGAGTCAGCATTCGGTAATGTGTGTTATAATAATGTGCCAGCAGAGCACTTCCAACTATGGTGGAGTGAAGAAGTTAGTGAAGCTCTCACCAAAAAAGAACTGCAAAACTGGACAAAATTATTTAAAAAACACCACTTCACGGCCTGGGAAATCAATAAAACACAAAGAAACTGAGGAATTATTCACAGAAGACTGTGAGAACTACAGGTAAGAACAGCTGGAGACTTCAGACTTCCTGTCTTGTGTTGTTCCTTCCGCCCCAGCTCAGTTAGCACAGAAGTTTGAACAGGACAGGGCTGGCCATGAAAACCTTCAGCTTTGTTGCCAGAATGCACAGACCTTCATTGGATGCTGAAACTGGAGGGTGCAAACTCATGCCCATCAGCAAACTAGTAGGAAACAAACAAGTAAAATGCACAACTCGACGAGCCTGATTGCAATCCTGATTGGGGCAAGAGGAGAGGCAGACCAGCCAGAAATTTCATGGGAAAATGCTAGAAAGGAGAGAGCGATAGAAGCCTCTGCCCACATCCACGGCTTTCTGAGAAACTGCACGAATGGACAGATGAGACCTGAGCACCGGTGGAAAGTAAAGATGAGGAGACTGGAGAACAGGCTGAACTTTGATGTGGTTCCAACCTACAGACAATCAAAGGTAGAGGGTAGAAACCTTAGAAGCTCAAGTTTGAGCACAACCTCTGCCCAAATCATTGGCTGACCACAAAGGGATGCAGACTGGGGGCAACCCTCAGGAAGTCAGGCTAAAAAAATAAGAGGAACCGAGCAAAGACATCAGTGGCCACGCACAGCCCAGGAGGCTGAGGCTATAGATCAAGTCCATAAAAATTAAAAAACAAAACAAAAGAAAAAATCCTCAGCATGAAAAATATCAGAATCCAAAATTGTTATAATATATCATGAAAAACTCCAGTTTTTAACAAAAAAAAAAAATACAAGAATTAAGAAAGAGTGACATATACCAGGGGGAAAAAAGCAGCCAACAGAAACTGACACGCAGTTGACCCAGATGTTAGATTTATCAAAGATATCAATGAACTGTTTTTCAAAGACTATTTTAAGACCATGTTAAAAAACCATATGAATACATGATGACAATGACTTGACAAATACGGACGCTGAATACAGAAAAACAAACACAAAAATCCTAAATAGAAATTTTAAAGTTGTAAAGCAAAATAACAAAATAAAGAATTCACTATATAGGCTCAACAGCAGATTTGAGATGGCAGAAGAATCAGTGAACTTGAAGAAATAGCAATAGAAAGTATTCATTCTGAAAAATAGAGAAAAAAAAGACTGAAAAAGAAAACGAATGGTGCTGCAGAGACCTGTGGCACAACATCAATTGTATTAACAGTCAGGAAATGGGAGTCTCAGAAGGGCAAGAGAGAAAGAAAGTAGAACAAAACACTTATAGAAAGAATGGCAGAAAACCCACCAAATTTTATGAAAAAACATAAATCTAAGATCAAAGATGCTCAACAAAACACAGTTAACCTGTTAAAAAACAAACTCTGGAAAGCACCCAAAGAAAATGGACTCATCAGGTACAAGGCAACAACAATCAGATTCACGGCTCACTTCTCATCAGAAACTACGGAGACCAGAAACGAATAGAATGACATATTCAAAGTCTGAAAGACAAAAACTGTCAACCAAGCATTAATTCTATATCCAGCAAAATTACACTTTAAAAAAAATTGAAGCTGGAATAAAGACATGACCAAACAAAGACTGACAGAATTCACTGAGAGGAGACGCGTCTGAACAAGAACTAAAGAAGTCTTTCAGGCTGACAGGAAATGACAGCAGATGGTCAGTAACAATCACAAGAAGAAATGAAGAACATCAGTCAAAGTAATTATAAAGGTAAATATAAAACACTGCACAAATATATTTTGTCTATCTTCATCACTTAAGAGATTTAAAGGACAATCGCACAAAATCATAATTATAAATTGCTTTGCTGGGCTTCAAATGTAGAAAGATGTGGTATATATCACAACAACCACACAAACGAGAGAGGAGGAAATGGAGCAATGTTGAAACAAAGTTAGTTTCCTCAGGATTAGGTCACTATTAACCTGAAGTAGATTGTGATAAATTAGGACACATATTTTAATCCCAAGAGCAACTACTAAAAAAACAAACAAAATATAGTAAAACACCAAACAAAGGAATTTAAAAAGTCCGCTAGAAAAATAACTATTAACCACAAAAGAGGGCCTCAAAGGAAGAGCAGAGAGAAAAAAATGACATAAAGAAACAGAGCAAAATGGCAGATGTGATCCGACCACATCCGTAACTACATTCAAAGGACATGGATTGAGCAATGTCGGTGAAAATAGTGGAGCAACAAAAACACTGGGAAACTGTCAGAATCCACTTTTCAAAACTCTGACAAAGAACCAAAGACTTCAAGCAATCTGGGGGATGTTTACTCGAGGAAAGCAGCTGACTCTCAGTCAGAACAGCAAGCTTGGTCGCATTTTAATCTGACCTATTCCCATCCACCTCTCCTCAGCTCTGCAGGAGCCCTCAACACAAACAGCTCACAATTCCAGTGGAAATCAGCAATCTGGCAGCCATGGGGGGAGGCAGAAAAGGATTGGAACAACTGCAAAGCCCCACTCCCAGAGAACTCGCGTTTCATCTGTCTGGTAGTGCCCTGCAAGACCCCATTAACAAGGCTCTATTTTTCTGACCTGATGCAGATATCACCCAAAACAAACAGCCTTTCCTCCTGGAGTGTCTGTTGAAAACAATGAGAGGCTAATAACGAACATTAAAGCTGCCTGGGTGGTGCATAATAGTAGGAGCAAACAATATAGATTAACCCAGAAACTATCAACCAGCTTGACCTGACATCTCTAGAACACTGCACCCAAACAACAGCAGAATACACATCCTTTTAGAACACACAGGGAACATTCTCCAGGATAGACCATATTCTAGGCGAAAAAAGAAAGTCTCAATACATGTAAAAGGACTGAAATTAAAGTATGTTCTCTAACCACAACAGAATGAAATTGGAAATCCACAAATAAAGAAATTAGGAAAACCATCAATATTTGGAAAGTAAACACTTCTAAATGACTCCAGGGTCAAAGAAGAAATTCCAAAGAAAACTGAAAACTACTTGAAGGTAAATGAAGACAGAAGAAATACAACATATCCGAATTTATGGGCTGTAGCTAAATAGTGCCTAGAGACAAAATTATAATTTTAGCTTTAAACTTTAGTTTAAAGCTTGTAATGTAGCTTTCAATACCTACATGACAAAAGAAAAAAGATCTCGACAATAGCCAAACCTTCCACCTTAAGAAACTAGAAAGAGCAAACTAAACCGAAAGCAAGCAAAGAAGGGAAATACTAAAAATACAACTAGAAATCAATCAAACAGAAATCAGAAAATCAATAGTGAAAATCAATTCAACAAAAATTTGGTTCTCTCAAAACATTAATAAAGTTGACAATTCTTTAGCTAGACTGACAAAGGAAAAAAGAGAAAATACAAATTACCAAAATCGGGAACTAAAGAAAGAAGATTACTACCAACGTACAGAACTGTGGGAGATCAGAAGTGAATACTAGAAACAACTTTATGCCAACAAATTAGATAACTAACAAGAAAAAACACATTCCTAGGAAGACACAAATTACCCAAGCTGACTCAAGAAGAAATCGAAAATTTTAATGTGCCTATAACAAGCTTAAAAAAATTAAATTAGTAATAAAACAAGCTCTTCTTACCAAGGAAAGTCCAGACCCAGATAACTTACTTCACTGGTAAATTAACCCAACATTTACCTAAGGAATAACACCAATTCTTCACAAACTTTTCCAGAAACTCATTCTATGAGGCCAGGAATATCCTGATACCAAAACCAGTCAAAGACATCACAAGAAAAAAATCCTCAATAAGATGTTAGCATAACCAACCCAGTGGAAAAAGGATTATTGTCCAAGAACAAGAGGAATTTCTCCCAGGAATGCAAGCTGGTTTAACATCCAACAATCAACTAACGTAATATATCCTACTCACAGAATAAAGGACAAACATCACATGATCACCTCAACAGATATACAAAAAGCATTTGACAGAATCTAGTCCCTATTCAGGATTTTAAAAAAGAAAAGAAACTCCGCATAAGGTAGGACAAGAAGGGAACTTCCTCAACTTGAGGAAAGACATCTGTGAAAACCTTACAGCTCGCATCACCCGCAATGGTCAAAGACTGAATGCTGTCTCCCTAAGATCAGGAACAGAACACGGACAGCACTTCAATTCAACACTGTACTGAAGGCTCTACCCAGTGCAATTAGGCAAGAGAAAGAAACAAAGGCATGCAAATTGGAAATGAAGACGTGAAACTGTCTTGATTCACAGACAACCAGACAACACCATCCTGTATGTAGAAAATCCTAAGGAATACACAACAACATATAAAACTAATATACAAGTTCAGCAAACTCAAAAGATAGAAGGTCAATGTACAAAAACCAAAGGTATTTCTATATACTAGCAAGGAAAGCTCCAAGAATTAAGTTGAGAATACAATTCTATTCAAAATACCATCAAAAAGGATAAAATGCTTAGGAATAACTGTAACAAAAGAAATGCAAGAGTTGTATACTGAAAACTACAAAACATACTTGAGAGAAATTAAAGACCTACTTAAATGAGAGATTCTACGTTCATGGATTGGAAGACAAAAGAATGTTAGAGGGCATTTGTGCCCAAATCAATCTACAAATTCAACATAATCCCTACCAAAATCCCAGCAAGTACTTCTGCAAAAACTGACAAGCTAATCCTAACATTTATGTGGAAAATCAAAAGACTCAGAATAGACAAAACAATTTTTAAAAACAAGAACAAGCTGGAGGACTTACATTTCCCAATTTCAAAATTTATTATAAAGCTACAGTAATCAAAAGAGGATAATTTTAGCATACGGTTAGACATATAGATCAACGGAACAGAACTGACAGTTCAGAAATAAACCCTGACTGTTTACAGGCAACTGACTTGGACAAAGGTGCCAAACAATTCAATAAGGAAAGGATAGTCTTTCAACTAATGATCCTAGGACAATGGGATATCCACATGGAAAAAGGCCCCTACCCCACACCATACACAAATACCAGGTCAAATGGCTGGCTCATAGACCTAAACAGAAGAACTAAAACTATGACGCTCCTACAAGAAAATATAGGAAAACTATCTTTGTGATCTTGGGTTAGGCAAAGACTTCTTACACATACCAAAAACACAATCCACAGCAGAAAAACTGATCAACTGAATTTCATTAAAATTTAAATATTTGTCTCTTCAAAGGACACTTAAGAAAATCAAAAGAAAAGCCGTGGGCTGGCAGAAAATATCCGCACATATCATGTATATGATAAAGGACCTCTATCCAGCACACATAAATAACTCTTACAACTCAATATTAAGGAAAAAACAACGCAACTTGTCATTCTTCTGGAGCTTCAATGCCCCGTTTCTCTTGATCTCCCCTTTTCAGTTCAAGATCACTTGTTACCCTTGACAGACAAGTCAGAAGCCAAACTGGTCCAATCTGCTGCTTTTTCATCCCGCATCGAGATTCCCACAAGCATCCCCAACAAGAACCTATCCCAAGCACCTCGTTTTGCTCTTCTGACTGTTGGCTCCAAGAGAAGCTGCCGCAGGTCGCCCTCTGCTGCCATCTTTTCAAACCTGAGTCAAGGCAGACGCCTCCTGTGCAAACACCCTAGTGTGTGCGGACCTCCGCTCCTCCTCGCTCATCCCTGTACCTGCTCCAGTTAACGCTTCCTTTCCCTCTGGCCCACCGACTCCAGCCGGCCTGCAAGGTCCCAGAGCTTTTGCAGCCGTCTGTCCTAACATCAGAACTTCCGGGGCCAACCGCCCGAGTGCTGATCCCACTGTACCTCCCCCTACCAGCTGTGGGGTCTGGGGCCTGTCCTTTGACCTGTCTGAGCCTCCCTCTGCTCCCTGATATGTGGGGACAACCCCGACCCGCCGGGGAGGTGTGGCTCCCACGGGCCGCCACAACCCCGCCGTTTCCGCGCCTCCATCAAGGCAGGCAGCGCCCCTGTCGCCTCCCCCTCCTGTGCCTGTGGCCGCTCGAGGGGCGCCCTCCCGGAGTCTCACCCTCCAGCGTGGCAGCTTCTCAAGAGGCCGAGGGCACGGGGAGGAGCAGCGGCGGCAGTGGCCGGAACGCGCCGAGGGAGGGGCCGCCCGCTCCTTCCGCTCCAGCTCCAGGAGGGATGGCAGCGGCTCGACCCGGTGGCGCGGACGCGAGCTGGCGCGGGGCTCCGCCCGGAGCTGGGCAGCACGAAGGGGGGGCGCCCTGCGCCCCGAAAAGCTGCAGCCTCCCACGAGGATGCGGTCGGCGCCGGCCGCGCGCTCGCCAACCTACAGGCCCACAGGCGCGCCCCCGGCCTCCGCCGCCTCCTGCCGACTCGGTGAGCACACGGCCGCCGTTCAGAGCCCTCGCCCCGCCCCCGGGGCAGCCCAGCCGGCACCCCAGCCGGGCCCTCGCCGCCGGCGCCATCGCTGCTTCACCCCTCCAGGCCACCCAGCGAGGCCAATTTGTGTGACCCTTGACCCCACGCCCTGGCGAATGCGCCCGCCTCCAGGTTTCCTATTGGCTGAAGGCAGAGGTGCTGAGGGACCCCAGTGGCGCATCCAGGGGGGGTGGCTGGGCTGGGCGGAGCCGGGGACCTGCGATCCTCAGGGTGGTGGATGGGGCCCAGGTCCTGGCCCTGCCACCTGGTGCGCGACCTTCCTCTGAGCTCCAGCTCCGCCTGAGCGCCGTCCCCTTCCCGCGGAGCACACGTTTTCCGAGCATCTGCCCGGCTCCTCAGGGCGCAGGGCACTTTCCTGTCGCCAGGTCCTTTGCTTCTTGGCATCAGCCTGGGAAACGCTGGAGGGGTGGCGCCCTCCGCGCATCTCCAGGTAAGTCCTTCCCCTGCCCTGTGTAGTCCCTTTGCCACTGTCCGTTGTCATCTCTTCCCTGGCCTTGTCGTGGGCGTTCCCCACCCTCATCAGCTACTAGGCAACTCAGTCCCTGCTCCAGCCACAGTGAGCTAGAGGGTAGCTCTTCCTATTGGCATTCGCTGCCAAAACCCCTGCAGGCATTCCCCACTGTCTTCCACAGTGCATCCTCCTCCCCGGCTCACCTCACTCCTCAGCGCTTCATCCACTTGAGCAGAGGGCTCCACTTGTGCCTTCTGATCCCACCGCTGTTTCAGGCCTCCCTACTTTGCACGCACTGCCTCCAATGCCCTTCAGATGTCTGGCAAACTCCTAGTCATCTTCTAAGATCCAGCTCAAGCACCTCCTTTGAACTTCTGTGAAAGCAAGTACTTCAGTTCCTTCAGGTTGTCCTCACCAATGTTGTCCTCCTACAGGTTGGGAGGCGGCCAGGAACAAGGGGTGTCCTCCTGAATGAATGACCAGGAGTCTGGGGCCCTTGTTTCTAGTCCTGCTTCGGCTACTGACTAGTTGTCTCCCTTTTCTGGATCTCCTGTCTGAAATGAGGGGACGGGTTAAAACAAAAGTCAATACATGAAATGATATTTTTAAAATGAATGAGGTGTTTTGACTTTATGGCTTGTAGGATGTCTTGCAGCCGGTTATGATCCCTGGTGGGCATGCCCAAATACTAGCCCCAAATGCTGAGGGCCAACGCCCTCTGTCTTCCCTCCCTTGCTTCCTTCTCTCTCTTTCTCTTGATATTGCTTGATCCCTAGAAGTAATCCAGTTTTAATCTACTCCCAACACCAGTTCAGATTACCTTGTTGTCCTGGAATGTGCCTTGTATCCAGTCTGAAATGTGTTTTTACTGTTTCCTGGTGAAATGTGGTGGATGTTTTACTGTTCTGTGGGGCTGTTTTGCAGAGAGTGATCAGGGAAAACTGACTGATAAGATATGGTATCCAGGAGACTGCTCCTCGAAGGCCTCCACCTGCAGCAAACGTAATTAACCAAAGCTATGAAGTCAGTAGTCTGCTGGGCTATGAGATCTATCCTCTGTTTGCACTGAGCTCGTGCTTCCCTTGGACTGCTCTGAATCAGTGAGTGAGGCAGGGATAGACACTCAGGCAGACCTGTTCCTGGGAGGCATGGACTCCTCTGCTGATCTGCTTGTGCTCAAGGACTCCCCAGTGGCATTCCTAAGCCTTCCTTAGACTATACAGCAGTGTAGGACACTTGGACCCATCCTTCCCTCTATCTCCCCCTCATTTAGAGTCAGACTTGCATCATGGCCTGATGGCTCTCCCACTTTGCCAGGCTCCCCCACCCCATTTTCTGTTACAGAAGCATTTCCCCTCATAAAATCCTTGCCCGTTTAATCCTGTCTTGGTGTCCACCTCTCAGAGGACATTTGAGCCAAGCCATGATAAATGAAGAGTGAGCCATTTACACATCCTGGGTAGAGGTTCTAGGCAGAGGCTACCTCAAGTACAGAGGCCCAGAGGTGAGAGACTTCTTGGGGGTGTGTGCTGCAAACCAGCCCAAATAACACCAGATACACCAAAATAGTCCTGCCCAACTTTAGGTTGCTTTTGGTAGAGAGGAGAGCCAGCAAAACTTTGCCTTGGTAATGGTTAGCTAAGGCCCACAACCTCATTACCAGGTTATAATGCAAGCGAGTCTCACGTGAAATGTTGTCACACAAGCAGACATTTACTTAAAAATATTCCTTAGGAATCAGGGAATGAAAGAACTCGTAAATCCTATTCTGTAAGCTCAGCAAAGTCTCAGCTCTCTGTCCTTTTAGATGAACCTACCAGCCACATGCTTGCAAGATTTTCTTTAGGCAAATAGCACATTCCAGAAACAGAATTTTTGTTTCCTTTTTCACAGCAGTTGGCATTAGGCTGGATAGAGCTGCTTGGCGATCAAACCTCAGGCAGACCTGTTCCTGTGAGGCATGGACCTGGTTCTGCAACCTCCTCTTTTCACTCAAAACTACATTGGAGATATTTTTGTAACAATTTGCTTGGACCTATGCCATTCTTTTTCACTGTTACATGTTAGTATGAGTAAACGACATCTCCTTTGACTGTTCTTCTTTTGGTGCACATTTGGGTTGTTTCCAGTTTTTGCTATTACAGTATTAAAACTCTTGTTTTAATTCTCACGTCAACAAATGTCCTTTTTCTAATCTATGGAATGCTACGTTTGTCACCTTTTGTGCTTCTCCTTGGTGCTTTAGCTCTTTAGAATGGCCCTCAAACGTAGTACTGAAGTGTTGTGTAGTGTTCGTAAGCACAAGGAGCCTGTGATGGGCCTTTCGTAGAAAATGGTTGTGTTAGATGAGCTTCCTTCAGGCATGAGTTACAGATAGTGCTGTTGGCCGAGAGTTCAACTAATGAATCAACAATCTATATGAAATAAGGTGTCTTTCAAGAGACACACATAAGACAAGGTTGTGCATTGAGAGGTTCCCAAACATGTCACGACCAGAGGCTACAGAAACCTCACCTTGTCCTTCCCCTGGGAGCACTGATTCAGTCTCGCTCATGCAGTGTCAGCGAAGAATTGACAGAACATAACTCTTCCAAATAAGGAGGGTCAATGGTAACATAATGGAGATATTTTCAAACCTCTCTTTTATAAACGTTATCTACAAAGCAGGTACCTTCGCAACTAACTGTTGAACTGTTGTCTTTACTTTGAAAGGACAGAGTTTTTAACAGTATCCACTAGGACGCATATCTTTGATGGCCACTTATAACAAAAATCTCAGCAAATTTGGGACGATTGTCTTTTTGCAAAAGACAACGTGTAAAGAATACATATATTAACGTCAAGACGGTAGTTACCTCTGGGGAGGAAAGAGAGAGGAAGGAGAATGGTGTCTTCCACTGTGTAATATTTCTTAAAAAACGACATCAATAAGGTGTGCTCTGTTAATTCTCAGCAAAGAGTAAATGGTTTCTGTTATCCTATTCTCCTTCTAAGTATATTTAAAATAAATATGTAACTGGAACTGAGATGAAATAACACTAATCTAATAGATCCTATTTGCTGGAGTGCTCCCACCATCTGATGGACAGCTCATGATGGGTTGGTGATGTCACTGACCCCATCTAAAGGTCAGGACACGTTGTTTACCAGCTGTGGAGCTAGAGAAGGCTCGGTCACCTGCAGCGGAGCCAGAGCTACCTCAACCTACAAAGTTAGAGCCACATGGCACCAGATCCTGCTCCAGCTGTGGACTCGTGAGAGCTCTGGTGTCAACTCTAGAGCTCAGTTGCGGCCAGCTCCAGAACGAGAGCTCTCTCCAGCTCCCACAGTTGACCAGCTCCAGAGCAGCAGCCATTTCCATCACTAGCTGCCGCACCAAATCTGTCAACAATGCAGAGCTAGAGTCAGTCTCAGGACTGGAGCCAATTCTAGAAGCAGGTCAGGCACCATCGCCTGAGACAGACCGAGCTCCAGCCCCACATCAGGTCCAGCTCCTGGACCAGTTGCACAGCCAGAGCTGGTGGGATCTCTAGCATCAGCCACAGCAGTGGCTCCAGTGCTAGAGCAGCTGCAGCACCGCCAGCAACTAAGGCACGGCCGGCTCCAGCTCCACCCTAGAGCTGTCCTTCACCTTGCCTGTGAGGGCAGGATGTCTTTTCCCTTTTCTATGTTTTATGACTTTTTATGTTTTATGTGTTCAAATTTAGATTCAATAAAGTTTAATGTTTTCATCACTTAAAGTTGTACAATTCAGGGCCGGCCATTAACTACATCCTCTGCGCTGTGTACCGTCGCCGTTATCTAGTTCCAGATCATTGCTTTACCCCACCAGAACCCCTGTACCCACGAAGCAGCCATGCCCCCATATCCACTCTCCCACCCCATGACAAGCACTGATGTGCTTACTGTCTCTGTGCATTACCCTGTCCCTGGTGTGGCTGTCCTGAGCATAGGCAACACTTCCTTGGCCCCTCCCTCCCATGCTGAAGACCCCTGACGATGGCAATGTGTTCAGTACCCGAAGCCTAGTATGACTTGGACCTGAAGAAGCCCATCGTCACCAAGGGGGTGAGGTCAGGCATGGAGCCAGCTCAACCGGCCTCACATGAAGAGGAGGGACTTGATATTGCCAAGGGCACCTTCTCCTCAGTCCCTAGTGCTGTTCAGCCACAGGGCCACCCTTCCCAGGGTCTGGCTAGCTGGGGAGACGAGCATGTACAGACTAGAGTGACAAAAACCAGGTGGCCATCTTTTCTGTCCAACCCGCTGTCCCAGGCTATCCAGGAGCAGTTTCACCCTGAACCTCTCCTGCTGCAGGCCTGATGCCTGCCAGTCAGCAGGCTGTCCTGGCCTCCTGTGGACCACTGGCATCCTTAGGTGCCTTCTGCCCTCTAGGGTCCAAAGGACTAGCTGACCTTTGCCAAGGAGTGCTGCCCATGGGCATGAAGCCCTGCCTGCCACTGAGGCACTGCCCTCTGTGCACCTCAGTCACACCTTCCCAGGTGCTGGTCACTTGCATCTGTGACTTCAGGTGTCCCAGAGTCCCCACTCACCCAGGGGGCCTGACCTCTGCAAATGCAACCCTTCCATCCAGCCTCCAATCCTCCAGGCCCCAACACAGGCTTCAGGACCAGGGACAGCTCCCAATCCAACTGCTGGGACACCTCAGATGGGGCTAGGACCTCAGTGGCAGGGACATTGTCCAATGCTCAGCGAGCCCTTGGCTGGTTCCTCCAGCTCCAAAGTGGAGGAGAGCAACATGAGTTTTGACCCAGAGTCCCCTGATTTCAAGGAAAAGAAGGTGGCTGCCCTACCCATTCTCCCTGACAGCGCATTCCCAGTCCCTTCTTGCCCGGGACCAGTGTTCCACATCCATACCCACAAAAGGGCCAAGAAGCCCAGGAGCTGGATGCCGGCCTGGGGTGTCCTGTCGGGGTGTCCAGAGAATCTGCAGATCATGCCATTCCCCGCAGTTATGGAAATCAACCGCCCCCTGGTCCCCTATGGTCTCTGGTTTCATCTTGGTCTCCAGCAGCACCTCTTCCTGGTCAGCCTCCACCACACCCATGGCAGCTTTGGTCACACACCAGCGTTGTCTCTCAGGCTCTTCAACAATAGCTCCTCGCTGGCCCTCTCCATCCACCCGGTGGGAGATGCTGCATCATCCCTGTCCACCTGGAATAAACAACAGCAACGTGGACAGGAGCATCTTGTTTAGCCCACTGGTGGGACATGCCCTTGGTCCCATCACTCAGAGCTCTCTGAGCACAGACCTGTCCTGAATGGCTACTTTGACAAGAAGCCCTCTCTGGGCCCTCCACGCAGCATGCCCAGCCCTGGGAGCAGGTAGGCGACCGCCACAGTCCCCACTGTACATGGGAGGAAATGGAAGCAGCCTTCTCATCCTGTTGGTTCTTGGGGATCTGGGCTTGAGTGGAGGTGGATAAGTTGCCCACCAAGCTCCCTCCAAATCTAGGATCTAAGCGCCTGAGACTCTGATGAGACTGCTCGTTCACGTCCAACCAACCTGTAGTGAGACCCGACTCCTTGCCTGAGTCACGGCCCTGTGTGATCTGGTCCAGACATCGTCCCCAAGTGCACCCCCGCACCGCACCCCACCATCCCTAGAGCCTTCCTCCCCAAGGACCCTGCCAAGCACCTGCCCCCTTCAGAGCTCCTAGCCTACCGTGCCCCTCCCCCATGCCCCTATCCAGGATGCACTCACCTCCGTGCTGGTCTCACAGGCCACCTCCTCAGGCTCCTGTGCTAGCAGAGCCTTTAGGGTCAGATTGACCTGGGGTCAAACACACAGCTAGGTCACCTCACAGCCCTGTGACAGGCAAGTTCATGTGGTGTCTTCTCGGAGCCTCAGTTTACTCCATGAAAATTGGAGTCAGTGACTCTGACCTCAGGAGGGTGTGTTGGGATTCAAGCAGGGAGAAGAAGGTGCCTAAAGTGCTTGGACTCAGGAGGTCGCCTGGCTGGGGGAGCCCCAATGCACGTCAAGGACTCTATGGTCAAAGCTGGGCTCAAAGCTGGTGAAAAGCAAGGAATTCTAGTCCCCTGTTCACGTCTGGATTGGTCACTTAGAGTAGAGTGACCTTGAATGCTGGGACCACTGGTCATCTGTAAAATGGGGTGCAATCACTCAGGACGCAGAGGGCTCCCTAATAACAGTAACTCCCTCCAATAGTTGCCCAGCTGGGTTTCCTTCAGCTCCTCCTAAACCCACCAGGGCCGCAGGCAGGAACTGGCTGGACATCATGTGGCCGGTAGGGGGTGTAGAGGAGGAGGGAAAAGGGCAGACTGGCCTTCTCCCTGCCCAAGGTCTGTGTCCACCACAGTCTTCATGTCCACAGGACCAGCCAGTCATGGAGCTGGACCCTGGGATGCAGTCTTTGGACCAGGACAGTGAGGTCGGTGTATATTCAGTGACCCTCACCTCCCCAGGTGTCCAACCTACCCAACTGCGCACCGTTGGCCCACCTGGCTTGTGTGGCCTGTTCCCAGGACGTAGTGGATGTGAGGGTCACCGAGCAGTTGGCTAGGGAGGGGACAGACGAAAGCAGCCATCTCAGGGGACCGTTGTGTTACACATGTGTGCTGCGGGCCTTGTCACCCAGAAGTGCTGTACGCATGGCCCCTCTGTGTGCCTGACCATGGACAGGAGGCCTGGTTGCCCCACAGGAGAGAGGCTTGTGAGACCGTGAGGGTATCCCTGCCACACACATGCGGACTGAGATCCCGGGCCATGTCCATGCTCATCTGGGCTGATGTTGTTCCGTGTCCAACCCTCACAGGAGAGTTGGGAAACTGAGGCCAGGAGAAGTAGGGACAGGCCCTGGGCCCACGAGGTGGGCAGAGTCCAGAGGAGAAGAGAGCATTCCAAGCTCTTAGGCCAGCCTCAACACTTCCAAGGGGTTTGCTTTGGGAATGAGAGCCCCTAAGATCCTGCGGCACCCCTGCCAACACCCCCCCATGTAGGGCCCTTTCCTCTACGCATCCCCACGTGGACACACTCACACACACAAGCATACACACACACTTTGACTGCCCAGTCCTGTGTCAGAAGGGAAGTGCACACTGGGGAGGTGACAGGAGGAAGGAAGAAAGAGGTTGGAGGCAGCTCTGCCATAGGGCAGGGGCATCCGGTCCCCTAGCCACATGCCCAGGCCCATAGCATGAAGGGGAGAGATGCCAGACTGGTGGGCAGGGGGTCCCCAAGTTGCACAGGGAGATGCAGGGGTTCGGGCCATCCCTAGAGCAGCCTGCAGAGAACCAGGTCTGGCGTCCTGTGTCCACCACTCTGGGCACCGGGAACTAGGATGTGACCCCCTAGGGGGGAGGGGCTACAGGAGAGAAGGCCTGATCTTCGGCCTCTGTAATTGGGGTGCATAGATGGGGTGACTCTCAGGGTCCCACAGGCTTGTAGACGAGTCTATTGACCTTCTTTCTCCATCCATGACCCATTGTTCTCTGAGTCGTTGTAAAATGCATTCCATTCCCTCGAGGTCTTGCTTTGCAGAGGGCAGCCTGAGAGCTTGGGGACTGGGGACCCAGGCAGTGCAGAACATGGTAGAGCACTGGTCGACTTGTCTGGGGACCAGGAACAAGGCTATCCTTGTCGGAGCCTCGGGGTCCTCCTTTGGAAGTGAGGTGGAGTCATTGCCCTGGCTGGGGTGAGGAGGCCTTGTGAGTCAACTGGACACACCAGGGCCAGTGGAGTGAAAGCGGGGAGCAAGAGAGGATTCTGAGGTCCCTCACGTCACTCCTGGAGCCTGCAGGTCCTGTTGCTTTGCACCCTCGTGCCTGGTGGAACCACTGCCTTGAGGACCCCAAACAAAGAAAGGTGTGTGTTTTGCGTTCTGCTTTCCTGCGTGGGGCTGCAAGGCTGGGGCTGACCACCAGGGGTGTCCTGTGTCCACTCGTGCTCAATGGAGCAAGTGGATCAGGGAAGGGATGCCCAGGGCTCGTTCTGGGTGTTCCCCTGTCTAAAGCAACAGGCACCTTTGATTACTGACATCCACGTCCACAATGGGAGCTGATCAGAGGCGGGAGGGGACTCTGAGATCCTCTCATGATTCTTTCAGCTACTGTGGCCCCAGCACTCACTCTGAGCAGGGCCCATGTTAGTCCTGAGGGCAGTGCTGAAAGCACCCACATGGTCCCTGTCCTCCAGGAGCTCACAGCCTGGAGGTGGAAGGGACAAAATCATGATCAAATCCATGCGAAAAAGAAGAGCAGGTGATACAGGGCAATGAAGCAGGGTGCTGGAGGGAGGGAGGGCCTGGAGCCCCTAGGTGGGTGTAAAGGGCCCCCCTGGGGACATTTGTGCCCTGAGCAGAAGGACAAGAGGAACCAGCCCTGCATCTGTCTGCAAACATCGTGCTGGGGGGAAGCTCAAAAGCACAGAGACTTGGAGGCAGAAGAGAATTTGACGAGAGAGGAGGTGAGAAAAGAGCCAGTGTGGCTAGAGTGAGCTGAGGAGGAGAGAAGTGAGGGAGAGACGATGGTAGGGCCAGACACAGGCTTGGAAGGAGGTACTAGCTGTCTATGCTGGGTGACAGCTTTAGCCTCACTTAGCACTTACGAGACCTGTCATTGAGCATCTGACAGTGTCTCTACCAGGGTCCAGGCTCAGGTCAGCTGGGAGGCTCCCTGTCAAGGTCTAGCAGGAGGCTGGGGCTGTGTTCTCAACTGAAGCTCGATAGAGGCAGGAGCCATCTCGGAGATCATTCACAAGTATCGGGGCAGTGGTAGGATTCAGTTTGGATGGGGGGTTTCAGGCCTTTTCTGTCTGTGGGCCGGGACCCTCTGCCAGTTCTTTGCATTAGGGGGTGCCATAGGGAAGCAAGCTCATAATATCTGATCTGTCTTCTCCTGAATAGTGGATCAGAGAGACAGAAAGTGAGAGAGAAAGAGAGACAGAGACACACAGAGATAGAAAGATGGGTAGGAGAGACAAAGAGAGGAGACTCAGACAGAGACAGGGATACAGAGAGGAGAGACAAAGAGAGAGATGGAGAGACAGGGAGAGACCAAGAGATATACAGACAGCCAGAGACACAGAGACAAGGAGACAGAGACAGAGAGACAGAGACAGAGAGATAGAATGAACACAGGAGAGACAGAACCAGGCAGAAGTCACAGACTTTTCATTAAGCCGACCGTGGAAGTGACATCCCATCATTCGGCCCTATTCTGTTGGTTAGAAGCCAGCCGCAAAGTCCATTCTCATTGAGGAGCTGGGATTACATAGGATGTGTGCCTAGGAAGTGGGAACGCTGGGGCAACTGTGTGGGCTGCCCACCACATAGGCTGAGATGACCGCCACTCAGGTACTTGGACCTGAGTCTAAACATAACAGGAGGCCCTGGAGGGTTGCGAGCCAGAAGGAGATGATGTCTGAACGTCATTTCATTTCAACCCTCCCTAGGGACACTGGGAAACAGGCAAGAGGGGAAGTGCCTCTCCCAGACACCCAGCAGACCCAAGCCTCTTTGCATTGTATTCTCTGCCACAGCCAGCCCTTTCTGTAATCCTTGCACTGCCAAGTCTGTGCAGGAGCTACGTGTGGGAGCAGCCCACGGGATTCACAGATTCTGAAGGGATCTCTAGGTCTATACACCTGATGACATCCCTAGGAAGTAGATGCTAGAATGACCCCCACTACACAGAGAGGGACATGAACACAGGAGAGACCCTGAGAAGGGAGGCCCTGAACGGCGCAGGGTTGTCCAGGGTGACATCACTGGCAAGAAGCAGGAGCGGGACTGAATTCAACTCTGTGTCCTCAAAGCTGGGGCCCTGGTTGTGTCCAGACCTCCCCAGAGGCTGTGGGGTGGACTGTGTTGGTGTGACTGTGTCTGGACAGGGTATGGAGATGGAGAGTGAGCAGTCAGCAGCCCGGGGGGCCCTTAGGAAGGTCTTGTGTGAGGAGGAAGCTTAGGTAAGGGGATCCCAGGAAGTGACCTCACAGAGCCCAACAGAACTTGGAACCCTGGTAACTAGGCACCCACATCCTAAACACAGCCCCCAAGCGAGCTCAATTCTCTAGCACTTGTCTAGAAGGAGCAACATGTTTAGTTGCTGCTTCCCAATGACCAGGGGCCAGAGCCCCAGGAAAGCCCCCAAAGACTGATGCAGATGCTGGTGCCCCTCTCACGGCCGACTGCTCTGGCCGTTTACCCGGAGGGACGGAAAGGTAACACCGGGAGGCCCAGGGAAGGCCATTCCAAACCAGGCTACCACTGTGGTTCCATCTGAGCAGCCCTACATCACCTCCCCATGTGTGCCTGGAAGGGCGGGTTCATGTGGGTGGACCACCGTGACCAGGAGCAGTCGGTGAGGTGTTAGAAGCCTGGGGGGGTCAGTCAGGTTCAAAGCCCAGGTCAAGGCCAGCTGGGTGCGACGTGGAGTGTGGGGGTGGCGCCCTTCTGCCTGAGGTTTATTCCAAGCCCCTGAGGTGTAGGTCTTTCCTCAGGGGTGGAATACTGTGCAGACACAGGTGTTTGTCTGATCTGGGAGAATTAGGTCCAGAGGGCAGAAGCAGCAGCAAGGACAGCTGGGCAGGGCTCTGATGCCTCTGGGACAGAGCCAGTCACTGTCTTTGCAGAGCTCCAGACAGGAGATCAGCGTGGAGCTGGTGGAAGGGGATATCCCATCCATCTCCCCGATGGAGGCGCCGGAGTCCCACAGGACTGGATCAGCAGCTACCGGGAGAGGGTCTGTAGTGACAGTGATAAAACCCACAGAACCACCAGAGGACCCAGCTTAAATCCCGGGAGAACAATCATATCCACCATGTCCTGCAGCAGACCAGGAGGCAGCTGAGGCCCCAGCCTCCGTGCAGGGAGCACCATCCCCTGCACAGGCTCCTGTAGGATACCAGGAGGCAGAAGAGGCCCAAACCTCTGTGCAGGGAGAGCCATCGCCTGCACAGCCTCCTGAAGGAGACGAGGAGGCAGCTGAGATCCCTGCCTCCGTGCTGGGGCAGACATCTCCTGCACAGCCTCCTGCAGGACTCCAAGAGGCAACTGAGGGCTCAGCATCCAAGCAGTGAGAGCCATCCCATGTACAGGCTCCTGCAGGAAAAAAAGGAGGCAGCTGAGGCCCCAACCTCCGTGCAGGGAGAGCCATCCCCTGCACAGTCTCCTGCAGGAGACCAGGAGGCAGCTGAGGCTCCAGCCTCTGTGCTGGGAGAGCCATCCCCTGCACAGTCTTCTGCAGGACACTGGGAGGCACCTGAGGCCCAAACCTCTGTGCAGGGAGAGCCATCCCCTGCCTGGGCGCCTGCAGGAGACATTGAGTTAGCTGAGGCCCCAGCCTCTGTGCAGGGAAAGCCATCCCCTGCACAGGCTCCTGCAGGAGAAGAGGAGTCAGCTGATGGCCCAGCCTCCGTGCAGTTAGAGCCATGCCTTGCACAGGCTCCTGCAGGAGACGAGGAGGCAGCTGAGGCCCCGGCCTCTGTACAGGGAGAGCCATGCCCTGCACAGGCTCCTGCAGGAGAATGAGAGGCAGCTGAGGCCCCAGCCTCCGTGCAGGGAGAGCCATCCCCTGCACAAGCTCCTGCAGGAGAACCGGAGGCAGCTGAGGCCAATCTCTGCAGCCTGGGAGAGCTGGCCTGGGAACCTCCCTCATTAGAACCTCCAGTCCCACCTGTTCCACCTACTCCCTTACCACAAATTTCCTTCGCCACCCTCCTAATTGTTTCTCTATTTCATGTTTCCTTTCATTGATTTTTTTTATTGTTTATATCTTGATTATTTAAAATAAATTTCACTTTCGTCGTTTAACACTTTACTGTTTTACATTTTAAATTGTACACTTCATGAGCATTAAGTACATTCACAATGCTGTGCATCCATCACCGCTGTATGGGTTTAGAATATTTCATTCTCCAGAAGAACACCCTGTTCTAAAAGCACTCACTCCCACTTTCTCCCTCAGGCCCTGGCAACCCCTAATCTGTTTTCTGTCACTGTTTTTTTTTTTTAATCTGTTCTGCATGTTTCCTATAAGTGAAATCATGCCTTAGGTAGCCATGTCTGTCTGCCCATTTATTTTCACACGGCCTGATAGGTTTTCCTTTTGTTTCTATTTGAAATAGAATTTCTCTAATTTGATAGGAAAATCCCAGATGGAGTCTAGACTTGATGTATCAAAGAAAGACCTTTTGGTACATATGTGCATAATCTTGGGGTACAGACTGCTGTTCTAAGTGGGACACCAGAGCCAGAAGCCACACACGAAACACGTTGCGCTTCCTGCTGCCAAAACTAAAACAAGAAAGGGTAGAAAGCTGGAAAGACAAAACACAAACCAGCAAGTATTCCTCATAACACAAGACCAGGGAAAGGTTATGCATCCTTGTGGTCCAAAAAAATGCTCGAAAGTCAGAGTTCTAAAAAGAGATAAAGAGCAAACACATTGAACGCCAACGAGACGTGATACACAGGGGCAGCATGTGTCAGAGAAGCTCGAGCTCCCCAAGGAGGAGACGCGCACATGGAGAGGGCACTGGGCCCCATCAGACGGGCAGGGTTCCAGTGTCGCGCACACTGTGGAGAGGGCACAGGGCCCCATCAGACGGGCAGGGTTCCAGTGTGGTGATGACAAGCCCTGGTGACAATGTGAGGAAGCAGAGGCCCCAGTAGACCCCTAGTGACAAGTGTTAAAGGACACTCCTCTCTGGAGACCAGCCTGCAGGACACATCGCAGTCCCCAGGGGCACTCCTGTGGCGGCGGTGCTGATCCCTGGACTTCATCCCACAGAAATTCCTGCCCAACTTTTCAAAGATGTATTTTCCAGAATATTCATCACAGCACTGGTTGCAATAGCAAGCAATTGGAAGGAGTGCTACTGTCCATGGCGAGGCGATGGGATCCATTTGTCCCATCTGTAAGACCACGTATATGTGATATCAGCCGGGAGACACGCATCTACGAAAATGAATCTGTGTGTGAGAGAGAGACAGAGATAGACAGACACAAAGAGAGAGACAGAGCCAGAGAGATATGCACCAAATAGTCCATGGGGTTCACCTCTGGGGATGGGAATTGCCACTCACTTCTCTTCTCCTTTAGGGGCCTGCGTGATGTTTCAACTTGATAAAATGTGCCTCTATTCCTCTTATAATTCTAACAAGATTAAAATCACATGGTTAATGTTATCCATTTATCACTCATCTTTGGACTGAAGTACATTATTTAGTTTTTCTTTGTAAAGGTTTTTATTACAAAGACAGTGAACGTTTATTAGAATAAAAGAATGAATTCTAAGGGAATTAAGAATTAAGTGGAAACTGAGGAGTGCCCTTAACAGGCAGTGTTCACCGTTTCAGTCCTTTGCCTTTGTATGCACGTGTGTGTGCACGTGTGTGCATGTGCCCATTCAGCTGTGTGCATCTGTATGCACATAGGTATGTCTATGTGCAAGTGTGTGTGTGTGTGTGCACTTGCGGCTATCTTGTGGGAAGGACTTCAGGGAGTGTGCTCTTCTGGAACCTGATTTCCCCAGGGCTGGACCCTGGCCAGTGAATCCTCTTCCTCCTCTGCGTCGGCCTCAGAATTTCCTAAGAGCCTCTGCTGGGCAACACGGATCATTTCTGATTTTTCACTCCCGTCAGCATGCTGAAAGGAACACCTGCATCCATAAATCTCTACTTCTTTAGGACCGCTCCCTAGAGGTGGAGATTCTGGCTCATAATGTAAACATGATGTTAAGGTGTTGGGCACAGTCTCTGACACCCAAGGTCTCCTTCTACGCTGTGATCTTCTTTGGGAACAGGGAGTTCAGAGACTCTGAAGCAGAGACCTGAGGGAGGGAGGGAGAAGGAGGAGCAGCTAGGATGCAGGGGATGAAGGTACCTGGGGTGACCTGCCCAGCTGGAAGGCCCCGCTCCTGTTGCTTCTGTCCCTACCACTCCCCTCACCCCTGGCCCCGCACCTAGCACACCTGACTCCGCTTTGGCCTTGCCCATGCCCCTCCTGCTCCCTAACTCACCTGAGCTGAGCAGCCTGGCCTGCCATCCAGGACAGATGATGATGAGGGTCTGGACACTCCTGCCTGCTCCCTCTCCCTCCAAGCAGAGAGCCCCATCCTCAGTAGGGAAAGCACATCTAGGGCAGTGCAGTGAGTCACAGGGACCTCCTTGAACATGCTCCCTCCACGGGGAGTTCTCAGTTGCAACAGCAGGACCCACTGGAGCTTGTGTGAGCAGAAGTGACTTTGACAAGACACAGTGGAGGTGTCATAGAAGGTGCCAGAAGGTCAGAGCACAGGGCTGGAGGCTTTGGAGAAGGTCATTGTGCCCAAAGCACACCTCAGGGTCTTCCAGGAGTGATGGCTGCCTCAGGCACTGTGCCAGCCCCAGCCCACATATCCAGCACATTCAGCCTCTGCGTTGGAGGGGCTCTGCTCAGTGGGGATGAGCGAGAGAGCCCTGGTGACCTCAGAGAGGCACTGCCATTGGAGCCTCGGTTTCCTCACCTGTGAAGTGGGGTGGCAGCCGAGCTTTCACGGTGGTGTCAGACAAGTTCGCTGAGGCTGCACCTGGAGTGCCCTGCACCTTCTCAGATTTCAACAGCTACTAGCTCTACTGAAGAGGAATCACGGGAGGAGAGATGGGGCTGGGTCCTGGATCCCCACCTGGCTGGCTGACTGCCGTGGGACGAGATGGGGTGGAGAAAGGCATTCCAGAGGAACAGCGGAGTCAGAGCGAGTAAGGCATGCCTGGTGGGAGATCAGAGTGGGCAGAAGAGAAGGGCCCCAGGGGGCTCTCAGTGGGGTGACATCAGCAGGAACAGCTCACGGTGATGAGCACTTACCGGGGCCTCTGTTCTCCTCTTCAGCTATCTCCATGAATCCTCCCCACAACTCTTTGGGGGAGGAGCAATTATTGTCTTCATTTCACTGATGAGGAAACTGAGGCTTAAAGAGACTTGCTCCCTCTGTGCCCTGCAGAGTGGCAGAGCCGGGATTTGAACCCAGTGCCTCTTAGACCCCATGGGGCCTGCCTGAGAAGGGCTCCCCCATGCTGAGGGAGGGACCTCTTTTCCCTAAAGTTCTGACAAGTTTTGGTCCTGATGCCCACAGAGACCTTACTCTGCGGGGGGATAGGCTGGTCCTTGGTACTGGGAGAGCCCACAGCGCCCACGGCTGGCCATTCCCCGGCCACCATACCCAGCCCCAGGCAGACGGAGTGGCCCTGTCCGTTTAGTTCAGTGATGGCTGGAGGCCAGAAGGGTGCAGGCCTCAGGGAGGCCAGGACCCCGGAGCCCGAGGAGGCCGCAGTGCAGGACAGTGGTTTGGAATGATCCAAAGTCAGAGAAACAGGGGTACTAGTCCCTGCTCAGCCTCTTTCTAGCTGGTAATGCAGGTAAGGCTCTCAGCCTCAGTTTCCTTATCTGTATAATGAGGAAATAACTTGGCCTCCTGATGGGCTGTTGGGAGACTTCCCTGCGGAATGGCTTGAGCATCTCTAGCCTGGTGCCTGGAGCGTGTTAAGAGCCCCCTGCCAGGCTGTCACAGTGGTCCTCCAGGGCGCAGGGTCTGGGAAGTCCCTCCTCAGGTTCCCTTCCTGCTGCCCTGCTCCCGGGAACATTCAGCAATTTTTGAGGAGGAGCTGAAGAAGATTCAGGACCACACTGTGTTGCAGGTGACGGAGGCTCAACGCTGGAAGGACAACTGGACATGCTCCATGCGACGGTGCAGGGCTTGTGCTGTGACACCCTGTGAGCCCGACACAGATAAAGGCTCCTCTTGTGTGGATCCAGCTTCTGTGGTTTATTCACTTACTGCTTCATTCACCCAGTCATTCCTTCACTCATTCCTTCACTCACTCACTCCTGCACTCATGTACTCATTCATGCATTCATTCATTGTTTCCCTCACTCATTCAGCCAATACGATCTGGTCCCTGCCATGGGCTGAGCACTGTAACTTCACCAGTGAGTATGACCCGACGTGGTCCCTGCCCACCTGGAGCTCACATCCACTGTGTGACCTGAAAGAGGGCTGTCCCTCGGGTTAGCAGGGGTGATGAGCACCAGGAATCCACTTCTGAAAGTAGAGGCCACCCATGCAAAGAGAAGAACGGAGAAAACCCATGCTTGGCACTTCATCGACAAAAAAAATAATTAAAAGTTAAGAAAAATAAAGATATCCTATATTTAACAAAATGTGGGTTCTAATCACAAGTGTGCACTCATTCCTACAACCAACGAGAAGTAATCCAGAGTGGACTGGGTATTTGTAACACATTTTTCTGGCCAATAATAGTATTTCAGTAAACCTGTTCCAGGGCCTCACGATTTTTCTAAGGCCTCTGTGATCCTCCAACGCTTAAATCTTTCTCCTTGGAAGCCTCTGTCCTGTCAGCCTCCTTGTCGAATGGCTCTTCCACTGTTTGGGGGCCTACCCTGCACGCCCACACTCGTCAGTGACTCTCCAAGTTTTTTGGACAGGCTGCCCGCATTTCTCCCTCAGCCTCAAGAGCTTCTGTTTCTTTGGCAAGGTTGGTGTTTTCACTGGGTGATCATCTGACATCCTTCTTTGCAGCGGTTTGCATCTTCCCACGCTGTGTCTCCTCTGACGACTCCGGGAGGCAGGCCTTTTGTCCCCATCTTACAGATGAGGAAGCTCAAGTCCTGAAGGCTGGACGACCTGCTCCAAGTCGCTTCCAGCGTGGAATCTCGGCAGGGTTTGGGCACAAAGTAGACAAGGATGTAGGGCAAGTGGTTTGTTTGCAGGTGATGGAGGAGGCCCGAGGGAGGCCAAGGGGAAGGGAGCATGGAGGAGGTGAGCCAGTGCGGGGCCTGACGAGGGAGCACTGAGGTGAGCATCCATCCTAGTCCTGTTGGGAGACGAGATCCCACCCGGACTGGCTCTGTCCCCGTGGGTGGAGGGTTTACCCCGGGTCATGAAGGCTTCTGTGCTACAGGCTGGCACAGGCTTGCAGGAGAGGAAGCTCCCGGTGCAGGAGAGAGCCCTCAGGCAGAGAGTGGATGCAGGTGCTCCAGGGGGACACTGTGGACCTGCTGGGGACTGGCTCCCAGGGACTGCAGGGACTCAAGTGGGCTGAGGGAACTGAAGGGCAGCAGCAGCAATGTCTGCAGGAGGGATCTGCACACATGTCCCACACTTATGCCCCCAGAAAGGCTGCTCTGCATGGCATTTCTCCTCCCAGATGCGTAGTTGGCCCAAACCGCCCCTCCACTCCACACTCCCAATTCCTTTCCACTCATCTCAGGTTACTAGAAATTCAGAATATTTTAGTTGCTGTTGGAGCCCAGAGACTTTTGTTTGTCCTGCCCATGTTCTAACATTGCTGGCTTTTTAAAGATCTCAGGGCTTTGACTCCAAAACAGCAAGATGCTGAGGATCCCAGACAGCTTTCTGGAAGCAAGACTTTATGCTTTGCAATACTGCAATCCCACCAGCTCTTCTCAAAATCCCTCCAGGACACAGACTCACAATCTTGGGTCCTCAGATTGCTGAAAGGATGCGCCTTCAGAAAGTGATCGGTGTGAGGTGGCAGGACACACCGAATGGTGGAGTGAGGAATTCAGCCAATCCTCTTTCCGGAAGCCATGGTCACACCGGAAGCGCTGTCAGAAAACAACCTCTGGGAAGAGACCAAAGACATACAACCAACTGAGGAGCATTTGAAGCTGAGGGAAGAACAGTGAGAGTCGTGGTGTTTTTGCCCGGGGCAGGTCCTGTCCCCACCCCCTCAGTGTGACGGCCCTGTGAGCAGCGCAAGCCTGAAGGGGGGTGGTTTCACTGTCAGAGGTTGTCCACTTGATGTCGCCATGGGTGGACAAAGCCCGGCCCCTAAGCATTTCTGGAAACAGTAGCCATCTCAGTGGCAAGCTGACGTGGAAGGTCAACTTTGCAGCCGCCTGAGGTTGGATCTAGAACAGAGCAGCGAATCAGCCAGGAAAGTGAGACGGACAACCACAAAATGAGACAGACACAGCGGCCTTGATGGGCTGCACATGACCCCAGGGGGTCTGAAATGTTGTGTGCTTGTGCAGGCCTGTGCCCAATCAGGAGAGACCAGGAAGATGGGCATTGTGGGGAAGCTTAGAGACCTTCCACCAGCCTAGGCCCTGCCCCCAGGTGTTGCTGCCTCCCAGGAAGTCCAAGTTGACTGAGGGGACAATGCCCAGCCCTGTCGAAGGTCCCTGTCCACTCTGGGGCTCCCATGGAGAGAGGCCTTCCCACCTGCAAACTTCTCCCCAGGTCTTCTTCAGAGGCTGAAACGAGGTGCTCTCAGAGCAGAGAAGATGGTGAGCAGTGAGGAGAGGCTCCTGAGGAGTTGGCACACCTGGAGAAGGAAGCAAATGAGCTGGGAGGGTAGAGTGATCCCTGCTTGCTCTGGCCTCAGCCCCCTCAGTGTACATCTCCCTCCTGGAGGGAACAGGAGCCCAGGGAACCCGGGAGAGCACACACCCGGGCCCCGACGAGCAACACTCCCAAGGAGGAAGATCTGAGCTCAACGTAGGATGAGCCCAGGTAGGAAGGGAGCCTTTCACCACCAGGACAATCGAGTCAAGGTCAGCGTGCCCCTGCAGGGATGATCTCCCTGCCTGTTCTATACATCCCTGTGGACCAATGACAGCTTAGGTATTGGCTTCTGACGAGCAGACTCAGCACAAGTGACAGGACGACCCTTCCCAGATTCCACCACCGAGGCTGTCATTCTCTCTCACTCACTCTCTTGTGTTCCCTCGACCCTCTCCCTTTGCTCCCCTCTCTCAGTCTGTCTGACCCCTGGACCTGGGGAAATACATGGATGTCCTGAGCTCCCCTATGCAGAGGCCCACACAGAAGAAACCAAGGGAGTGCCCTGGCCAACAGACAGAAAGGAGCCGGGCTCTCAGTGAAGCTGCACCTGATCGAGCTCACAGGAGTTAGCTTGACAGCACATCTCATCATGGTCCAGCCTCAGTGGAGGCCACATCCCCAACCTGGAAGTCACCACGAGCAGAGGCTCCAGCTCAGTTGTGCAGGATTTCTGGTCCACAGAGATGGAGAGAGAGCGAATATTTGCGGTTTAAAGATGCAGGGTGGGGAGCCGTGTTGTCAGAGAGGAGGAGACACCCCACACCATCTCCCAGTTCTCGGGTCTGGCCTGCCCTTATCCCTCCTCTCCCCTCCAGGCTCTCTGCAGCCACAGTGCCCACCTCTCTAACCTCCTCTGGCCAAACTCACTTCTGCCTGGCTGTCTCCACACCAGCAGTGTCTTCTCCTTGGCATGCTGATCACAGGTGAGTGCAGCGCTGGGTCCTCCTGTCATTCTGGTCACAGCTAATGTCACCTCAGTCAGGCCTTTCAGACACTCCTACCCAGTGAGACCTCAGCTCTCCCTGCAGGACACTCTTTATTTTCATTCCAGTTCATGCTCTTCTCTTTCACGTGTCTCTGATTTTGTGCTTTTGTCAATCTGTCTCCAGACTGAGCTCCTGGTGGGCAGGGACAGCTGGGTAGATTTCAGCACCACCCTTGGGTCCACCAGAGCTCCTGGCCCAGGGTGAGGGCTTGGCACCTGGCTGCTGAATGAACAAATAGGGGCATCTTGGATCCGTCCTTCCTGCTTTTGCTCCACTCAGATGATGAAGAGGAACACTAGTAATAGGAAGTGCAAGTGGGTCCTGAGGCAGGAGGAGGGTCAGCATGACTTCTGCATGACTCCTCCTTTCTCCAATTGCTCCAGCAAAGCTCAGTGGGCACCACTGACACAGGAGGCTGCCACTTGATGGCCAGCACAGGAACTGCAGCCTCAGGCAGGGACAGCACAGCACAGCACCAGGCAGGCATATATTTCTTGTGGAGAAATGCCTATCCACATGCATTGCCGATTTTTCATTGTGCTATTTGTATTTTATTGTCGAAAGGCGAGAACGTATTATATATTCTCAATAGTAGACCCTTATCAGATATGTAAAGATCTGTAAACATATTCTCCCCTTCTGTGAGTCGTCTTTTCACTTTCTTGATCCTGTCTTTCAACGCACTCAAGTTTTAATTTGATGAAGTTGAATTGATCTGTTTTCCCTTTGGTTGCTTTTGTGTTGGGTGCCATAATTACAAAAACATTGCCTAATCCAGGGCCATGTTTTCTTCCAAGAGTTTTATAGTTTTAGGTCTTACATTTACATCTTTGATGGTAAGAAGATGTAACATTTTTCTATATGGAGTGAGGTAGGGGTTCACCTTTATTCTTTCACATGTGGATATCCACCTGTCCCAGCACTACTTGTTGAAAAGATTATTCCCTCCTCATTGTCTTGGCATCTCAAATAATTCTAGAATCTGTGGTTGTTGCAGGTGGTGTGACTCACAGTTCCTCAGAATTTTTCTTTACACGAAGGTTGCTTTTCTCTGGCCTTGTGGACTTTCACCCACTGCATTTGTAGACTGATCATTAGCGAAATAATCATATCACGTATTTTGACTAGTTTTTTCTTTGCTTGCAGTGGGTATGTAAGTCCACACCCTGTTACTCCCTGATGGCTGGGTGGACCACATTGCACCATTGTTCTGGCCTGGATTATCGCTGTATCCTTCTAACTGGGTTCTCTGCCTCTATATTTGACCCACAATCTATCCCCAATGCACCAATTGGAGTGACCCTTTAAAACCAGATGTCACACCCTGACATTGTGAAATCTCTCAAGGGGCTCTCCATTTCTCTCAGGGGGAAAGTTCAAGTCCTTATGCTGGACCTCAAGCACCATACAGTTGGTCCCACACTCTCTCTGACATCATCTTTGGCCAGTCATCCCCTGTACCTCTGCACTCCATTATGCTCCTGGTACATGCCAGACACTCTCCCACCTGTAGACTTGCACTCTATGTTCCTTCCATTTGGAATCCTCTTCCACATGATGATTTCATGCCTCATCTTCTTCACTATCTATAATTCTGTGTTCAAATGTCATCTTGGTGAGGCTGTATTGACCATGTCATTTAAAATATGAACTATCCTCTTGTCCTGACACTCCCTATCCAACTTGTCCCCCTTTTATTTTTCCCCTTAGCACTAACATCCTATAAAATAATATATAATGATAAGAATCAGTGTTCACTCAGGACAGGGAAACCAACAAATAGATTGAGCAGGGACAGTTTATATAATGAACAATTAACCATAAACCTTTAAAGGGAACTATAGAGAATAGCCCAGAATTACAGTAGAGTAGTTAAGAAAGAAACAAATATGGGAGAGGACCCCTTCACCAAGGCTGCCTTCAGGTCTTGTTGGAGAAGGAATGATTGCAACACAGGGATGGTGGAGAAGATTGTCATGTTTCCCAAGGCCAGTACCAGTCCCTGATCAGGGCAGAGCTCAGCAGGTAGGGAACAGCAGGCTGAGACTGGCAAACAGGAAAGCCCTGTCCCATCCCGGGGGAAGGTAGGCTTAGGCTGGGATGTCTACTGGATTCACTGGGATTCCACTTGCAGGGGTGCCACTCATTCTCCTTATTAAGCCATCCAAGGGGATCCACTGAATCCACTGTGGATCACCCACTGTGGGTGAGTCCCTGTAGACACCCTTGAATTGTGCCACTGCTGGTTGTACTGCAGGAGAAAGAAAAAGGAAAGAATGGAAGCACCTTGGAATTAGGAAGGAAGGCCCTTTGTCCTAAACTTTCTCTGACAAAGCTTAACCCCTGCCAGGTGCAAAAGAGAAATGTCTGCTGGGTGCAGCTCCATTATTGCAGAACAGACAATAGAGGGCAACACTCTGATGTTGTTACACAGGGGCAATCCATTGATAACTGGCACCATAATTCCCTTATTATTTTGTTTATGTATTCCATGCTTTTACTTCCAACTTGCCTCTATTGCTTTATTTGAAGTAAGATTTTGAAGACAGCATATGGTTGTATCAAGGTTTCTAAAAAAAGGTATTTTGACCCCCCAAAATGCCATTATTAGATCAAAACAACAGAAGAATTAAAAGTACAAAGTAGCTATACTATCAGTATATGCCTTAAGTAAATAGTTTACTGTCAAATTCCTCTTATATAAGAAAGCACCATGCAGTTTCATTTTAATGATGTTAGCCTCAATAATCTAGTATAATAATAAACTCCTTTGTAATGAGTAACTATATAAAATGAAGTTACAATAATTTACAATTCACGTCTGTGACATGACCCAACTACTCTCTACAAGCACCACTGAAATCTTGAGTGATGCTTGGCTACCTTGTTCTACTAGAAATAACGGGAATATTTCACTGCCAACAAATTCTGTTTACCTGCCGTGTAGTTTATAAGGGTTGAATTCTTCTCTACTTGAAAATCACCATTTTCTTCTCTCCATATGGATACCTGTTTAATGGCAGATAGCTTCGCAGCCAGTATAGTTTTTTTCGGGAGAGTCTTATATAAGAAGTCATAAAAAATGGGTATAAATAACTTACACTTAGGAAATTTTTCTTTTTCTTTTTTTTTCCCTGCTTGGAAAGATTTGTCCTGAGCTAACATCTGTTGCCAATCTGCCTCTCTTCTTTCTCCCTTCCCAAAGCCCCAGTACATAGTTCTATATTCTACGTGTAAGTCCTTCTAGTTCTTCTACATGAGTCACCGCCACAGCATAGTCAATGAGAGACGAGTGGTGTGGCTCGCGCCTGGGAACTGAACCTGGGACGCCGAAGCGGAGCGTGCCAAACTTTAACCGCTAGGCCATCAGGGGTTGCTCCAGGAAATTTTTCTAGAAAAATATTGGAATCAAGATGTATGATTTATTTCTAAAAATTTCATAACATACTTTAAAACATGAAATGCTCAACATGTTTAAAAGCACTTTACCACTCAGTTTACCTTAACAAAGATATAGCAAACATTTTGAGAAATATACTTTCAACAGGAAAGTCCAATTGTAGCTTTATGCTTTTGTAGACCACTCCCAATAATGTGGCTTAAAAAATATAACTGTAAGATTCTCTCAAGAAAATGTATTTCATTTCTATAAAAATCGTTCTTTACAGCGTCTCAATGTTTGTTTCCTACTGAGCTTCTCAATGTTCTTTAGGCTTAACAATATAGTAGAATCAAGCTCCTATAATCTAGCTTTTAATCCCACAATCCGGAAAGCTCTATCTCAAGGTCATCAATGACCTCTTAAATCACCGAATAATATTATTCCCATTTTATAAGTGCGAATACTAGGTTTGAAAGAAGTCAAGTTCATGCCCAATATTGTTTAGCTAGTAAGAGGCAGAGCCTAGATATGACTGACTCCTGCTGTCTGATTCTAAAATCCATAAGCATAACCTCTAGGTATACAGCCAAACGTAACACTCTGTATTCTTGCAACAGAATAAATGCATTCGCTTTTTCCTTAATGTCTGTAACACGGTTCTTAACTATTGCAATGCAGTGGTTTCTCGCTTCCTGTAAATGAGAGTGTTCTTCAAAGTACCTTCCTTCCTCTCTGCTCTTCTCTATACATTCCCTCCACTCCCAGTGCTTGAATTCATTTAACAAGCATTTATTTTATTGAGTCCATACAATTCCAGACCCCATGGAAAAACAATGAAAAAAAACCAGTCCCTGGCCTTGAAGGATTTACAGACTACTAGGGGAGAAAGCACTATAAGCAAGTCCAATACTATTTTCAAAAAAAAAATAAGGTTTGAGTCTGCAAAAACACAGAAGGCATTCTATGCCACACAGCACAGGTTTTCAAGCCTTTTCTGAGGAGGACTACAGTTTTTTAAGAAATAGCGTTTAAAATTTCCAAAAGAGCACTCAAGACCTAGAACTTCCCTGATCCACTGTCCCCTTCCCACTACAAGCCATGTTTTTTCTAAGACTCTTAAGAACATCGTTTGAAAACCACTATATTCTAACATCTTAGTAGTTTTGCCTTTCATGCTTAGGTCTTTAATCTACCTGGAATGGATTTTTGTGTACGGAGTAAAGTAGGATACCAATTTGAATTTTTTCCATACTGATATCTAATAGTCCCAGGACCACTTATAGAAACGCCCCTTCTTTGCCCTCTGCTCTGTAAGAGCACTACTATTAAAAGAAATCAAGTTTCTGGATACACACGGAACTGGATTTGGGTTCTCTACTGTTTTCCACTGGTCTAATACTGTGCTAATACCAAAGTGCTTTAGTTATTATAGCTTTATATATAATAAATCAGGATATCTCATAGAACAAGTCTTCTCACCTTGACCTGCTGCTTAAAAAATATCTTGACTATTCTTAGTCCTTTGTATTTCCATATGTATTTTAGAAAACACACGTAATTTTGAGCTCCCTAATTTCCTGGCAAACTGGTAAAATACCCACAAAACAAATCTAGATCAGTGGTTCTCGACCAGGGCAATTTTAACACCCCCACCTCCCACCCCAGGGACATTCAGCAACGTCTGGAAACATTTTTGGTTGTCACAAAGTGGGGGGTAGGTACTACTGGCCTCTAGTGGGTTGAGGCCTGGGAGATGCTGCTAAGCACCCCACAGTGCACAGGACAGCTGCCACAACAAAGAATTATCCCATTCAAATTTTAATAGTGCCACTTTTGAGAAACCCTGTCCCAAATAAATCAAGGGGCAAATTTGCATGTGCCCATTAAAGGCCAGGGAATGTCTACCAAAAACAATAATTTAATTTTAGAAAAACTGAACTTCCATATGCCAATGAGATTTACCCCAATTCATTAAAAAAAAATCATATTATTTGCATTGACCAAAAGGCTTATCTTCCTGTTCTCTATAGCAGTGACGTTGGCAGGAAGCTTATTGGAGGGGTTAAGTCTTTAAAATACAAAGTTATAAAGAAACAAGACATAGCCAGAAGATATTAAAAAAAAAAACTCATAGAAATCAGTAATAAACAACTCAATAGAAATATGAACAATCTGAATAGACAATTCACTACAAGGAATATTCAAATGACCAATAAACATATATAAAGATTCTCAACCTCATTAGTCACCAGAGAAATATCAATTCAAACTCACGAGAACACCATCCATGCACCAGAATGGCTAAAATTTTAGAAGACTGGACATATCAAGTGTTAACAAGAATGTTGAACAACATAATACCCATATACAACTGGATGTAGTGAAGGGGTTGCATAAACTGGTTCAACCACTTTGGAAAATGTTGGCAGTCTCTACTATAGCTGAACATATCCATACACTATGACCAGCAATGCCATTCCTAGGGATATATCCAACAGAAAATACTTACCTATTTGCAAAAAAATGAACAAGAATGTTCATAAAAGCATTAAAAGCCCAAAGGAGAAACCATCCAAATGTCTAATAACTGCAGAATGGATTAATAAACTGTGATATGTTCATAGAAGGAAATAATATACCACAACAAGAACTACTACTATATGCAACAACACAAATGAATCCCCAAAATACAATGTTAAGCAAAAGTACGCAGACTCAAGAGTACAGATATCACTCCATTTCTATAAAGAGGCAAAACTCATCAATGGTGACAGAAGGGAGGAGAGCAAATACCTGCGCAGAGAAAGGATAGTGACTAGAAAGAAGCATGAGAAGGGGCTGTAGGGTGTTGGGAATGTCCTATTTTTATCTAGGTGGTAGATACACGAGTGTTTACTTTGTGAAAATTCATCAAGCTATACACTTAGGATTTGTATGCTTTTCTGTATTTAGCTTATATCTTATTAAAGAATTTGCTTAAAAATATAAAGAATACAACCCTGATTTACCGCATCTGATGCTTCAAGAGACTATTCTAAACCCTATTCTAGCTCTAACTCACAATGATGTTAAAATGCAACTTTTATATATATTGACAACTGATTTTTTACCAAGGCACAAAGGCAATGCAGTGGATAAAGGGTAGCCGTTTCAATAAATGGTGCTGAACAATGAGCTATCCATAGGCAAAATAAATGAACTTGGATCCATACCTCACACCATATACCAAAAATAACTCGAAATGGATTTTAGACTTAATGGTAAAACCTAAAACTATATTTGATAGAAAAACACTTGTATTCAAAATATATAAAGAACTCTCAAAACTTAACAATAAGAAAAAAAAAACAGGCAAAGATTCGAACAGACATTTTATCAGAGAAGATACACAGATGGCTAATAAGCACACAAAAAGACGCTCAACATCATAAGTTATCAGAGAAATGCTGATTAAAACCACAATGAGATACAACACTACATGCCTATTAGAATGGCTGACAAGACTAACCATACCAAGTGTAAGCAAAGATGTAGAGAAATGGGAACTCTTGGACATTGCTGGTGGGAATGTAAAATGGTATAATGAATAAACCTTTTGGGAAACAGTTTGGAAATTTCTTAAAGAGTTCAACATAAGTGATCCACTCACTCCACTCTTAGGTATTTGCCCATAAAAAGGAAAGCACATGTCCATAACAAAGACTTACATACAAATGTTCATAGCAGCTTTATTTGCAATAGCCCAAAACTAGAAACAACTCACATATATATCAACACGTGACTGGATAAACAATTTGTAGTATATCCACAGAACAGAACATTACTCAGCAACACAAAGGAACAAACTGTTGATACACACAACATGGGTGAATTTCAAAAGAATTATGTTAAGTGACAGAAGCTAGACAAAATCAGTGTACAAATTGTCTGATTCCATTTATATAAACTCTCGAAAATGCAAACTAATCTCTAGTGATAGAAAACAAATCAGTGGTTCTTTGGGGAGAGTAAGTCACAGAGGGGTGGGAAGGAGGGATAACAAAGGTGCATGAGAAAACTTTTGAAGGTAATGGATATGTTCACTATCTTGACACTGACTGAAAGTTTCATAGAGGTACACCTTATGGTGGAGGTCATAACTTATCAAAGCATACCATTTAAATAAATGCAGTTTGTTTTCTCAAGTATATTTCAATAAAGCTTTTCTAAAAATAATACAGGTTGTATATAAATATTGTGAACCAGACTTCCTATAATTAGCTCAAAATCAACTCCATTCATTCACACAACAAATATTTTTCTAGCACCTACTATATGCCAAGCACTCTGCTAGGTTCCAGGGTTCCAATGGTGAGCAAACTGACATGGTTCCTGACCTCATGGAGAACACAGTCTGCTTGGGGAAGCAGAGATTAATAAAAGATGCACACAGACACATGGATAATAAAAACTTCACAGACAAGTGCTGTCAAGGAGACAAGCACAGTGAGATGACACAAAATAACAGGGAAACCAAATCTGATCTAACGGAAAGGTCAGTATGGCTCCCTCAAAGAAGCGACATTTAAGCAACACCTAATGGAAGAGGAAGATAACAAGTTGAAGATGTAACTTTCCTCCGAAGAGACACTAACACAAGCAAAGGCTCTGAGGCAGAAGAAAGCATGACCCTTTGAAGGAATGGAAAGAAAGTCAAAAGGGCTAAGGGTCAAAAGAGTGTAGACAACACTATTGGTCACCTCTCTAGTAACTATTCCATCTCCTCTTCCTCACTCCTATCAGAATCACAGTTGGGTTCCAGCAGCCACCCTCCTCCACACATAGTCATGTGCTTTAGAGAAAGATGACTCCATTCTTGATTTTAGAAAGTGGATACTGTTGAGACTTAAGTCAGTCATGGCCACCTCTTTTCTCCCTGCCAGTGATTAGTTAAAGAATGGTATGAGTGAAAGCAGGAAAAGAAGTTATTGCATGCTCTAAACAAGAGATGGTAGTTTGGACCAGGGAGTTGTCAATGGAGATAGAGATTTGCACGGAGAAATAAGGTAGAGCAACGTGTACACGATGTCTCCTAGGTTTCTGGCTTAGGCAAATAACGATCAATCTTTTCCATATAGTCAAAGCCAGAGAAATATTTTTTAAAAATGAATAGTCTTATGTTATTCTTAATATATTTCTCTTAAATAAACCTAATTAGAACTAGTCAAGGATCATACCTAAAACATATCTCATCCTCATGCAGGATACTGGCTTCAGAAGTTCATGCAGACTTATCAAGAATGAATGAGGCTAACTAGATTTTGTCTTACAATACAAATCAATGTTTTCTAAAATTCTAACCTATAATTAACAATCCTTCATACAAATAACATCAATTTCTGAATATCATTTATTTTGTCTTGCCTGCTTCAAAAAATGATTTAAGCTAGCAAAATGTCCAAATCAATTAAAAGCCAAATCAAGAATAAAGTAGTCCAAGGATTTCTGACCACTCTTGTGTTACCTAAAATTAATTTCAGAGAAATTAGATGGAGGTACCTAATCAATTATGCTCATCAAATTTATCAAATTAGGTCTCATAACAACAGTAATGAAGGTTCCTGTTACACATACCAACAGACCCAGGCAAAACTATAACCTACCTTGACAAGTTGATGAAGTGCCATTTCTTTCAGAAGGTGGTGTACTTGGACTGTTGAAATGAGGTGAAGTTTTTTGGTCCTCGCCATTGTTTGTAAAATTCTTTGAATGTCACGTACAACGACGTGACAATGGTACTTCAGCTTTTTTGCTTAAGCTTTCATCCGCTGGCTTCCCTAAAAGTGAAAGAACCTCTATTTATAATATTTCTAATTCAAAAAACATTAATCATCCTTTGCAGCTACACTGAGCAAATTCGATGAGCAACCACTCGAATTTGCCCAGGATTGGGAGGTTTCCCAGGCTGTAAGATTTTCAGTGCTAAACCTGAGAAAGTACCTGGCAAATCTAGACAAGTTGGTCACCCTATCTGTAGCATCAAATTAGGACAGGAGAGAAAGACTTATGATGTCAGAGACATTTATAGAGAAATTATCATCAATTTGCATAACTTACAAAAAGATAATAGTGAAAGATTAATAATGTAATAAAGGCACAACCGCTTGAGTATTCGTTTACATTGAGACTTATTAAAATATCAAGCAGAGAGGATTAAAAGAAAGACCAAAAGTATATTCTTAGTTACTGCTATTTCTTTAAATGAATCATTCTGGATAAAAAGCACTTTATTATATTTTTTTCAAGTCCCAATAATCAAGCTGAATATATCAACCAAATACTCACCACGAAGAAGAGACTGTTGCCACGCTAAAGCAGCACAAAGTAAGACTAAGCTTTTCCCACTTTCTGTAGGGCTCTCCAACAAACAATGCTGCTTACTTTTTAATACTTGGACAATCTATTGACACAAAAACAATAAAAAAAATCAGTAAACAATTTACTTCATTAGGGTCTGTCTCCATCACAAGTACAAACACAACAAGAAGTAAGGTTGTACTTGAGGGAACATAGCAATAGCAGAAGGGAGAATTAGTATTAAGTTCAATCTAGACCTTATGCCTTTATCTTTCTCCCTAAAATTATGTTGGACTTAAAAGCATATAGGCATAAAAGAAATGAACAAAGCAATTTGTGCCTTAATGATGCAAACACCGTCATTTCTGTAAAACAAGAGTACACTAATATCTTGGATGAAAACTTTATGGAGGATACTGTTAGGGGGAGTATAAATCGCTACAACCACTTTGGACAGAAATTAACAATTACTAGCAAAGTTGAAGTTACCCAACACCGGGAAGTCCAGTCCTATGTATATATCCAAAACCTGTCCCACAGGAACATAAGGAAACATGCATAAGAAAGTTCATAGCAGCATTGTTTAGAATTGCAAAAGAATGTAAACAACTTAAATGTCTGTCAAAAGGAAAGTGGATAAAAAAATTCTGGTATATTCATACAATGGAATACTACATAGCAATTAAAATAGATTAACAATCAATAAGGCTACTTCTTAAAAATAATGTTAAGCAACTAAAAACACTTCTGAACAAATATAGGTACAGTATCATATCATTGTACAAAGTTTAAAAACAGGTAAAGTAATGCTCTATATTGTTTACGGATACATACGTATGTAACAAAAGTATAACAACACGTCTAGGAAAGAAAAAGAATAAATTCAGCATACTAGTAATGTTACTTGCAAACAAGGTATAAAGTAAATATGGCAAAATATTAAGATTGAACAACTCTGGAAAGTTGGCTTACTCATTGGTCTATTAATTTTCTAAATGATTGAAACATCTCAAAAAATATGGTGAGAAATATAGTATTCTGTGTAAAAGACAGTAAATACTTTGTAGAAGGTAGTAATTCTGTAAATAGAAGTGCCAAATGAGCTGAGAATAGTTTTCAGAATATTCTCCTTTGCCTACAAACCATATACAGTTTATAGCAATCAGGATTATTTTTCGAAAAGTTACATGTTCTTCCATGAACCCAGCAAATATTTTCAATCCATTTACTATCTGAGAAAATGAATGTAGTCACAGATTCAGTATACGTTATGAATAATCAGCATCTTTATCTTAATGAAGACTTAACTGCTGAAAAATACTTGCAGAATTCATTATAGCAAGCTATGATGGACAAGCTTTACAAGGAAAGTTCATCTTCACCCCACCAACTGTACATTCAGACCATATTGAAGAGTCATGCTTTCCTGTTTACTTAGATTCCTAACTGCATCAGAAACGAAAATCAAGACTGAAACAATGCCATTCAAAGAAAACCAGATACCCAACTAGACTAGGACAGAAGTCTAGAAATAAAAAGGGGATTTCTAAATGTATCAACAAAACAAATGCAAGTAAAAGAATTTCCTAGTCTTAACCATCACAGTGGTTGAGAACATGTCTCGGAATCTGACAAATCCGGATTTGTATCCCTACTCTGCCAAAGCTGTGGACCAGGAGGTAGAAGTACGAGTTCTAGATCAGGTTCCCACAACTCAGATGTGTTTCCTTGATCATGTCTTCACTTCTCTAGACTAAGATCCTCATCTGTAATAATCCCTAATTGAAAAACTGTTGTAAGGGATAATATGCCTTGGCACACAGTAGGTGCTTGATAATTTTGATTTAAAGGTCAGAAGGGTATAATGAAAAGAAGATGGGCTTTGGAGTAAAGCAAGCCTAAGTGTGAGTCCCACTGTGTGAATCACTGAACCTCAGTCTGTTTCTTCATCTGTGCAATGGAGATAAGATTATCTACCCGATAGAGTTTTGATGAAAATTAGCCAGGCATTGAGTTAAGAATTAAATAAGGTAATGGATAGAACTTGCCTAAACTCCAGTATTTGACACAGAGGAGGTGATCTACTTTAATCCCCACCTCTTCTAAACCACCTATGCTTAATCTAGGATCCAGAGACGTAAGTCAGAGACTGTGCTCTCTTGCTATTGCGTGCAGAAGTCTTGGTACATGACTGCGTTTCTCTGAAGAGAAAGTCCGTGGATTTCTCATTCCCAGAACTATATCCTAATAAAATAACTGAAAACAGAGGGGAGACTGATATGCACTGTTATCAACTGAGGACTTCCTTGCAATAGTGAAAAAAAATGGCAAATTCGACCTGGGAATGGAGGGATGGTTAAAAGAGTAATTCAACAGCTTATGAAGCCAATTATACCCTGACCCCTAGCCTATGTGTTCCAAAACAAGCTAAGAACCACTATTCTGAGGTATTTCCCAGTTCTACTATTCTGTGATTCTATCTGTGCAACTCTTGTGTAGAGATTTGGTGGACTCTAACCCCTTCACCCCAGCCAATAACGCAACGCCGGCTAGTTCCTCAGATACAGCCTAGAAATCCATCCCGCCCACAGTTGCCGCAATCCCCCAGGGGATAAAGCACGAGCCCCCGATCCGCCTCCCGCCTTAGTCCCCGCCGCCACGAGTCAGCGGGGGTCAGAGGGGGCCCGGGGCCTCTCCCTGGGGGTTAGGACAGGCTCCCTCCGGCCTCCGCACGTTCAGAACCCGGAGGCCCAGGGACGTGGTCACCCCGACGGCCCGCATGAGGCCAGGCGAGAGCAGAATGCTCTCTTCGGGCAGGCTGCACACCACCCCAGGAGAGACAGGCTGGCCTGTTCTGAGGAAAACCGAGGCAGCGCTGCCTGGGCTCCGAGTCCCGGGAGAAAAGGAAATGGTATCTACGAGTACACACTGTGGAGCCTGGCAGAGAGGAGAGGCCCCAAACCTCTCGCCTCCTCACCGGGCTGCCACTCCCTGGCCGAGCGCGGACTCCGGCACCTCACCCGCTCCCTCCTCCGCTCTCTCCAGGCCGCGCGACAGCGCTCTCCCGGACGAATACCCGCCTCCCGCCCCCTCGACTCCCAGCACCCAATCACCCGCCAGAGCAGAAACCAAGCAACCAATCCTGGCGTGAGGTTAGGGGGCGAGAACCCTGGCCCCCGAGGGAAGCCTCCGAAATAAAAACCAACGCAAAGTATTTCGTAGCCCGGAGGCGAACGCTTGAAGAGCGAAGGATGGGAGCACAGCGCAGGGTTTAAAGGAAATTCTTCTCCGTTTTGAGATTTTGAAACTGGCGACTTAACCCGTGCATCCGTTTCCTTGGAAACTCGCAGTCTCATTCTTCAGGTCTGTAGACCAAGCGAAAGGAAAGCCTTGCCGAGTTCTTCCCAGAGCGCCCGTCAGTGCCGCTCAGCTCACATTTCCGAACTTCACCGTGGCCCGGGTGTCGCACAGACGGAGGCGGGAACTGCCAAACGCCTGAACCCGGCCAGGCGAGAAGGCTGGTTGATGAGTGGCCGCAGACCCTCAGGATGTTCCAGGCTTCCCCGGATAGCGAGTTCAACCAGATCAACGCCCTAGAGCGCTCCCGCCCCGGTCATTTCTGCTCCTTCAAGGCTCACCCGCCTTCTGTCCCTCCTAAAACCGGGTTGTTATTCTTTGCCACGAAGTACACTTCAGTTTCCTCAAAGGTAGGGAGTTAATCGTGATCTCTCCAAAGTGTGATTTTGTCAATTTCTGAATAGCCTAAGCTTGGCTCCGATACTAGTGTCTCAAAAAAGTAAAACGTGAGACAGTTTCTCAAGTTTGAGCAACTAGTTTGGGGAGATGTTTTATGCAAGCGGAGCAGCGGGAGGAGAGTGGATTTGTTTGCTTCCCTTTCAGTTTTACTGCATCTTCCCCAATTGCAAAATGTACAGCGCTAAAAATAAATTCTACCTTTTAATTTAGTAATCTCAGGCTCAAAAATTTATCCTAAAAGAGTAATCCAAAAGAAAGAAAAAGTAAAAATATCTAAATTGATAACATTGCCTATTGTAATCCTGAAAAAAGTCATCAACCTCCCGGTCTAGTAATAGCACCCTATACGGTTATGATACATCAGTTTGATCATTAGGAAGCCAATAAAATAATTATCAAAAGTAAACAACTTGCAAAAAAAATTTCATATAAAGTTAAATGAAAGAAAGCAGACTCCCTACAGGGTATTATGAATTCCATTATGTGAAAATATATATGCATAAGCAAAGATGGAGGGAAAGTATAAAAAATGTAACTTACTGTTAAAACAGTGGAATGAAGGACAATTTATCTATACTTAAAAATATCTTCAAATTTTTATTCTGCTTTTACAATTTTTTTAAATATCAAATCCTTTAAGTAACTGCTCCAGGGAAACTACTACGATTTTCGATTTTCCTCCGCTCAATTCCTAAGGCTCTCAACCGACTCTAGCCTTGTATGGCCATTTGACGTGTGTGGCGTTAACAGAAATGGATACACGTAGGCTCTGGAGCCAGACAATCCTGGATTCCAGTCCCTTGAACTGTTCCTTTCAGGTGAACGTTAGTGAAAGAAAACACAAAAAACTACAAGTTCATTTGATAAAGAATATGAATGTTTATAAACCAATATTCAAAATAGCTGCACACATCTGTTTTCACTTGAATAAAAAAAATCACATTGTGACAAATTTTGTAACCTTAACTTAAAATACATGAATATTAACATTTACTAATATAGTTACACATTTTGTTTACATCATCAACGAATGTGATGAAAAACAGCATGTTGTTATTTAAACACAGCAGGTTTTGACCAGCCTTTGAAAACTGATCCAAGAATGTGCGCTGCATTTAGTTAGAAACCATTTATTTCAACCTTTTTTGAACTCCTAGAGGTTTCCTACTCACATAAAATATTCCAAAGCCTCAGTTTAAAATAAAACAAAACAAAAGAACACAGGACCGCTGTATTTAATCTTAGAAGACTACAAAACTGCCTTGTTTAAAAATATGAAAATTCTTACAGTATTTTTTAAGTGTATGCTTTTATTTTTCACATCGAACTTACTTGATTGAACATTAAGCATCTGATATCTCAGGGAAGGCCAGCCCAGTATCCTGTTTTTCAGAGCTGACCAGGTGTTTCTGATACAATCTATGGACCAGCAGAGACCCATTTGACTAAAGAAGAAATAATTAATGAAGTGTTCTCTAAACATTGTTGCATAATGGAATCAACTGGGGAATCTTAAAAAAAAAAATACTAACGCCTGACTCCCAACCGTAGACATTCTGATTTAATTGACATGGGTTCCAATTGGGGATCAAGAGTTTTAACAGCTGTCCAGGTGATTTTAATGTGCAGCAAAATTTGGAGCCACCACAATGATGCAAGACACAACAGTGATCTAAATCACAATTAGCCACAAATGACAGATGTCTATAGAGGAGAACTCACTTTTAAAGAAGTTTCTCAAGTTGGAAATACTTGATAGTTTCTCTCTGTTTCTTAAGATCAAATTTATGCTTTTTCTGGAAGTTATAATGACTCTTTAATTAGTAGTCTTCAGAGGGGATTTATATTGTTAAACACTCAACAATTTTTTTTAACCTTTAAGTTTAGGTTATTGTATATAATCACTGCTATACACTTATCTATTACGTGTAACAATACACTGAAATTACCTTATAGGCATCACAGTATTAAGAACCATCCATAGTTTATTGACTGTTTGAAGCATTCTCCACAGAACCCCTGAATTCAATAGCTGGTTCATATTGGATGTTAATACTTCTGCCTATGGTATAAGTTCACTGGCAGAGAGTAGAGTCAAGCGTTCTAGAATCTGTGTCGTTTCCATATGTCTTACTGGGACAGCTGAAAATGCTAAAGGGGAAACTTAGCAGTCATAATCTAAATTCTATACAGCTTAGCAAATAAGAAGTAACATTGCTCTATCAGACTACAGGCCAAACATATCAAGAAAACAGTGTTGCTCTAAACGTAAAACTTTCAATCCTAGCCATAGTTTTGGCCATACTTAAAATAAGGACCTTAAGAAAAATTCATTTAGCTGTAGTTATTTCACAAAGAACAAAACATATCTCATTTAAGAAATCACATTAGTGACCCAAAGAGAAGGCCCTCAACCTGTGGAATCTGATGTATCTCTGGGTTGACAGCATCAAATTGAGTTGAATTATCTGACGACTAGCTGGTATTCCAAGAATTGCTTGTTGGAGGTGTGGGGAACCCCCCACGTGTGAAAAAATGAATCTCAGAACACCATTTATGGGCATACACCCAAAATGATTGAATGCAGAGGTATAAAGACATAAATGTACACTTGTGTTCTTAACAGGATTATTCAAAATAGCCAGAAGCTGGAAGCAAACCTGGTGTCCATCAATAGATGAAGTGACAAAAAAAAAAGTGGTGTATACAGACTGTGGAATACCATTCACCCTTAGAAAGGAAAAAATTCTGACACATGCTATGACAAGGACGAACCTTGAGGACTTTAATGCTAAGTGAAATAAAGCCAGCCACAAAAGGAAAAATACTGTATGATTCCACTCATATATGGTACTTAGAGTACTCAAATTCATAGGAATAGAAAGGAGAATGGTGTTTCCCAAGAGCAAGAGGGAGGGACAACAGGGAGTTGTTGCTTAATGAGCACAGAGTTTCAGTGCAAGGTGAAAATGGTTCTGTGGATGGTTGGAGGTTATGGCTACACAATAATGTGAATGTACTGCATGTCACTGAACTGTACACTTAAAAATGGTTAAAATGGTCAATTTTAGGTTATGCATATTTTATGACCATTTAAAAAAATTAATTATTTTCAACAAATGAACAAACACTAGCTACATGCAATAGCATGGATGAATATCACAACCAAAATGCTGCATAAAAGAAATTATATTCAAAAGGCTATATATTTTTTAATTCCATTTATATAAAATCCAAAAAAGAAACAAAACCGAGGTCTGGCTTCCAGTAATGGTGGAGTGGCTTGTTGAACTAACACTCTCACAGATAACAATGATAAAATCTGCACAAAATATTATATGTCTATATATAGAATCATGTATTTATATGTAATACACATATAATAAATGTGTATATGTGTGTGCATAAATATCTTCTGAAAGCAAGCAGAACTGAGAGAGAGTCTTCCCTTAAATGATGGGAATTGCACCAGGAGATATTTGCAAGCTTGAGTCTTTTGCCTCAAAGCATTCTAAAATCTGTACATGGCACAGACGGGAAAAACTACAGTCTTACTTGTAATGTTAGAAGATGTATTTTGGGGCTAACAAAGTAGCTGGAAAGTTAAGGGAGAAATTCTGGAAGGGAGGGAGACACAAAGAGGAAAATCTCAAAATATGTATGTAAGTCTCCCCCCCACACACACACCAAATTGGCAGATCTTTGAACAACACCCATGCAGGGTAGGCCCCAGAAGGCCTAGTGTAAAAACAGCAGTTGGAAGATGAGAGAAGTGAATGAGGATTTCAGCTATGCCCACTGTAAAGGAGAGAAGATTGGAGTTTCAGTCCAGCCAAGTTAACTCCCTGCTAGAAAAATAACAACACTCTTCAAAGGAATACAATAGAATCCAGAGTCTCTATAACTATCATTCATGGTTTCCAGTACACAGTTTAAAAAGTCATGAGATTTGAAGAGATGGGAAAATGTAATCCATATATGACCAAAAGCAGGGAGTAGAAACTCTCCCCAAGGTGTTGCAATTATCTGACAAGGATAAGAAAGCAGCTATTATAAAGATGATCAAGGTGGCATGAAAAATATTCTCATAATGAATGAACATATCTGGAAACTCAGCAGAGAAATGGAAATTACAAAAAAGAACCAAATAGGAAGATAAAAAAAATGCTTTTGAGTTTACATGTACATTAGAAACAGTAAAAGAGGGCCGGCCCCGAGGCTTAGCGGTCAAGTATGCGTGCTCCACTGCTGGTGGCCCGGGGTTCGGATCCCGGACGCACACTGATGCACCGCTTCTCTTGCCATGCTGAGGCTGCATCCCACATACAGGAACTAGAAGGATGTGCAGCTATGACATGGAACTGTCTATTGGGGCTTTGGGGTGAAAAATAAATTAATTAATTTAATTAAAAATAAAAAGGAACAGTAGAAGAAACATGAAGATAGAGCAATAGAAATTATCCAGTCTGAACCAAAGAATGTAAAAATTTTGAAGAAAAATGAAGAGAGCCTTACTTGTGAGATGATTGAGTCCCCAGCAATGAGGGGAGAGACAGAAAAAATTAAATGAGGCAGAAAGGCAAATCAATAAGTAATAGCATACAACTTCCAAAATTTGGTAGAAAATCTAAAATTTTAGATCCAGGGAAGTCAGCAAACCCAGAAAATAAAATACAAAATAAAACCAGACCTGGGCACATGATAGTCAAGCTGCTAAAATCCAAAGATAAAAAGAAAATCTTGAAAGCAGTCAGGAAAATACATATATAAAGGGGAAGACAATACATACAGGGAGAAATAATGTCAATGATGGATGATATATTATCAAAAACAAAAGAGACAAATCAACAACAAAATTACATCTTTCAAGTGTAGAAAGAAAACCCAAAAGTCAACACAGGATTCTATATTTAGCAGATCTCACTTTCAAAAAGGAGGCAGAAGCCACAATAGTATTCTGCACACCTATTAGGTGGCTGAAATAAAAAATAAAATTGCAAATATCAAGTGCTAGTGAGGACAAGGAGCAACTAGAACTGGGAATGCAACATGATAGTTGCATTCGGATAACGGTTTAGCAGGTTCTTATAAAGTTAAACATACACTTATTATATGACTCAGATATCCCACTCCTAGGGATTTACTCAAGCAAATTGAAACTAATGTTTAAACAAGAATCTTTGGGTGAATCTTCATAACCATGTTATTCATAATTGCCACAAGCTGGAAATAAATTAAATGTCCTTCATCAGGTGAATGGAGAAAGAAACTGTGGTGAATTGGGACATTAGAATACTACTTGGCAATAAAAAGGATAAACTCTTGATTCACACAACAACGTGGATGAATCTTGGCTGCATTTCTCTAAGTGAAGGAAGCACAATTCAAAAGGCTGTACAGTATATGATTTCATTTGTATGACTTTCTAGAATAGTCAGCATTACAGACATGAAAAATGATCAGTGGTTGCCAAGGGATGGAATGGGGGAAGGGGTTGACTACACAAGGACTGTATGAGAGAATTTTGAGGGGTGAGAAAAACAGCTCTGTATGCTACTGTGGAGGTGGATATATGACCATAAAGTTGTCAAAACCCACAGAACTGTACACTACAAAGAGTGAATTTTACTCTGCAAATTTTAAAAATCAGGATGCTGGGGAACTCAGATGAAATGCAGTGACAAATGAATCTCACTGTATTACAAGCATGTGACATAGCCACACATAATGGGTGGGGATGAAAGGTCCTGACCTAAGTTACTTGGGAAGACAGTGTTTTGATGGGATACTGTAAAACTAAAGTACTGTACACAAACACTGTACTCTAGGTGGTAAATTTGTTTTTCATAAGGGTATGGATTAGCAATTCTGAAACTGGTTGACACATTAGTAAATATATTGTAGCTAACTGGAGTTAAGTTTCTCACTGTTGGTGAAAGAAGTTAAAAATAAAAGGAGAATACTAGAATAAACTCTGTGGTGTTGGATAGGAGTTGGAAGTATCAGTATGAAACCGTGTCTCTTCTAATATATCTATCCAGATAGATGGATAGATTGATATGTTGGTAGATTGATAGATAGATGTGTATACCTGAGTTTATATTCATACATACATTTCCAGGCTCTGCTGAGAGGGTCCAGAAGCAGTGACACCCTAGTATCAATGAGCACACTTAGCTCCCAGATCTTGGTTTCTAAATATCATTCTCCAATAAAAAGAACCAGGTTTCCTTGGAGAAATGGCTAATTCTAGGGCTGGAGATGGGAAATACAATATGAACCTGGACCATCTTGTAGTGCCAGAAAGTAGAAAAGTGCTTTAAATAAAACACAGCAAATGATGAGATGTGTCAAAAGGAATCAATCTGAAAGATTTCTCAATGGCTCAAGCTGGAAAACTGTGAGCAACATAATAAATAATGGTAGCATTGGATTATTACACAGAGAATAAAATAAATATCCATGAGTCTATACTGACATAAAATAGATTAAATAAGAAAGGAAGAAAGAAACAGGAATAAAAAAGAATAAGAGAAAGAAAGGAAGAAGGACGGGAGAAGGAGGGAGGGAATCTTCCTCACAGAATTCCAAATAATAAATGTGGCTGGATAGCATGAAATAGAAAATCGCCACTAGAACACCACAGTAATAATTATTGTGGGTTAGGCTGACTGATGAATGCAAAAACTGTGGGTGAAACTTAAAAAGAAAAAAAATTTGCAGAGCCTCAAATCATCTGCCTCAAACTACATAACGTTTTTCTGTTAATTACTTTAAAAGACCTATGACTATTGAAAGCAAAAATTATAACACTGTATTGTGGGATTTATAACATGGGATGATGTAAAATTTATGACAACAATAGCACAAAGGACAGACAGAGGTAAATGGAACTGTTCTATAGCAAGTCTTCCATATTTTACGTTGATTAAACTGGTGCACTATTAAGTCTAGGTAGGCTGTGATACGTTAAAGATGCATATTGTAATCTGGACCAACCACCAAAAATGCAAAGGTGTGTCACTTAAATGCTAATAAAGGAATTAAACAGCATACAAAAATGATTTGTACAAAAATGTTTGCAGGAGATGACCTGCACGTCCCCAGGAGGAAGAAGAGCCCACTGCGGGGCATCCTCAGAGCAGAACGCCCTCAGCTGTGCCGAGGAGCAAACGCTGACACACACATGTTGGGAGAGACTCATCAACCTCATGCTGAGGGAAGCAAGCTGGACAGAAAACAATACAAGTGGGATGATTTCAGCCAAGATGAACCTATGCTGAAAAAACCAGAACAGTTGTTGCCTCGGGGGAAGGAAAAAATTGCCTAGGAAGGAAGAGGAAGGGGTTTTCTGGGGGTGATGTAAATATCCTAGTCTTAAAGGGGTGAAGGTTATATGGGTATGTTTATTTGCCAAAAATGTAAGGTTGAGATTTGTGCCTTTCAGTGTGCGTACTTCTTACACCCCCACACACACAAAGGACTAAAAGAATAATAAAGTGAGGTGGGAATGGGATGGAGTGTGGAAGAAACAAAAATGCCAGATGATTAGTAGTTGTTGAAGCTGGGTGACAAGCCTACTATGCTGTTTTGTTTATTTTGTATATTGTTTAAATTGTTCTGTAATAAAACACTTGTATAAGAAGACAAACTCAATATATAGTGTTCGCTGGTAAGATGTCAGCTACCTTTGGGGAGGAAGGAGGGAGAAAGGGATTGTTGGGACCTGAGTGAAGCTGGTGTTAGTTCTTGGTCACACGAGTGTGTTCACTTTGTAATAATTCTTTGAGGTTTACATGGATGACTTCTGCATATATTTCTACACGCATGTTATACATCAATAAACATTTTAAATCTGGCATGTTTGCAAAAAGATCCTAACTCAATATCTCAGGATAACAGCAGTGTTTTGTTTTAAAGTGGAACACGTTCACTCATGACATCATCAGATGGATTTTAATACTCCCAAGTATCTAGTAATGCCCTCACCCTTGAGTGGCCCCCGGGGTCGTTCCATTTTTGCTTCAATTTGGCAAGTGGTATGGCTTTGAGTTTTTATGATGGGTATGGACCCTTAAGGTGGGTGGGTTCCAAGGGGAGGATCTCTGCAGCGACCCTGATCACGGGGTCCAGAGGGAAGATCATGGCAGGCTGGATGGATGCAGGGGATGGTAGGACAGATGGCCTTGAAAAGGCAAATTCCAGGATCCCATGCACCCGGTATTTCCATTTTAGGTATTGAATTTACATTTCAAATACTGGCCAGGGAGCGTCCACCAGGGCTGCAAGCATTCTCAGCAATAGCCAGGCTGGTGATCCCCACTCCTACCTGAGTACTGGCCTCAAAGGATGCAGCCCAACCACACAGCAAATACTCTGGGGGGTGGGCAAGACATGTAGAGTTGGCATCGTACAGAGAAGAGGCGGGGTAGAAGGTGGGGTGTAGAAGCATAGGGGCGTGGGCCAGGGGTGGAGGGAGAGGTGGGAGTTGGGTCCCCTAGCTGTGCATGCTGAGTGCTTTTGTCTCTTAACCATTCCTGGCTGGGAGCTTGAAGGACTGCAGAACTACAACTCCCAAGTTGCTCTGGGCACGGGGCTGTGCCTAGCCCTGGGGGGAGGAGCAGGGCGGTGAAGGCTTGCCTGAGGGCCAAACAGCCATTGACTCAGGACTCTGGTCCTGCACCGGCTCCAACTGGACTGAGTACCGGGGGGATGTGACGGGACGAGAGGGACCAGGGAGTCTGGGTGTGGCAGCTGCATGGGCAGCCGCGGGCCTGCAGCGTGCAACTGCTTTTGTCCAAAATTGAAGCTGGACTCGTGCCTCTTCCCCACCGCCTCCCTCCTTTGCTTGATTCCTCCTCCCCCCTGTGTGCCTGTGGGTCTTTCCACAGCCTCCTACCTAGTCCAGGGCCAGGTGCTTCTCTAAACTGCTTATGGGAGCTGGTTTGACATCCCAGAAACTTTCCACTTTGCCTGCTGCCCTCTGCCTTCTCCAGCCAAAGTGCCATCATTTCATCAGCTTTTGGGAGACATTCGCCCTTGTGGCCCCTCTTGAAAGCACAACTTAAGAGCTTTGTAGGGTGGTAACATTGGCTGTTGCTTGCCTTTTTTGCAGATGTGGAAGTTGAGGCATCTGTGAGGTTAATCACTGTTTTCCCCAGGATCCGCTAAGAGCAGAGGAGAACAAATCAATTCCCAGGCAAGTATCTAGTAGGCCATTTTCACCAACACATTCCAGTGCAGAGGCCTCCTAAACAGCACCGTTAAGATGAGAATAGCTTAAGTATTTTGCTCTTTAGATTAATCACCTAATCTCAGCTCAGTCCTGAGTGGCCAGTCTCTCAGGGACAGGGCTGGCGACTCTGATCCCTCAGGAAGAGATTGGTGGTCCAGCTTTGGGAGAGGGATGTTCATGGTAGACAGCACCTGGGCAACATTTGAAACCCGTCAGCTTTAACATCTCTGCTTTGGATTCAGGCAAGGTTCCCGGATAAACATGCCTAGGGACAGTCAGATGTACCGTATTCTTTAAAAATTGATTACAGCAGTGAAAAGAACAGAACATTAGATATCCTGCTCATTTGCAAAAGATAAAATGCAAGCAAGACTTTCTTGTTAATTTTTTTCTGCTCATTCTCTTGGCTGTACTGTACGCTTGAATGCAGAAACAAAAAACTTGAATTGTCATATTCTCTTTTCCTGAGATTGGTAAATTAACTTAAAAGTCTTATTGAAACCTATGGAGGGATGATTAGCTGTTTTCCTGATTTATGTCATCCTTAAAAGTCTGGGCATTGAGCTAAATGAAAACAAGTCCTCGTTTATATTACACATCCCAATAGGTTACATTTCTGATTACTGAATGTGGAATATTATCAAAACAACTGGAAAACCTGATCATGGAAACTAGACCCTGTCACTTTGTCAAGAATTTGCCTCTTTATGAATTAATGACACATGAATTCTTTAACGTTTTTGTAAAGAAAGGATGAGAAACTCTGCAGTGTCTCTGAATGTGGCAAGATGGGGAATTATCATTAGACCACATCCTCGGGTTCTTCTCTCCTGTTCAACAGGCCCGGGTGATAGTCCGTGTTGTCAGGTGCAACGCCGCTCCCCCAGCCCCCAGTGTTCCATCCTACTCTGGCCTGTGACCTCTTCAGGGGGTTCTGATGACACTCGTCCACAAGTGTTGGAAGGAGACATTGTAACATGAGGATATTCCTTATCTTGAAACAAGGATTAATGGAGAGGAAAGTCTCTGGGTCTGTGTGCTCCAAAGCACTGCTGTTGGAGTGTGGCTTCAGTCACCACTGTGCTCCCAGCAGTCCCCACAATGGCTGCCTCAGACATTTGATCTCCTGGTGCAACCACAGAAGCTGTTGACAGAGCTGGGCGCTCGTCGTGGTGAAGTGTCTTCCATCAGATTTTGTGGCTCTGACCCTCCTCTGCTCACCCCCTTCCCATTCCTAACTGCTGCATTGATTGCTTTGTAGTTGTTTCCTAGGAGCCACTGTGTGTAACTGGATTTCACAGTGTCTTTAGGGACCCACCCTCACTACACGAGTCACTGTACAACAGCCACTTATCCTGGTGTAGCCCATGTTCATCCTCTAAAGTGGAGCTGTGAAGAACCCTGCTTACTCGGAGCTCCTTTCATTCTCATGCTGCTGGGGCTGCTTACGAAGCTGGGCATCTCGTCTTTGGTCTCATCACATTATTCTTTTCATCGATTATTCTGAAGTAGGATACGACTTTGTTAATAATGTGACACTGGCTGTCACAGGCACTTCTATGTATCTTCCCCAACAGCTCTGTGAAGTAGACCTGTGATCCCCATTTTACAGGGGGGACACTGAGACAGTTTCTTGGTGCATTTTGAGTCTCCACCTGGAGCTCCGCCTCTCAGGTGTGTGCACTTAGCAGGTGTTCCACTTTGTCCCTCTCTGCCAGCCGCCCCAAAGGCACACGGCCCATCCTGAGTCCATTGTCTGATTGTTGGCAGTCACCCTGCACAAACAGGCCCTGGGTGGGGAGTGGACTAGCAGGGCGTGGTTGTCCGGACTACCCTGGGCAGATTCTATGTTTATTGCGAGAGCTGGAGCAGTGGAAGATACTGACCGTCACTCGCCTGGAAGGTTTCTTATGGAGAAATACTCCACTGACTTTCTGCAGGTGTCGTGTCTTCTTTGTCTTCCTTGCTCTTCTGGGCTTTCTCCTACAGCCCATGCTGTGCAGTAACATAGAGAACAGAGACTGGTGAACATCATACTGTTGCCCTGCACCAAACGGTCACATCACTCATTTTTCTAATTATGAAAGAATTACATACTTTGTAAAAAAAGTCAAATTATACAGATCTATGTAGAGTAAAGTGAAACCTTCCCCTTCCATCCCCTTCCCTGCAAACTCACTCCCCTACTCAGAAGGAACTATTGTTAAGAGGTTGCAGCTTATTCTTCTGGACATTTCCAATGAATTTATAAATACACATAAAGTTTTTTTAACATAAATTACATAACTACATCGTTTTTCAACTTGCTGTTTCCCAAACCATATATCATAGATGTCTCTCCTTATCAGTGTACGTCACTCTAACTTAGCTGTTTAGAAGTTTTGGAGCTACTCCAAAGAACAGGAATACCACGATCTGTTTATTTCTTCTTTGATAGAGATGGGGTTATTTCCAGTTTCACTATTATACATAATGCTGCAGTAAGATCCTTGTATGGAATTTATTACACTGCTACTCAACTGCTCAATTTGCTTTGTTCCCTTTTAGTCAGAGACTATGATATATTTGTAACAATTTTATGGGAATTATTTTATAGGGAAATTAATTTTATCTCTGAATAAAGACATTTATGGGGAAACTTGACTTCAAGGTCAACCATCTCAGTATTCTGGAGAAAAATCATGAAACTTAGAAGGTATTATGCTTGCTGCATCACATTCTAACAAGTCAGATTAACAATTTAAAGTTGAATGTTTGAGCTGGCCCGGTGGCGCAAGCGGTTAATTGCGCGGGCTCCGCTGCGGCGGCCCGGGGTTCGCGGAGGCCCGAGGTTTGCAGGTTCGGATCCCGGGCACTCACCGACGCACGGCTTGTCAAGCCATGCTGTGGCGGCATCCCATATAAAGTGGAGGAAGATGGGCATGGATGTTAGCCCACGGCTAGTCTTCCTCAGCAAAAAGAGGAGGATTGTCATATGTTAGCTCAGGGCAGATCTTCCTCACAAAACAAAAATAAAACAAAATAAATAAAGTTGAATGTTTGTATAGCCTCTACAGTCTTTGTTCAGAAGAAGGATGACTTTATCTTGTCTTGAAAACTTCTGACTCCAGGGGCTCTCAGTTGGGCTTCAGAGAGGATAAGATGTTGGTGTTGTATCTGTTTCTCTTCAGCTGTAGGCTGCATCATCTAAAGATCATAGAATTGAACATGGTCCAATCGATATATACGATTTGGGTCAAAAATTCAAAGTAATGAACCCAAGATAAGAATCTATAACTTTGGATCTTAATGAAGAATTTCCTTTGATATCCTCAAGTCTCTGTGATTACTAGTAAAAACTCACCTATGGATGAAGAGATGTGGTTCTGCTGGCAATGTCTGGCTTGAACATCCATAGTTAAGGCTGCCACATCCCTAGGTAGATTAGACTTGACCTCTCTACGACCTCTGCCCTTGTTCCTTGACCTGGGAAAAATAAGAATTAAAAAAAACTGTTGTTACTAGCACTGAATGCTAGAAATGCCCATTAAAGAGTGAGTTTGATTTGGTAAACCAAAGGGAGTACATGCAGAACAAAGTCTTTAATATCTATGAAATTTCAAAAAGTTCTAATTTTTTTAAATGTAACTTTATTTTTGCAACAATGCAAAATGTATATATACGAATGAAATATCCCTCTGTCCATTTCTTAAGTTGTTTCCATTGATTTGATGGATTTATCCTCTAATCAGGATTCCAAGTGTGAAAGAACATCTTGGTCTTGCAAAGAAAAGAAGCCATTGATATTTGATTTGCTTTCAGCTCGGCATCCTACAGGTTTGAGGAATAAATTATCATGTAATGATACAATGATTCTGAAAGCTAATTGTTAATTAGAGGGGTGTAAGGGATGATTGAATGGTGGTTCATCCCCACGGTCAGGGGTATTGTACACATGGATATGTAAACACGATTTAGGAGGCTGCTTCAGCCCTGTGACATCCCAGAGAAACACAGTGCAGGAGGATATAGGGGCATAGCCGTCTGCCTCGATCTCCTGGGTTACATGCAGATCCAGAGGTCTTGACAGTGGCTTCAGAGCAGCTAACTTTTGTCTATTTCTCCCCTTCCTTCTCTCCAGCTTATCTCAAACAGTCCTGACTATCATGTTTTAAAGTAAGACCAATTATAGTTATTTACATGAGCCTCTTGTTCATTATTGCAGAGTAATAATCAGGGATACCATTAAATATCATTTAATCTACCTAATTAAATTTGTTGTACCTTTTAATTGATTAGAACACTAAAGTTAGTTCAGAGTTTGATATTCACCAAGTGTGTTAATCTGCTTACAACTGCCATGTGCCTCACTCCTCTTAGAAGTGTATCTTTGGCCCATCACAAGATTTTAATGGCTCAAATCACCATAAATTAAGATAATGCACTGTCTTTTTGATGACCGGGAGGCACATGGGTCCATTTTGGAAATATGCCCATCTGTCTTTTCTCCCCATGGGAAGTTTCTGGTCACTAGGTCTCCAGGTGGCTTGCACAAGCCCTAGGTCTGTAATAGCTTGGTGCCTCTCCTTCTACTTGGGGTAGAAATAAAAGAGATTAGAGAGACTTATTAAAGTTTTGGTTGCATGAAGTCTTCTATGAAGACCATCCATGCATATTGTTCTGGATAGCTCTCTGTTCCTAAGACTACTAGTTATTTTAAGGGCTTGTCGGGAACTGTGAAAGGTTTGATGTTTTACCTTACGTGCAAACCAATTAGTTAGCCTACAATGGTCTTACAGATGCTGGCAAAAGTCAGGAGTCCCATGCCTCAGAGACAAAGGACTTAATGACACAACAATAGCAGTGGCCAGAGTATCAGCATTTGCACCGGTTCACTAAATCTCACTTCCTACAGGGTGATACACAGTGGGCCAGGTGACATGCAGAGGGTTGCAAGATCTCAGAGCCTAAGGAATTCAAATCTTTGATAACGGGCAGGATGTCTGCTAACCTTTGCCCTGGGGGGTGTTATTTTTATTATACTGGACAGTAAGCAAGCCTGCCCTTTGCTCCAGAGTAGGCCACTATTTCTATCTTCCAAGGCTGACAGCTCTACACACATCCTTGAAAAGATAGCCTGGTTTTACTGGCTTTCAAAGATAAACTTGAATGAGACTTGATCATCATTCAGTTCTTCTGTTTACTTTATTGGGATTGTGCAAATATGCTCTTTTCTCTATAAAGTTCACTAACTTTATTCATACATAAGAGATGCTTTTCTTTTTATTTATTAAGTTGAAATTTTCTTATTAGAGAAAATGATGAAACTATTATGGGTTGGATGTGAAAGTATGTTTTTCCAGGAAAAATGTGAGAGTAGATCGGTGCTCGCAGAACTTTGCCAAAAGGAGCTGATAGCAACTTAAATGATTTTAATTTGAATACTGTTTTATACAACTTTCTTCCATTTACTTCATCCTCTCTGCTTCCTGTAATTCCCATATGAGAATGGGGCAGTTTCAGGGATTCACTGAATTCATATACAGTATTCAAATGGTTTTGTCTGTTGTGTTTTTTTAATTGAGATAAAGTTGACATACAACATTAAATTAGTTTCAGCGGTATGACATAATGATTCAATGTTTGTATATATGTTGAAATGATGACCACAATAAGTCCAGTTAACATCTGTCCCCATATAGAGTTACAAATTTTTTCTCTTGTGATGAGGATATGGCATATTTCAAGGTGCAGAAGAATCAACGATTATGTCATACTTTTCCATATACAGCTTGATGAATTTGGACATAAGCATACACCCTTGAGACTGTCACCACCATCAAGGCTACAAACATACCCATCATCTCCCAAAGTTTTCTCTCACCTCCTTTATTACTATTATTCTCTGGTAAGAACTCTTAATATCTACTCTATTAGCAAATGTAGCTAATATGTATGCATGTAGCGCATGCAATACAGTCTTGTTAGCTGTAGGCACTATGCCTTATCCTAGATTTCCAGAACTTATTTATCTTGATAACTGAATCTTTGTATCTTTGAACATTAGCTCCCCATTTCTCCATCTCCCCAGCCCCTGGCAACCACCATTCTAACCTCTGCTTGTGTGAGTTTGACTATTCTAGATTCCACAAATAAGGAAATATTTGCCTTTCTCTGTCTGCCTTATTTCACTTAGCACAATGTCTTCTAGGTGCATTCATGTTGTCAAAAATAGCAGCAATTTCTTCTTTTTTCAATGTTGACGAATATTCTATTTCTTTATCCATTCATCCATCAGTGACGTTTAGGTTACTTCCACATCTTGGCTATTGCGAATTTGCTGCAATGAACATTAGAGGGCAGGTATCTCTTTGAGACCCTGATTTCAATTCCTGTGGCTGTATACCAGAAGTGGGATTGCTGGATCATAGGCTAGTTTTCATTTTTGGAGGAAATTCCATACTGTTTTCCATAATGGCTGTATTAGTTTACATTCCGACGAGGTTTCCTTTTCTCCACATCCTCACCAACATTTGTCATCTTTAGTTATTTTGATAATCGCCATCATAATAGGTGTGAAATGATAGTTCATTGTGGTTTTGATTTGCATTCCCTGATTTGTGATGCTGAACACCGTTTCATACACCTGTTGGCCACCTGTATGTCTTCACTGGAAAAATTTTACTCTGGTGCCTTGACCATTTTTTAAATTGATTTGTCTTTTTGTTTTTGAGCCAAACAAAAAAAGAGAACAAAATTTCCAGGCATTATGGGTGCTTTCCTGTTGATGCAGATGGCTTTGTATTTACAGTGGTACAAAAAGATCATGTTTCGTGCTTTTTCTTCAGCTTGTCATAAGACCAGCAGTAGCTGTGGCATGGCAGATAATCGAGATCTTCTGGGTTTGAAGGTTTGCAAAATAAATGAGTGGTAAGGAATTTTTTATTTTTCCAAGGAAATTATTGTGATCATAGTCCATGGAATCTAGGATTGATAGGTGTAGGAGGAAATTAAGGTGAGAATCGTTGATCTGGCATTACTACTGATATTGAGGGACAGCTATCTACTGTATGACTGTTTGAATAAAAATATTAAAGATCAGGAATTTGTGGTGAGTGAATATGTTTTCTGAATTATTTACTTTTGAACATAACCATTTGGATTATGTGAACATCTGGGATATGGGAGTAAGTTGCTAACAGGGGGTGGTTGATAACGTCACTATTGATTTAATCTCTATGAACACCAAGTGGTCAATGGATTAAGCAAATGAGTAGACAGAAAACACAGAAATGGTAAGATTTGGGATTTAGTAAAGGACTGGGGACCGACTGTCCTGAGAGGGAGTGCCAGGACTTGTGGGGTTGATAGTGACAAGGAAAAGAAGAGAATAGAATTACACTCAAAAAAGGAGGGCGTGTTAACGGGATGGAGGGGGAAATGATCTGGAGGAGCCTTGAGTTTGACCTTGAGCTTTCTCTTCTTGATGCAAATCTGCCTGATGACATCCCAGGAAACAGGTCAGATCTATCCCCAGAGGATAGAGGGAGGGTGGAAGTACAAAACAGCCAGGATAATTGTCCTAAAAAGGCAGGCCTCCTTTATCATTTGGCCCAGTTTCATGATTTGTTTTTATAGGGTAAGAGGAAAAGAAGAATGATAAGTCACGTCTTCACAGGAGAAGTAGCGTAACTGTGGGAACCAGTCCAAACCAAAGCCAGGTTTAAGCATTTCCATTCTTTTGAGGATGTCCAGTGACATATTCAAGAGGCCTGTTACTAGAATCCCATCCCATCCTGGCAATGACTAGTCTCTGAGGGGACAACTTGGACCAGCCCCACCAGATCTGCTGGCCCGAGAGACCGCAAGGACTCCAGGCCTGGAGCAGCGCAGGACAACTCGTAAGTCCTTTCAATCTTGCCAAAACGTTGCAAAAACTTGCACCTAGTCACACAGGTGAATCCCTGCCAGGTGTGCTCGCAGATGGTCTGCATTCCAGGTCCCATGCCCACTCCTGCTGGAATTCAGATTTGGCAGAGATGATTCCAGGAACTGATCTGTGCATTCCACAGCTCCACTGTGGAGGTATCAGGAAGGAGGAAAGGGCAGTGAAGAGCACAGGAGCGAGACTGGTGATAGCACTGATGGCGGACAGACTTGCTAGCGAGGCAGAGAAAGTGAGGGTCTAAGAAGGCCGTCCTGACAGCAGATGAAATGGAACAGGCACCTCAGTGAGGTCTCTTGGCAGCATCCCTAATGTTTCCTTGCTTTGAGCTCTTGAAACTTTAAAATATATCGATACTTTTCTTTTATTAAACTCTGCTTCGAGACATAGAAAATATAGACAACAGTTTCTTTCTGAGGTGAGAGGTTGAGTTTCAGGTGAGGAGAGAAAGATCTTCCTTTTTCATGCTGTTCTCTCATTTTCCTTTACTATGTATGTTATTTATTTGTACTTTAATGTCAGCAGCGAATTATCAACGTCACGGGGTGATTCAGTTTTTCCCCTCACAATCACAGTAAAACCTACTAAAAGTGGATTCTTATTTTTGTATAATATTCCAATAGATTCCAAAATATTATTTCAAACGCACTTTTATGTCTATGTTCTCAAATTAGATATTTACTTCTAGGTCTCCATTTTTCTGTTCTCTGTTGCATGCCAATTCAGAGTTGCATCTAAGGAAATACCAGATTTCCCTCAGTTTTTTAGATCCATATGTGTTGGAAATTTGATTCATGGAAATGGACATGGCAGTTGGGGGATCGTGCTATTAACAAAAGAAATCTTTTCAGCATCAGTAATGCTGAAAGAAACCACTGCTTGTTGGGATTTAATTGTCTATTTGAGGGATCAAGCTTTCACTGTTGGTACTTCTCTTTCCCTTTGGAGGGAAAATACAGCCTTCCCAGTCTTTCCATTACCAAATCACATTCCCTGGTGGCTGTGCCGTGTCAGGAAGGGCTTGGGATGCCGGGAACCAAGATTCATCTTCAGCTTCTGGTTGTCCTGAGAAGGCTTCCCTGGCAGAGTGCAGCCTGTGTGTCTGGGTGAAACTTGCAGCCATCAGAAAGAAGGGGACAATTCACAAGTGCGAAGCGATTCATCTGTCCCTTGTCTTACAGGGTGTTCCCAAGTGATGAGGTTCAAAATGCCACTTGGTATCCCTTTGAAAGCTGCTAGTCATGGGGTGGGTTCTCTGTGCGAGGTCAGAGCAGTGTCTGTTCACCACCAGATAGGAAGCATTTTAGTATTTTAATTGGTAAGTCTGTGTTCATGCATGTCCATAGACCATCAGTTCAGTGGCATTCCCTGCTGGAGCCCCCCACACCCCTATCATGCTTCATCTTTCAAAGCTTCAAACAGTGTTCACACCCCAGCAGGTGGTGGTAATGTAACCACAGCACAGGACTGGGGACAAGAACACAACCACCGAAGGGCGACACAGTTTAAGGGCTTGGGCCCAATTGCCCCATTTGGACGAGTTAGTAACACCAACACTTAGTGTGTAAACTGGAGGATTGTCCAAGTTCATGGACCTCAGAATGACACGGGCTCAGAAGTCACCTTGGACAGCAAGGGACAGTGTGAGGTCACTCACTGGCTAGGATTATAGTCGCTTATACTGGCAAAGTGGAGCTCACCGGGGATCCATCAGGACAAACGAGGCAGGAGGCTTGGGGCCTTCTGGGAAATGTCTGCCCTAAAGGGAATTGCATAAGGAAGGCAGGGGTGCTGAGAATCCTAGTTGACAGGGAGCAGTCATGTTTATGGAACGAGGCCCAGCAGTAGCCTTAAAAGCTGCATCACAAATCTTTCCACCTGGATACAAAACAAGCAGGAAAAGGAATTCAGAGTCTTGGACAAGGATCACAGCAGGATTCAAATCCAGGTCAGGGGTGAACAGGGAGCCCCTAGAGGGGCCTCAGGAGCTAGATCCTGCCTGCCTTTAGTCCATTTGCTAATGAGCTTCCTTGGGCCTTGTCCTCTCCAAGTGCACGTTTTGATCATTTTACATTGTTTTCCCCACTTAGAACTGATGCAATTCCAGAGATTGAACTAGAAAACTACAAGTTCCTAAAATTTAGTCAAAAGAAATCTCAACAAGAGAAACAGAAAACGTTCCCTGTTCCTCAAGAATGTAGAAAGGCAGCCCCTGCCTGTGGCACGACATGGTCCTGATAGTGCTGTTTTAAAGACACCCACATTTCAGTGGTTGTTGCTCTGCCTGTGAAAGTACCTTCAACCTTAAAATCCCAAGAGAACGGGCGGGGGGCCATGTCTGCTCCTGGAGGAGCTGAATGATACTGAAATGAACTGGTCTTCGGAATTAGGGGGACTTGGGGGTTTTCCCACTAGCCAGCGAAGGGCTGGCCCTTCTCCCTTCTCCCACATACAATAAGCTGATGACCCGGAAGAGTTCGTGATTCAAGGAGAAATGTGAGATTCAGTGTCTCACTTACATGCCTACAGAAAGCGACAGAACCACACCACAACTCCCAGACTGTAAAGGGAACAGGACTTTAATATAATATTCAAATATGGCATTTATTGTTTACAACAAATAACTACTGCCCCTCCACAATGTGTGAATTGGTCCTGGGGTAGAGACATCGGGGAGCTGGGGTGGGGTCGTCCCCTCTCTCTTGGGTTTAAGGGGACCTCAGAGATCAGCTTACAATGCTCCCCTTCCCGTCAGGAGGGAGGAGCTGGCCCAGTGCATCCCGAGCCTCCCAGATATGTCCCCGTTGCTGAGGATGGGGCTGTGATCGGCCACTGGTACGGGGGTTGGTGTTGGGGCCTGGGGACTGAGTAGAAGAGTCGGGTTATCCTGGGGGGCCTCCCTCAGAATCGTGGCCCCCACCATGTCCCCACTGCACTGAGTGCTCCAGGCTCTGTGCTCAGTGCTGTCAGCAACCAGTACCCCATTTGTCCCTGACACGCAAGAGATCATTTAGTATCACCTATTTCACAGAGGAGGAAATGGAGTCTCAGGAAGCTGAAGAGAGTCACCCCAGTCACAGGACTGCTCAGTAGTGGAGCTGGGATCCCAGTGCCAGTTGTCCCACTCCCTAAGGGCACGTTTAGCCCGAAGTTTTACTGAACCAATAGGAGTCAGTCACCACAGGCCAGACAATCACTCACCCCTGACCTTGATGATGGCAGGTTCTTCTTGTCCTTGAGTATTCTGCTGGCCAACTAGGTCTGGGTGTCCAGCTGGCAGGACAGGCTGTAGCTCCAGGACAGAGAGGCACCTGTGAGTCTAACAGGAGCCGCACCTCAGGTGTCCCCCCACTGCCTGCCCAGCAGCTGGAGTCTGGGTGTCCCAGAGGTCGCCATGCAATAAGGCTTGGGGCTGAGTGGGGGGCCACGGAGACAGGCATTGTGGACTGGTCAACAGGGAGAGTCCACCCCTGCCCTCACCCAACTCCTGCCCGGCCTCACCTATCACTCTCGTTGAGCAGCTCCATGTCCTGGAACCAGGCCCCAAATCGCTCCTCAGGCTCTTGGTTGTAATTCTTTGTGGCCACCTGGAGGAGCAGGATCTCCCTCATGACTGGCTATTCCTGAGACCAGAGGGAAAGAGAGGCTGCAGATAGGGCCTAAGTGGGGGATGCTGCATGGACCTTATTGGGGGTGAGGAGTGGGGCAGGCAACCAGTCCTGGGAACTGTCCTTCCCTCCAGTTCCATCCAGGCTCTACCTGTTCTCAGAATGGGAATAATGAGCCCCTCCTCCAGGAAATTTTCCTTGATGCCATCCTCCCCTCAACCCACCGCCAATAGGATGGGTCTCCCACTTCTCTGTTATCAAACTCTTCTACTCAATGTAAGATACAGAGGGTGGAGCCAGGGACTGTTCTGCCCAGAGGGTCTCTGAATTCCTCCTCCTTCCCCTCCCCTGAAGGGGGTGCGGCAGCTGTTCACTTCAGTCCTCTTCTCAGGTTGATCTCGTTCTCCTGGAAGGCAGACAGCCAGAGTCCATCAGACAGAGCCCTCTAGTCTGACTAGACCCCCTAGGACCACACCTTCTCAAGTTGCACTACTGCTAGGTCCCCAGAGGGGGCTGGGCATGCAGAGAAAACATGACTTGGACCTAGGCCTGGCTCTGAGCTCCAGAGAAGGAGGACATGGGGGAGAGGCTAAGGGACCTGGCAGCATAACCCTCTCTGATGACAGACTTGGAGGCTGAGGCCTCAGGCAGAGGGGACTGCTCAGCCACTTATGTGCTGCCTTGACTTGGAGGGGCCCGAATCCTCTCTCCCTCCACGGGCAGCATGGGAGGGAGAGGCTGAGTCCAGCTCAGATAAAACCTCACGCAGCTGTGCCGTCAGGCAGCTCTGAGCTTCCCCAGCCTGGGGAACCGGAATGGGTGTCTCAGGTGGAACCTCTGTTCACTCATCCCTAAGATGTGCCTGATGCCCTAGCTCCCAGAGGCGGCTGTGAGGCTCTCAGGAGAGATGTGCCAAGTGCTGAGAGTTCAGAGCTCATTTCGGGGGCTCCCGCAGCCCAAGGCTCAGGATCCTCCCTGCCTGGTCCTCAGGTGCACCCACCTCGAGATTATCACCCATCAGCAGGTGCAGCATCAGCAGGTGACCAAGGAAAGTGCCAATATAGGGGATGACACTCTGTGACATCAGAGTGTGGATGGAATGAGCCCTTGCTCTCAAGTCGGGCCCCTGCAGACCCTCCCCTGAAAAGGCCTCACCCTCAGCCTCCTGGCCCACCCCAGGGTTCCCACGGGGAGCAGCCTAGGACCCTTAGCAGCCTCCCCTCAATTCCTCCTCCCTTCACACCCCAAGAACACCACACTCCTCCTCCTCACCTCCCAGGGCAGGATTCTGGAAAATCACAGGGTATGCGGTCCCTAGCCCTCCCCACAACAACCCATCCTGCACCAGATCTCCCAGGCCCTCCTCCTGGTCACTTCTACTGGGGGATTCAGGCACTGTGGCAGCAAGAGGAAGGGCCATCCTCTCTTGATTTGAGGCCTCCAGCTGGGAGGGCAGAGCCCCTCCCCCACAGGCACACTCACCTGCTGCTGCTGCTGTTTCTCCTGCACTCTATGGGGGCTGATCTGCGGGGGGGTAAACGTGGCAGGCCCCTCCTGTCAGGGTCGAGGAGAGTGTCAGTAAGGCCATAGTCCCCTCACCCCATTTCTCTCCAGCACCACTGTCCTCTGACCTTGGACATCTGACTCCAGGCAACTGGTACCAATAGCACTCCATCCTCCAAGATGTTGTAATTCTAGAACAAGCCCAGCTCCAACTCTCACTCTCGATGTGAGCTTGGGCTTTGGGCCAGGCCTCCTCGAGCCTGTTTCCTCATCTGGAAGGTGTGAGAACTCCAGCTACCTCACAGGTTCTCCTGAGGATTCAGTGTCACATGACATTGTTCTCGCCCTCATCCTTCCAGGTGGAGCAGGCAGAAAGCTCCCACATTCCTTTCCTCCCTCTTACCTCATCACTACCCTGTGTGGCCTGCAACTGAGGCTCAACTGGGGGAGGACTGGCCCCCAAGTTCACTCTCAGCTTTTAGGGTTCAGTTTGGACTGAGAGCCTGAGTTTCTTTCTGTCTGTTGGCCTGGGCAATCTCGTGCTTCTCTCCTATCTAGGCGTCCACGTTGGGCAGCCCAAAAACACTGGTATTTGATTCCTCAGTTACAGGGATTCGACAGAGTGAGAGAGAGAGATGGAACATGAAAGAGGGAGTAAGAGGAAGTGAGAGACTTTTTTAGTTAAAACTTAGACAAGACATCCCATCACTTTGGCTGTTATTATGTTAAGAAACCAGTTACTAACTACTTAGTGGTTCCACGGGGATGGCTGTACCATGGGTGGGGCTTACTGGGTACCACTGTGAAGGCTGCTCACCTCATAGGCCAAGACGAGACACTTGGGTCTCATTCTCCATTAAACAGGAAACAATTGAATGGTTTTATGCCGCAGGATGGCAGTATGTAAATTTCCATTAGGTTCAACCCCCTCATGATGCTGACCTGAAAATGAGGCCAAGTTGGAAGCGACTGTTCCAATATCACATTGCTAGAACCCAGGCCTGTTTTGAGTGGTGTTCTGTGCTACCTGTCACCCCTTCTTGTTATTCTTCCATCTTTAAGTTTGTGCCTTAGGTACATGTGACACCAGCTCACAGAGGTAAGAGATATTATGTCATATACACCGCCTGACATCCCTAGGAAGTAGATTCTAGCCTGATCCCCATGGTGCAGGTTTAGAGACTGGGGAGGACCTGAGAGGTACAGGGACTTTCTCGGGATGAAGAACTGGTAAGAAAAAGGAGGTCTGCATTCATCTCTGTCTCCTCAAAGCTAGGACCCGACTTAGGTTTCCAGGGAGTTGTGGCTAGGGCTGTGTAGGCTCCTTGTGTACAGCTCAGGAGATGACATGGGGGAGGAGGGTTAACAGCCAGGGCACAGGGGGCAGCTCTGGATAAGTCTGATTGAGGGAAGGGGCCTAGGTAAAGGAGTCTTGAAAAAAGACTTCACTTCCTTGGTCATAGACCTCAAAAGATCTTAGAACTCTGGTAACCAGGCACCCACAGCCCCCCATCCAGCTCACTTGACTGGAGACAGTCAACAGGAAAAAATATTTTGTTGTTGTATCCCAACTTTTGGAGGATCTAGGCACAAAAAAACCCAGAAAGAGAAACTTTTTGGTCGTTGCCGACGTTGGCTCAGCCCTCATCCCCGACGCCTCTGGGCGTCTGGCAGGAGGCAGTGAAGGGTAACACGGGGCAGCCCAGGATAGGCTACTGCAGGCCAGGACACAACTGTGATCCCACCTGATCAGCCCCACACCCCTGGTCCCTCATCTTGTGTGTGTGTGTGTCTGTATGTGTTTGTGTGGAGGGGAGAAGGCAGGGTATGAGGGGCAGACCATTCCTGGGCAGGAGCTGGTTGTTAGGTGTCGGAAGCATGGTGGGCCTGTCATGTTCATAGCCCAGGTCATGGCTGGCAGCATGAGAATGTGAGCTCCTCTACTCTTATGTTACTGAGCCATAGAGGTTTCATCTCTTTTCCTGCCTGACCACAGTTCTCTGCAGGGATGTCCCTCTGTGCCTGAACTGAGGAGCAGACTTTCTCTTGGGGGATGACCCCAGTGGCAGTGTGCAGGCAGCCCCTGATTCCTTCAGGCCCAGCTCCAGAGCAGTCTTTGCAGAACTCCAGTAAGAAGGTCATCGAGGAGCTGCCCAATGGTTTCAATTTCACCAACTCACTAGGCAAGGGGAAGGTGCCTGAGGCCACAAACACCATCCAGTGCTGCTCTGAGATGAGAACAGGAACAGAGGGTCTCCACACTCAGGACCTTGAGATGACCAGGTTGACCAGAACTAGGGAGTGACCAGACTGGGGCTGTCCCTTTTTCAAGCTAAAGGAGATGTACACGCAGGTAACTTTGCCTGTTTCGGAGCTGAGCTGCCATGACCCTCTTACCCTTGCCCAGTGTGAGCTTCTGGAGGCCACTGAGGCAGAGGCAGAGGGTAAGGGGGACTGCAGGCTTGATATTCTTGGAAGGGAAGTGGGATCTTTCCTGTGTTTAGAAGGACACATGGAAAGTCAGCTATGTGGGTGAATCTTTCTCTTTATCCCACTGTAGCGCCAGCTGCAGAGCTCCAGCCAGTGGCAGAAGCAGAGCAGTGGGCAGTGGTGGAGGTAGAGCTGGCTCCAGCTCCGTTCACAACACCGCTACTAGTGCTGAGGCCAGCGTCCCCTCCATCAGCAGTGTTGGAGCTGGAGCAAGGGCCGACATCGGCTCCAGGAGGAGTGAGTGCTGCTGAGCTGGAGTCACCTGCACCATCATTTTTAGTGGGAAGTCCATCTCCACCTGTGGCTGTTAAGGAGCGTGAGAAGAAGCCCAACCTCACGGCCTTCTCTCCTAAGCTGGTGGTGGAGCAGTTGACCGTGATAGATGTGGTGAACAGCTGGGATCTCAGGGCGGGGTGGAGCAGGCCGTCCCTCTGCCATTGTTGCCCCAGACCTGATCCAAACTCCCATGATCTGGGCCCAAATCCCAGCTCCACCCCTTACCAACCATATGACCTGGGCAACTTCTGGAACCCCCAAGCCTTTGCTGTCCACCTGCAGACCGTAGAGGTGGACACTAACAGGACCTGCTGCACAGAGTGGCTGTGCCGGCTCCATGAGGTAGAAGAGATGGAAAGCTTGGCAGGGCTTGGCCCATCAGTGGTGGAGGGGAACTCACTGTGTGCAGCCAGGTCTACGGTGGCCCAGCCGTCTCCTCAGGAGGCTCAACAGCCTCAGGACTTGACACTTGAAGTGTGCTTCACTACAAGGGTGACAGACAAGGCCAGTGGTTGTAGCTGCCACGGAGGAATGTGCATCAGAATGGAGAGTGGGACCAGAGCGGAGATCAGGGTGGTGGCAGATGCCCCCTTGGCATGAGCAGAGTTGAGCCACCGTCTGGAGCTTGGAGTTAGCCAGGACGGGCTGGATGCAAATGCCCCTCTCCCTTCCCTGCCGGGATTGGGTCCTGGGACATCCTGTGTTGGGTACCCTCGGTGGACAGAGAAGAAAACCTAGGGACTCTCACAAGGCTCAGGCCACATCCTGAGCTTCCTGAGCTCTAGCTCTAAACTGTGACAACTGTGTGGAACTTTAGTGGCTGTGGACACAGAGGTGGCCTGTGGCAGGGCTGGATGACACTCCCCCTGTCCCCCAGGAGCTCTTCTGGAAGGTGGTGCCCTCTCAGTGCCTGGGATCCACCTGGCACAAGAAGAATAAGCCTGGCAGTGAACACTAGACACCCACCATCCAGGCCACCATCGACCAGTTCAGAAGGGTGGCCAGCCTCGTCATCACCACCTGCCTCGGGGATGCGAGCATGACAGCCCAGGACAGGGCGAGGGTGGTAGACCGCTGGGTCCAGGTGGCCCAGGTGTGCCGTGGGAGGCCCAGTAGAGCCCCTCTCTGGAGACTTGGGAACTGCCTCTCCACCTTTATCAGCTCCCAGGATTGAAGTGTGTGGTCTAAGCTCCTGCAAGTCCCTAGGCCTTTCCTGCCAGGGGCCCCGCTGACCTTGACTCCAGGTCCCAGTGGGAGGATGCTCACTTCCTACCTGGCTCCTTCCCTGGGTTGAGCTAAACTCCTCCTCCTTGTGAGTGTTACTTTCTGGGTCCTAAATGTCTTTCTGGGGCTCCCTGAGCATCTGTCTCATCCAGGAGGGGAGATGTAAATAGAAGGAGACTGAAGCTAGAGCAAGCGGGGCTCCAGTGCCCAACCTCACACCTCATTCTCTTCCCTTCCCCAGGAGTGCGACATCTGGAAGAACTTCTCCTCACCCCGCACTTTCATCTCTGCTCTGCAGAAAACCTCCACAAGCCACCTGAAGAACACACGGGGGTAAGTTTCCCTGTGAGTAGGCCTCTCTGCATAGGAGGACCAGGATGGATGGGGGATCTCCTTATGTCTGCCATTGGCGCCTCAGTCAACCAGGAACTCCTGGGAGGCAGCAAATGTTGGGGACAGGGCCTGGGAGTGGGTAGTTGGTCTCTAAGTCTCTTGGTGTCCTTGTGAACCAGTTCTGCTTCAGGACTCGGTTTCCCTAAATGTCAGCTATTGGGTTGAGCCACATTGGAGATTTCCAAGTGTTTATAGCAACAGAACTCTATGGCCAGTTAAAACTCATAGTGGTCAAAACAGAGCTGCTCTGTAGAGCTGGGGAGTGGAGACCCCAGTGACTAACAGGAGAGCCCCCTCCCAGTCCCATGAGACCTTATTGCTCAGAGGAGCCCAGTTAGAACACTCCTCCAGGCAGGTTGAATCTCTTGGGTTGTCAAAGAAAAGGGATTTGCACTCAGACCCCTCACATTATCCCTAAATTTATCCTTCCCTCTTTCCCCTCCCCTCGGGTAAAGCTCTGAAAAACTTAAGGAGCTCTATAGCCAAGATGAGTCCTTGAGCAGAGAACTGATGACCAAGATAGAGTGGAGGCTGCGGGTCTGGAAAGAGAGGAGGGGGGAGAGGGGCAGGGTTACTGGGCAGGCTGTGGTTTTGATTGTTTCTCACTTGAACTTTCTCTGAAACATTCCAGTCTATCTTGTCCAGGTTAACAAGCAGAGGGATCTGTTCAGCTAATGGGAAGCAGGGTGCCATTTTTGGGCAGGAGGCCCTGGCCATGGGACACAGTGGTATTGGTTGGGCTGTTCCAGGAAGAGTTGCTGAGCTGGTGCCATCAGCAGGTCTCTGGCTTCCATGCACGTCCATCCTGCTGGATGTAGCTTCTTCCAAGCTGTTGCGGTGGGTTTAGCCCTCAGCCTAAACCTGTCCTCAGGAAGCCAGGCCCCTGCTGCTCCTTCTGTCTTCACCATGTCTCCAAGGGGAGGACACCCTGCCTGTCCCAGGGACATGCATGGCAGAGGATTCCCATGGTCCAGGTGGACAAACAGGCTGCTCATCCTTGGGCCTGAACGGCTGGACCAGAGACAGATGTGTGTGCTTTCGGGGACCACCCCGACCCCTAGAGCAGTCACTGGAGTCAACCACAAGAGTCTCATCTGAGTGCCTGGTTGGCAATGACATATGCCCCCAGGGGCTTATGAGAAGCGTCTAGGCAACTCATGGATTCTTAGTGGATCCTGCTGAAAGGACGTTAGGAGCTTCACGTAAATGAGGAAGCAAAGCATCCTGTCACCACCTTCCCTGTGGATCAGAGGTGGCACATTGAGAGTTCAGTTCCTGAGTGGATAAAGAAAGAGTTCAGGGCAGGGGAACGTCCTGAGGGGTTCCTTGGGGAGGAGAAGGCTTTGGCATGGCCTCTGACCCAGCCTGGGGGCCAGACACTCCACGAGACTGGGGCAGGCAGGAGCCATGCAACCAGACTCCCAAGACACACCGTCCTCTCCACTGCTCGGCCCAGGACCAAGCTTTGAGAGCTCAGAGGACAGGACTGTTGTCAGTGGTGGGGCTGCGGGTTAGGTGAGGATGTGGGAACAGGGCATCTGGCTGGGAGGGGCAAGCGGCCTCTCCTCTTTGGTCCCCTGAGCAACTCACTGTCCCTGTTTGGGCCTCTGTCTCCTCATCTGGGAAGGGAGGGATGGTGATTGTGTGGTGCAGGCCTCACAGGGTGGTGATGAGTTAAGAGGGTGGACAGGACTGTGGGAGTCTTCTGCCTGCTCCACCTGGAGGGGTGAGGGCGAGCACAATGATGACAGTCATGTGACACTGAATCCTCAGGAGTACTTGTGAGGTAGCTGGAGTTCTCACACCTTCCATATGAGCAAACAGGCTCAGGGAGGCCAGACAGAAAGCCCAAGCTCACACACAGAGTGAGAGTTGGAGCTGGGCTTGTTCTAGAATCACAACACCTTGGATGATGTATTGGCATTGGTACCAGTTGACTCGAGTCAGATGTCCAGGTTCGGAGGCCAGTGGTGCTAGAGAGAAATGGGGTGAGGGTGGTATGGCCCGTTGACACTCTCCTCGATCCTGGCAGGAGGGACCCTCCACGTTTGCCCCCCCCGGCAGATCAGCCCCCATAGAGTGCAGGAGAAACAGCAGCAGCAGCAGGTGAGTGTGCCTGTGGGGGGGGGCTCTGCCCTCCCAGCTGGAGGCCTCAAATCAAGAGAGGATGGCCCTTCCTCTTGCTGCCACAGTGCCTGAATCCCCCAGTAGAAGTGACCAGGAGGAGGGCCTGGGAGATCTGGTGCAGGATGGGTTGTTGTGGGGAGGGCTAGGGACCGCATACCCTGTGATTTTCCAGAAGCCTGCCCTGGGAGGTGAGGAGGAGGAGTGTGGTGTTCTTGGGGTGTGAAGGGAGGAGGAATTGAGGGGAGGCTGCTAAGGGTCCTAGGCTGCTCCCAGTGCGAACTCTGGTGTGGGCCAGGAGGCTGAGAGTGAGGACTTTTCAGGGGAGGGTTTGCAGGGGGCCGGCTTGGGAGCAAAGCTTCATCCCACCCACACTCTGATGTCACAGAGTGTCATCTCCTATATTGGCACTTTCGTTGGTCACCTGCTGATGCTGCACCTGCTGATGGGTGATAATCTCGAGGTGGGTGCACCTGAGGACCAGGCATTGAGGCCCAGGATCCTGAGCATTGGGATGTGGGAGCCCCCGAACTGTGCTCTGAGCTCTCAGCACTTGGCACATCTCTCCTGAGAGACTCACAGCCGCGTCCGGGAGCTGGGGCATCAGGCACATCTTAGGGATGAGTGAACAGAGGTTCCACCTGAGACACCCATTCCGGTTCCCCAGGCTGGGGAAGCTCAGAGCTGCCTGACGGCACAGCTGCGTGAGGTTTTATCTGAGCTGGACTCAGCCTCTCCCTCCCATGCTGCCCGTGGAGGGAGAGAGGATTCGGGCCCCTCCAAGTCAAGGCAGCACATAAGTGGCTGAGCAGTCCCCTCTGCCTGAGGCCTCAGCCTCCAAGTCTGTCATCAGAGAGGGTTATGCTGCCAGGTCCCTCAGCCTCTCCCCCATGTCCTCCTTCTCTGGAGCTCAGAGCCAGGCCTAGGTCCAAGTCATGTTTTCTCTGCATGCCCGGCCCCCTCTGGGGACCTGGCAGTAGTGCAACATGAGAAGGTGTGGGCATAGGGGGCTATTCAGGCTAGGGGGCTCTGTCTGATGGACTCTGGTTGTCTGCCTTCCAGGAGAATGAGATCAACCTGAGAAGAGGACTGAAGTGAACAGCTGCCGCACCCCCTTCAGGAGAGGGAAAGGAGGAGGAATTCAGAGACCCTCTGGGCAGAACAGTCCCTGGCTCCACCCCCTGTATCTTACATTGAGTAGAAGAGTTTGATAACAAAGAAGTGGGAGACCCATCCAGTTGGCAGGTGGGTTGAGGGGAGGATGGCATCAATGAAAAAATCCTGGAGGAGGCGCTGCTTATTCCCATTCTGAGAACAGGTAAAACCTGGTAGGAACTGGAGGGAAGGACAGTTCCCAGGACTGGTCCCTGCCCCACCCCTGACACCCGACAAGGCCCATGCAGCATCCCTCATCCAGGCCCTAACTGCAGCCTCTCCTTCCCTCTGGTCCCAGGAATAGCCAGTCATGAGGGAGATCCTGCTGCTCCAGGTGGCCACAAAGAATTACAACCTAGAGCCCGAGGAGCGATTTGGGGCCTGGTTCCAGGACATGGAGCTGCTCAACGAGAGTGATAGGTGAGGCCGGGCAGGAGTTGGGTGAGGGCAGGGGTGGACTCTCCCTGTTGGCCAGTCCAGAGATCCTGTCTCCGTGGCCCCCCACTCAGCCCCAGGCCTTGTTGCATGGCAACCTCTGGGACACTCAGACTCCAGCTGCTGGGCAGGCAGTGAGGGGACACTTGAGGTGTGGTTCTCTTAGGTTCACAGGAGCCTCTCTGTCCTGGAGCTACAGCCTGTCCTGCCAGCTGAACCCCCAGACCTAGTTGGCCAGCAGAATACTCAAGGCCAAGAAGAACCCGCCATCATCAAGGTAAGGGGTGAGTGAGTGTCTGGGCCGGGGTGACTGACTCCTATGGGTTCAGTTAGGCTTCGAGCTAAGCATGGCCTTGGGTAGTCGAACAGCTGGCAATGGGATCCCAACTCCACTACTGAGCAGTCCTGTGATTGGGGTGACTCTCTTCAGCTTCCTGAGACTCCATTTCCCCCTCTGTGAAATAGGTGATACTAAATGATCGCTCGCGTGGCAGGGACAAATGGGGTACTGGTGGCTGACAGCACTGAGCACAGGGTCAGGAGCACCCAGTGCAGTGGGGACAGGGTGGGGGCCATGATTCTTCCAGGCCACCAAGATAACCCGACTCTTCTACTCGGTCCCCAGGCCCCAACACCAACCCTCGTACCAGTGGCCGATCACAGCCCCATCCTCAGCAGCGGGGACACAGCTGGGAGGCTTGGGATGCACTGGGCCAGCTCCTCCCTCCTGAGGGGAAGGGGAGCATTGTAAGCTGATTCCTGCGACCCCTGATGCCCAAGAGAGAGGGGACACACCCACCTCAGCTCCCTGACATCTCTACCCCAGCAACTATTCACCAAATGGGGAGGCACAGAAGTTATTTGTTGTAAACAATAAATGCCATATTTGAATATTGTATTAAAGTCCTGTTCCCTTTACAGAACATAGACACAAAAGTGATTTGAAATAATATTTTGGAGTCTATTGGAATATTACACAAAAAGAATAATCCACTTTATGTAGGTTTTACTGTGACTGTGATGGGAAAAGCTGAATCATCCCGTGACGTTGATAACTGGCTGCTGACTTTAAAGTACAAATAAATATTGTAAATAGTAAAGGAAAATGAGAAAACAGCATGAAAAAGGAAGATCTTTCTCTCCTCACCTGAAACTCAACCTCTCACCTCAGAAAGAAACCGCTATCTATATTTTCTATGTCACGCAAGAGAGTTTAATAAAAGAAAAGTATTGGTATATTTTAAAAGTTCAAGAGCTCAAAGCAAGGAACATTAGGGACGCAGCCATGAGACCTCACTGAGGTGCCTGCTCCATTTCATCTGCTGTCAGGACGGCCTTCTTGGCCCCTCACTTTCTCTGCCTCACTAGCAAGTCTGTCCGCCATCAGTGCTATCACCAGTATCGCTCCTGTGCTCTTCACTGCCCTTTCCTCCTTCCTGATACCTTCCTCAGTCGTCAGAAATTGTTGGCAGTCGAGCTGTGGAATGCCCATATCAGCTCCTGGAATCATCTCTGCCAAATCTGAAGGCCAGCAGGAGTGCTCAAGGGACCTGGAATGCAGACCACCTGCGAGCACACCTGGCAGGGATTCACCTGTGTGACTAGGTGCAAGTTTTTGCAATGCTTTGGCCAGATTGAAAGGACTTACAAGTTGTCCTGCACTGTTGCAGGCCTGGAGTCCTTGTGGTCTCTCGGCCCAGCAGACTTGGTGCAGCTGGTCCAAGGAATCCTCCCAGAGACCCGTCATTGCCAGGATGTGATGGGATTCTAGTCACCGTCCTCTTGAATATGTCACTGGACATCCTCAAAGGGATGGAGATGTTTAAACCAGGCTTTGGTTTGGACTGGTTTTCACAGTTATGCTACTTCCTCTGCGAACACGTGACTGTCATCCTTCTTATCATCCTTCTTTTCCTCTTACCCTACAAAAACCAATCATGAAAGTGGGTCAAATGATAAAAGAAGCCTGCCTTTTTAGGACAATTATCCTGGCTGTTTTGTACTTCCACCCCCCCCTCTATCCTCTGGGGATAGATCTGACCTGTGTCCTGGGATGTCATCAGGCAGATTTGCATCAAGAACAGAAAGCTCAAGGTCAAAATTCAAGGCTACTCCAGATCATTTCTCCCCCTCCATCCTGTTAACATCCTCTCCTTGTTTGAGTGTGATTCTATTCTCTTCTTGTCCTTGTCACTCTCAACTGCACAAGTCCTGGCACTCCCACTCAAGACAGTCAGTCCCCAGTCCTTACTAAAACCCAAATCTCACCATTTCTGTGTTTTCTGTCTACTCATTTGCTTAATCCATTGACCACTTGGTGTTCATAGAGGTTAAATCAATAGTGATATTATCAACCACCCCCTCTTAACGACTTCCTCCAATCTCCCAGATGTTCACATAATCCTAGTGGTTATGTTCAAAAGTAAATAATTCAGAAAACATATTCACCCACCACAAATTCCTGATCTCTAATATTTTTATTCAAACACTCATACAGTAGATACCTGTCCCTCAAGATCAGAAGTAATGCCAGATCACCAATCCTCACCTTAATTTCCTCCTACACCTATCTAATCTTGGATTCCATGGACTACGATCACAATAATTTCCTTGGAAATATAAAAAATTCCTTACCACTAATTTATTTTGTAAACCTCCAAACCCAGAAGATCCCGATTATCTGCCATGCCGCAGCTACTGCTGGTCTTATAACAAGCTGAAGAAAAAGCATGAAACATGACCTTTTGGTAACACTGTAAACACAAAACCGTCTGCATCAACTGGGAAGCACCCATAACGCCTGGAAATTTTGTTCTCCTTTTTTGCTGTTGGCTCAATAACAAAAAGACAAATCAATTTAAAATATGGGCAAGAGACCACAATAGACTTTTTCCAATGAAGACATACAAGTGGCCAATAGGTGTATGAAAAGGTGTTTGGCATCGTTAATCATCAGGGAATGCAAATCAAAACCGCAATGATGTATCACTTCACACTTGTTAAGATGGCGATTATCAAAAAAACTAAAGATGACAAATATTGGTGAAGATGTGGAGAAAAGGAACCCTTGTGGGAATGTAAACTAGTACAGCCATTATGGAAAACAGTATGGAGGTTCCTCCAAAAAAGAAAACTAGCATATGATCCAGCAATCCTACTTCTGGTGTATACCCACAGGAATTAAAATCAAGGTCTCAAAGAGATACCTGTACTCTAATGTTCATTGCAGCTAATTCACAATAGCGAAGATATGGAAGTAACCTAAACGTCATTGATGGATGAATGGATAAAGAAATGGAATATTTGTCAACCTTGAAAAAAGAAGGAATTCCTGCCATTTTTGACAACACGAGGGACCTAGAAGATATTATGCTAAGTGAAATAAGGCAGACAGAGAAAAGCAAATACTTATATGTGGAATGTAAAATTGTCAAACTCATACAAGCAGAGGTTAGAATGGTGGTTGCCAGGGGCTGGAGGGATGGGGAAATGGGGAGCTGATTATCAAAGGATACAAAGTTTCAGTTATCAAGATAAATGAGTTCTGGACATGTAGGATATGGCGTAGTGCCTTCAGCTAACAAAACTCTATTGCATACGTCACATTTGCTACTTGAGTAGATACTAAGAGTTCTTACCACAGAATGATAGTAATAAAGGAGGTGAGAGAAAACTTTGGAAAGTGATGATATGTTTGTGGTCTTGATGGTGATGACAGTCTCAAGGGTGTATACTTATGTCCAAATTCATCAAGCTGTATATAGAAAAGTATGACACCATCGTTGATTATTCTGCACCTTGAAATATGCCATGTCCTCATGACAAGAGAAAAATATTTGTAACTATGTATAGATGGATGTTAACTGGACTTATTGTGGTGATCATTTCAATATATACTCAAACATTGAATCATTACGTTGTACCCATGAAAGTGATATAATGTTGTATGTCAACTTTACCTCAATAAAAAAAACCACAACAGACAAAACCATTTGAATATTGTAAATGAGTTCAGTGAATCCCTGAAAGTGCCCCATTCCCATATGAGAGTTAAAGGAAGCAGAGAGGATGAAGTAAATGGAAGAAAGTTGTATAAAACAGTATTCAAATTAAAATCTTTTAAGTTGCTATCAGCTCCTTGTGGCAAAGTTCTGTGCGCACTAATCTTCTTTCACATTTTTCCTGGAAATCATACTTTCAGATCCAACCCATAACAGTTTCATCATTTGCTCTAATAAGACAATTTCAACTTAATAAATAAAACCAACAGCATCCCTTATGTATGAATAAAGTTAATGAACTTTACAGAGAAAAGATCATATTTGCACAATCTCAATAAAGGAAACAGAAGAACTGAATGATGATCAAGTCTCATTCAAGCTTATCTTTGAAAGTCAGTAAGACCAGGTTATCTTTTCAAGGATGTGTGTAGAGCTGTCAGCCTTGGAGGATAGAAATAGTGACCTCCTCTGGAGCAAAGGGCAGGCTTGCTTACTGCCCAGTATAATAAAAATAACAACCACCCAGGGCAAAGGTTAGCAGACATCCTGCCCGTTATCAAAGATTTGAGTTCCTTAGGCTCTGAGATCTTGCAACACTCTGCATGTCACCTGGCCCACTGTGTATCACCCTGTAGGAAGTGAGATTTAGTGAGCCGGTGCAGATGATGATACTCTGGCCACTGCTATTGCTGTGTCATTGAGTCCTTTGTCTCTGACCCATGGGTCTTGTGTCTTTTGTCAGCATCTGCTAAACCATTGTAGGCTAACTTATTAGCTTGCAGGTAAGGTAAAATATCAGACCTTTCACAGTTCCTGACAAGCCCTTAAAATAACTAGTAGTCTTAGGAACAGAGAGCTATCCAGAACAATATGCATGGATGGTCTTCATAGAAGACTTCATGCAACCAAAACTTTAATAAGTCTCTCTAATCTCTTTTATTTCTACCCCAAGTAGAAGGAGAGGCACCAAGCTATTACAGACCTAGGGCTTGTGCAAGCCACCTGGAGACCTAGTGACCAGAAACTTCCCATGGGGAGCAAAGACAGATGGGCATATTTCCAAAATGGACCCATATGCCTCCCTATCATCCAAAAGACAGTACATTATCTTAATTTATGATGATTTGAGCCATTAAAATCTTGTGATGGGCCAAAGATACACTTCTAAGAGGAATGAGGCACATAGCAGTTGTAAGCAGATTAACACGATTGGTAAATATCAAACGCCGAACTAAACGCAGTGTTCTAATCAATTATAAGGTACAACAAATTTAATAAGGTCAATTAAATGATATATAATGGTATCCTTGATTATTACTCTGCAATAATGAACAAGAAACTCATGTAGATAACTACAATTGGTCTTACTTTAAAATATGGTAGTCAGGACTGTTTGAGATAAACTGGAGCTAAGGAAGGGGAGAAATAAATAAAAGTTAGCTGCTCTGAAGCCACTGTCAAGACCCCTGGATCTACATGTAACCCAGGAGATCGAGGCAGATGGCTGTGTACCTAGATCCTCCTGCACTGTGGTTCTTAGGGATCTCACGGAGCTGAAGCAGCTTCCTGAATCGTGTTTACACGTCCATGTGTACAATACCCCTGACCATGGGGATGAACCACCATTCAATCATCCCTTACACCCCCCTAATTAAGAATTAGATTTCAAAATCATTGTATCATTACGTGATCATTTATTCCTCAAACCTGTGGGATGCCGAGCTAAAAGAAAATTAAATTTCAATGGTTTCTTTTCTTTGAAGGACCAAGATGTTCTTTCACACTTGGAATCCGGGTTCGAAGATAAATCCATCAAATCAATGGAAACAACTTAAGAAATGGACAGAGGGATACTTCATTCATATATACACAGTTTGCACTGTGGCAAAACTAGAGTTATATTTTTAAAAATTAGAATTTTTTGAAATTTTATAAATATTAAAGACTTTGTTCTGCTTATACTCCCTTTGGTTTACCAAACCAAACTCACTCTTTAATGGTCGTTTCTGGCATTGAGTGCTAATAACTGCAACTTTTTTAAATTCTTATTTTTCCCAGCTCAAAGACCAAGGGCAGAGGTCATCAAGAGGTCAAGTCTAATCTGCCTACAGATGTGGCAGGATCAACTATGGATGTTCAAGCCAGACATTGCCAGCAGAACCACATCTCTTCACCCATAGGTGAGGTTTTACAAGTAATGACAGGGACTTAAGGATATCAAAGGAAATTCTTTATTAAGAACCAAAGTTATAGATTCCTATCTTGGGTTCATTACTTTGAATTTTTGAACCAAATCATATACATCGATTGGACCATGTTCAATTCTATGATCTTTAGAAGACGCAGCCTATAGCTGAAGAGAAATAAATACAACAACAATATCTTACACTCTCTGAAGCACAACTGAGAGCCCCTGGAGTCAGAAGTTTTCAAGACAAGAAAAAGTCATCCTTCATTTGAACAGAAAGAGTAGAGGCTATTCAAAGATTCAACTTTAAATTGTTAACATGACTTGTTAGAATGTGATGGAGCAACCATAATACCTTCTAAGTTTCATGATTTTTCTCCAGAATACTGAGATGGATGACCTTGAAGTGCAGCTTCCCCATACATGTCGTTATTCAGCGATAAAATTAATTTCCCTATAAAATAATTACCATAAAATTGTTACAAATATATCATAGTCTCTGACTAAAAGGAAACAAAGCAAATCGAGCAGTTGAAAGCAGTGTAATAAATTCCACACAAGGATCTTATAGCAGCATTATGTATAATAGTGAAACTGGATGTAATCCCTTTGCTATCAAAGAAGATATAAACAGATCATGGTATGCCTATTCTTTGGAATACCTCTAAAACTTCTAAAAAGGTAAGTTAGAATGATGTGCACTGATAAGGAGAGAGGTCTATGATATAAGGTTTGGGAAACAGCAAATTGAAAAACGATGTAGTTATGTAATTTATGTTTAAAAAAAACTTTGTGTATTTACAAATTCATAGGAAATTTCCAGAAGAATAAGTCACAACCTCTTAACAATAGTTCCTTCTGAGTAGGAGAGTGAGTTTTCAGGGAAGGGGATGAAAGGGGAATGTTTCACTTTACTCTACATAGATCAGTGCAATTTGACTTTTTTTACAGTGTGTAATTGTTTCATAATTAGAAAAATGAGTGATGTGACCATTTGGTGCAGGGCAACAGTATGATGTTCACCAGTCTCTGTTCTCTATGTTACTGCACAGCATGGACTGTAGCAGAAAGCCCAGAGGAGCAATGAAGACAAAGAAGACATGACACCTGCAAAAAGTCAGTGGAGTATTTCTCCATAAGAAACCTTCCAGGTGAGTGACTGTCAGTATCTTCCACTGCTCCAGCTCTCGCCATGAACCTAGAATCTGCCCAGGGTAAGCCGGAGGACCATGCCCGCTAGTCCACTCCCTGCCCGGAGCCTGTTTGTGCAGGGTGACTGCCATCAAGCAGACAATGGACTCAGGATGGAGCGTGTGCCTTTGGGGAGGCTGGCAGAGAGGCATAAAGTGGAACACCAGCTAAGTGCACACACCTGAGAGGCGGAGCTCCAGGTGGAGACACAAAATGTACCAAGAAACTGTGAAGTGAAGGAAGCTACTCCATCTCTCTGAGCTTCATTGTCCCCCCTGTAATGTGTGGATCACAGGTCTACTTCACAGAGCTGTTGGGGAAGATACATAAAAGTGCCTGTGACAGCCAGTGTCCACATTATTAACAAAGTCATATCCGACTTCAAAATAATCGATGAAAAGAATAATGTTAATGAGACCAAAGACGGGATGCTCAACTTCGTAAGCAGCCCCAGCAGCATGAGAATGAGAGGAGCTCCAAGAAAGCAGGGTTCTTCACAGCTCCACTGGAGACGATGAACACGGGCTACACCAGGATAAGTCGTTGTTGTACAGTGACTCGTGTAGTGAGAGTGGGTCCCAAAGACACTGTGAAATCCAGTTACACACAGTGGCTCCTAGGAAACAACTACAAAGCAATCAACGCAGCAGTTTGGAATGGGAAGGGGGTGAGCAGAGGAGGGTCAGAGCCACAAAATCTGACGGAAGACACTGAACCACGAGCGCTCAGCTCTGTCAACAGCTTCTGTGGTTGCACCAGGAGATCAAACTTCTGAGACAGCCATTGTGGGGACTGCTGGGAGCATAATGGTCACTGCAGCCACACCCCAACAGCAGTTGCATCGGAGCACACAGACCCCGAGACTTTCCTCTCCATTAATCTTTGTTTCAAGATGATGAATATCCTCATGTTACAATGTCTCCTTTCAACCCTTGTGGAGGAGTGTCATCAGAACCCCCTGAAGAGGTCACAGGCCAGAGTAGGATGGAACACTGGGGGCTGGGGAGCGGCGTTGCACCTGACAACACAATCACCCGGGTCTATTGAACATGAGAGAAGAACCCGAGGATGTGGTCCAACGAGAATTCCCTGTCTTGCCACATTCAGAGATACTGCAGAGTTTCTCATCCATTCTTTAAAAAAATGTTAAAGAATTCGTGTCATTAATTCACAGCGAGGCAAATTCTTCACATAGTGACAGGGTCCAGTTTCCATGACCAGCTTATTCAGTTGTTTTGATAATACCCCACATTCAGGAATTGGAAATGTAACATATTGGGATGTGTAATATAAACAAGGACTTTTTTTCATGGAGATCAACACCCAAAGTTTTAGGGAGGACATAAATCGTGAAAGCTGCTAACCATTCCTCCACAGGTTTCAATAAGACTTTTAAGTTAATTTACCAATCTCAGGAAAAGATAACTTTTCAATTCAAATTTTTTTATGCATTCAAGCGTACAATACAGCCAAGAGAATGAGCATTAAAAAATTAACAAGAAGGTCTTGCTTGCATTTCATCTTTTGCAAATAATCAGGATATTTTATGCTCTGTTCCTTTCACTGCTGTAATCAATTTTTAAAGAATACGTTACATCTGACTATCCCTGGGCATGTTTATCCTGGAACCTTGCCAGAATCCAAAGCAGAGATGTTAAAGCTGACGGGTTTCAAATGCTGCCCAGGTGTTGTCTACCATGAACATGCCTCTCCCAAAGCCGGACTACCGGTCTCTTCCTGAGGGATCAGAGTCATCACTTATGTCCCTGAGAGACTGGCCACTCAGGCCTGAGCTGAGATTAGGTGATCAATCTGAAGGGCAAAATGCTTAAGCTATTCTCATCCTAACGATGCTGTTTTGGAGGCCTCTGCACTGGAATAGGTTAGTGAAAACGGCCTACTAGATACTTGCCTGGGAATTGTGTTGTTCTCCTCTGCCCTTAGCAGATCCTGGGGAAACCAATGATTAACCTCACGGATGCTTTAACTTCCACATCTGTGAAAAAGGCAAGCAACAGCCAATGTTACCACTTTGCAAAACTCCAAAGTTGTGCATCCAAGAGGGACCACAAGGGTGAATTTCTCCCAAAAGCTGATGAAATGATGGCACTTTGGCTGGAGAAGGCAGAGGGCAGCAGGCAAAGTGGAAAGTTTCTGGAATGTCTAACCAGTTCCCATAAGCAGTTTAGAGAAACACCTGGCCTTGGATTAGGTAGGAGGCTGTGGAAGGACCCACAGGTACACAGGGGGGAGGAGGAATCAAGCAAAGGAGGGAGGCGGTGGGGAAGAGGCGCCAGTCTGGGCTTCAATTTTGGACAAAAGCAGTTGCACGCTGCAGGCCCGCGGCTTCCCATGCAGCCGCCACACCCTCCTAACTCCCTGGTACTTTTCGTCTCGTCACATCCCTCTGGGAATCAGTCCACATGGAGCGGGTGCAGGACCTGAGTCCTGAGTCAATGGTTTGGCCCTCGGCCAAGCTCACACCGCCCTGCTCCTCCCCCCAGGGCCAGGCACCGCCCTGCACCCAGAGCATCCTGGGCGTTCTAGTCCTGCAGCCCTACAGGTTGCCAGCTGGGAGCGGTTAAGAGAGAAAAGCTCCCAGCATGCACAGCTCCTGGCCCCAACTCTTGCCTTGTCCTTCGGCCCCTGGGCCCCACCCCTCTGCTTCTCCATCCCACCCTCTTCCCCACCTGTTCTGTATACCACGCCCAATCTCCAAGACCTGCCCACCCCCCCAGAGTATGCGCAGTGTGGTTGGGCTGCATCCCTTGAGGCCGGGACTCAGGTAGGGGTGGGGCTCACCAGCCTGGCTATTGCTGAGGTTGCCTGCAGCCCTGGTGGAAGCCCCCTGGCCAGTATTTGAAATGTAAATTCAATATCTAAAATGGAAATATCGGGTGCCTGGGATCCTGGAATTTGCCTTTTCAATGCCACCTGTCCTACCATCCCCCCTATCTCTCCAAGCTGCCATGATCCTCCCTCTGGAACCCGTGGTCAGGGTCGCTGCAGAGATCCTCCCTTTGGACCCAATCTGCCTGAAGGGCCCATACCTTGGTCAGGAGTCTTAGAAGGACTGCCCTGAGCCATGTCATAAAAAGGAGAAAACATCACATTGGACAGCCCCAATACCTGCATTATACAGACAGGAAACTCAGGTGCACTGGTAAGTGACCCCTAAGCCACTTCAGGGGAACACATGCATGCCCCTATTTCCACGCTGCACATAGGCTGGTTCACTGGACTTTCTTATCCGAGTGTGGACCTCTTGGCCTCGTTAACATAGGCAACAACATCGAAACTTCCCATTGGTCCTTCCCACAGTGTTAGGCAAGTTTGTGCAGGAAGGTAATATGCAATTTCTGCTCTAGTATAGGGCTGGCTCCTTGGGAACTAGTTTTAATATTCCTGTTTAAATATACCTGCAGAATCACAAAATAATTAAGCAAAATAATTTGTTGCTGTGGAGGGTTATGGTGATAATTCTCTGAAGTCGTTTTTCCATTTAGCTTTTCTGATTGACTCCAAATACTACAGCACCACACGCTTCTTAGACTGGTGGATGCACAGCTCCACTTCTTTCCAGGGAGAACGCACAACAGCAGAATATCCGTGGCCTGACTTTCTGGGGCACCAGTATTACTACAAGATTTGGAAGAAGCAAAGTTAGGTCATTTCCAAGGTAAGGAATTAAAAACTTAACACTAAGATGAGGTGGGAAAGTCATATGCCATTAATAATTGTCAGTAATCTGTGCCTGAAATGTCAGACTTTCTCTGAGAAAGAACTCTGAGACCCTATTTCCCATTGTTTTAAATAGGAAAATCTAGAAGGCATAGCAAATCTATCGAAAAACTATACCAATTTCCTAAGTCACAATATGACACCTAGACTTAAGTTACGAACATCATGTGCTCCTCATTTTGTTCCTTCCAACCCAGTCCCACAGGTCTTGAGTGCATGCTGTGAACACGGCACTGTGCTAGGTCTCGAGGCCTTGGTGAGCATCGTGGTGGGGGTGGACCTTGCTGTAGAAAGATGACATCTTGAAATCTCAAATCCATGCCGCTTGCAAAACTGAGGCCAAAATGGAAAGACCCAAGGGACCATGCAAGGATGAGGGCATTAATAGATACTTGGGAGTATTAAAATCCATCTAATGGTGTCATGAGTGAATGTGTTCCACTTCAAAACAAAACACTGCTGTTATTCTGAGATATTGAGTTAGTATCTTTGTGCAAATATGCAGGATTTAAAATGACTATTGACATATAACATGCGTACAGAAATATATGCAGAAGTCATCCACGTAAATCACAAAGAATTATTAAAAAGTGAACACACTTGTGTGACCAAGAACTAGCACCAGCTTTACTCAGGCCCCGACAATCCCTTTCTCCCTATTTCCTCCCCAAAGGTAACTGATATCTTACCAGCGAACACTGTATGTCAAGTTTGTCTTCTTATACAAGTGTTTTATTACAGAACAATTTAAACAATATACAAAATAAACAAAATAGCACAGTAGGCCCGTCACCCAGTTTCAACAACTACTAATCATCTGCTATTTTTGTTTCATCCACACTCCATCCCATTCCCACCTCACTTTATTATTCTTTTAAGCCTTTGTGCATGTGTGGTGAGTAAGATGTATGCACACTGAAAGGCACAAATCTCAACCGTACAGTTTTGGCAAATAAACATGCCCATATAACTTTCATCCCTTTAAGAATAGGATATTTCCATCACCCCCAGAAAACTCCTTCCTGTTCCTTCCCAGGCTATTTTTTCCTTGCCCCGATGCAACCCCTGTTCTGGTTTATTCAGCATAGGTTCATCTTGGCTGAAATCATCCCATGTGTGTTGTTTTCTGTCCAGCTTGCCTCCCTCAGCACGAGGTTGATGAGTCTCTCTCAGCATGTGTGTGTCAGCATTTGCTCCTCGGCACAGCTGAGGGCGTTCTGCTCTGTGGAGGTCCCAAAGTGCACTCATCTTCCTCCTGGGGACGTGCAGGTCATCTCCTGCGAACAGTCTTGTAAAAACGTTTTTTGGCATGCTGTTTAATTCTTTTATTAACATTTAAGTGACCCACCTTTGTATTCTTACTGGGTGGTCCAGATTACAATATGCACCTTTAAGATATCACATCCTACCTAGACTTAATAGTGCACCAGTTTAATCAATGTAAAATATGGAATCCTTGCTACAGAACAGTTCCATTTACCTCTGTCTGTCCTTTGTGCTATTGCTGTCATAAATTTCATATCTACTTATGTTATAAATCCCACAATACAGTGTTATAATTTTTGCTTTAGACAGTCATAGGTATTTTAAAGAAATAAGAGGGGCCGGCCCCGTGGCTTAGCGGTTAAGTGCATGCGCTCCGCTGCTCGCGGCCTGGGTTCGGATCCCTGGCGCACACCGATGCACCACTTCTCCAGCCATGCTGAGGCTGTGTCCCACATACAGCAACTAGAAGGATATGCAGCTATGACATACAACTATCTACTGGGGCTTTGGTGGAAAAATAAATAAATAAATAAAATCATAAAAAGAAATAAGAGAAATAAGTGTTTGGAAAGGAAATGCTTTGAGACTCTGCAAATGTACTGTTTCTTCTTTAAGTTTCATCCACAGTTTTTGCGTTCATCAGTCATTCTTTCCAACAATAATTATTACTGTAGTGTTAAAGTGGCAATTTTCTATTTCATGCTATCTAGCGCTTTTATTATTTGGAATTCTGTGAGCAAGATTTCTCCCCCCCCTTCCTTCTTCCTTTCTTTCTCTCATTCTCTCATTCTTTTTTTTCCCCTTTTTTCTTTCTTCCTTCCCTTCCTTTCTTGTTTAATCTTTTTTATATCAGTATAGCCTCGTGGATATTTATTTTATTCTCTGAGTAATTATCCAATGCTACCATTATTTATTTTGTTGCTCAGAGTTTTCCAGCTTGAGTCATTGGAAAGTCTTTCAGATTGATTCCTTTTGACATGTCCCATCATTTTCTGTGTGCTTTTTTTTTGAAAGCACTTTCCTACTTTCTGGCACTACAAGATGATCCAGGCTCATCTTGTATTTTCCATCTCCAGCCCTAGAATTAGCCATTTCTCCAAGAAAATCTGCTTTATTTTATTGGAGAATGATATTTAAAAAACAAGATCTGGGAGCTAGGTGTGCTCATTAATACTAGAGTGTCACTGCTTCTGGACCCTCTCAGCAGAGCTTGGAAATGTATGTATGAATATAAACTCAGGTAGACAAATCTGTCTATCGATCTATCCATCTATATATCAGTCTATCTATCTATTTGGATAGATATATTAAAAGAGACATGGATTCATACTGATACTTCGAACTCCAATCCAGCACCACAGAGTTTATTCTAGCATTCTCCTTTTGTTTATTTGTAACTTCTTTCACCAACAGTGAGAAACTTAACTCCAGTTAGCTACAATATATTTACTGTGTCAACTAGTTTCAGAATTGCTAATCCATACCCTTATGAAAAACAAATTGACCACCTAGAGTACAGTCTTTGTGTCCAGTACTTTAGTTCTACAGTATCCCGTCAAATCACTATCTTCCAAAGTAACTTAGGTCAGGACCTTTCATCCCCACCCCTTCTGTATGGTTAGGTCACATGCTTGTAATACAATGAGATTCATTTGTCACTGCATTCCATCTGAGTTCCCCAGCATCCTGATTGATTTTTAAAATTTGCAGAGTAAAATTCACTCTTTGTGGTGTACAGTTCTATGGGTTTTGACTTTACGGTCATGCATCCATACCCACAGTACCATACAGAGCTGTGTTTTTCACCCCCAAAGTTCTCTCATGCTATCCCTTTGTATTCAACCTCTTCCCCTACTCCATCCCTTGGCAACCACTGATCATTTTCCATCCTTGTAATTCTGCCTTTTCTAGAAAGTCATATAAATGGAATCATATACTATACAGCCTTTTGAATCTGACTTCCTTTACTTAGAGAAATGCATCCAAGATTCATCCATGTTGTTGTGTGAATCAAGAGTTTATCCTGGGGCTGGCCCCGTGGCCTAGCGGTTGAGTGCATGCGCTCCCCTACTGGCAGCCCAGGTTCGGATCCAGGGCACGCACTGACGCATCGCTTCTCTGGCGATGCTGAGGCAGTGTCCCACATACAGCAACTAGAAGGGTGTGCAATTATGACATACATCTATCTATTGGGGCTTTGGGGGGAAAAAAGGAGGAGGATTGGCAATGGATGTTAGCTCAGGGCTTATCTTTCTCACACACACACACAAAAAGAGTTTATCCTTTTTATTGCCAAGTAGTATTATAATGTACCAATGCAACACAGTTTCTTTCTCCATTCACCTGATGAAGGACATTTAGCTTATTTCCAGCTTTTGGCAATTATGAATAAAATGGCTATAAAGATTCCCACAAAGATTTTTGTTTAAACATTAGTTTTCAATTTTCTTCAGTAAATACCTAGGAGTGGGATATCTGAGTCATATAATAAGTATATGTTTAGCTTTATAAGAACCTGCTCAACTGTTTTCTGAATGCAACTATCATGTTGCATTCCCAGTTCTAATTGCTCCTACTCCTGACCCACCTCCTCATGTGGTATTTGCAATTTTATTTTTTATTTCAGGCACCTAATAGGCGTGCAGCATCTTATTGTGGCTTCTGCTTCATTTTTGAAAGTGAGTTCTGCTAAATATAGAATCTTGTGTTGACTTTTGGGTTTTCTTTCTGCACTTGAAAGATGTCATTTTGTTGTTGAGTTGTCTCTTTTGTTTTTGATAATATATTATCCATCATTCACCTTATTTCTCCCTGTATGTAATGTCTTCCCCTGTATATATGTATTTCCCTGACTGCTTTCAAGATTTTCTTTTTATCTTTGGATTTTAGTAGCTTGACTATCATGTACCTAAGTATGCTTTTAATTTATATTTTATTTTGTGAGTTTGCTGACTTTCTTGGATCTAAAATTTTAGATTTTCCAAGAAATTTTGGAAGTTTTATGCTATTACTTATTGATTTGCCTTTCTGCCTCCTTTAATTTTTCTGTCTTTCTCCTCTCTGCTGGGGACTCAATCATCTCACAGGTCATAAGGCTCTCTTCGTTTTTCTTCAAAATTTTTACATTCTTTTCTTCAGACTGGAAAATTTCTATTGCTGTATCTCCATGTTTTTTCTACTGTTTCTCATCTACTTGTAAACTCAAATGTATTTATTTTATTTCATCTTCCTATTTGGTTCTTTTGTGTAATTTCCACTTCTCTGCTGAGTTCCCACATCTGTTCATTCATTATGGGAATATTTTTCTTTACCACCATGATCATCTTTATAATAGCTGCTTTCGTATTCTTGACTGCTAATTGCAACACATTGGAGGGAGTTTCTACTGCCTGCTTTTGGTCACATATGGATTACATTTTCCTGTTTCTTCAAATCTCATGATTCTTTTAAATTGTGTACTGGAAATCATGAAAGATAGGTATAGAGGCTCCGGATTCTGTTGTATTACTTTGAAGAGTGTTGTTACTTTTCTAGCAGGGAATCAACTTGGCTGGACTGAAATTCCAATCCTATCTCCTTTACAGTGGGCATAGCTGAAATCCTCAGTCAGTTCTTTCATCTTCCAACTGCTGTTTTTACACTAGGCCTTCTGGGGCCTACCCTGTATGTGTGTTGTTCAAAGATCTGCCAATTTGGTGTGTGTGGGGGAGAGACTTACATATATATTTTGAGATTTTCCTCTTTGTGTCTCCCTCCCTTCCAGAATTTCTCCCCTAACTTTCCAGCTACTCTGCCAGCCCAAAAATACATCCTGTAACATTACAAGTAAGACTGTAGTTTTTCCCCTGTCTAGGCCATGTACAGATTTTGGAATGCTTTGAGGCAAAAGATTCAAGCTTGCAAATATCTCCTGGTGCAATTCCCATCATTTAAGGGAAGATTCCCTCTCAATTGAGCTTGCTTTTGGAAGTGATTTAAACATACACACATATACACATTTATTAAATGTGTTTTATATATAGCTACACGAGTCTGTATAAATATATATAATATTTTGTGCAGATTTTATCATTGTTATCGGTGAGAGTGTTAGTTCAACAAGCTACTCCACCATTAGTAGAAGCCAGACCTCGGTTTTGTTTCTTTCTTGGATTTTATATAAATGGAATTATAAAATATATAGACTTTTGAATATAATTTCTTTTATGCAGCATTATGGTTGTGATATTCATCCATGCTATTGCATGTAGCTAGTGTTTGTTCATTTGTTGAAAATAAGTAATTTTTTAATGGTCATAAAATATGCAGAACATAAAATTGTAACCGTTTTTAAGTGTACAGTTCAGCGACATTCAATACCTTCACATAATTGTGTAGCCATAACCTCCAACCATCCACAGAACTATTTTCACCTTGCACTGAAACTTTGTGCCCATTAAGCAACAACTCCCTGTTATCCCTTCCTCTTGCCCCTAGGAACCACCATTCTCCTTTCTATTCCTATAAATTTGACTACTCTAATTACCTTATATGAGTGGAATCATACAGTATTTTTCTTTTTGTGACTGGCTTTATTTCACTTAACATAAATTCCTCAAGGTTCATCCATGTCATAACATGTGTCAGAATTCCTTCCTTTTTAAGGGTGAATAGTATTCCACTATGTGCATACACCACATTTTTTTGGCAGCTCATCCACTGATGGACACCTGGCTTGATTCCAGCTTCCAGCTATTTTAAATAATGCTGTTAAGAACATGGGTGTACATATATGTCTTTATACCTCTGCATTCAGTTCTTTTGGGTGTATACCCATAAATGGTGTTCTCAGATTCACTTTTTCACATATAACAGGGTTCCCCACACCTCCAAGAAGCAATTCTTGTAATGCCAGCTGGTTGCCAGATAATTCAACTCAATTTGATGCTGACAACCCAGAGATACATCAGATTCTACAGGTTGATGGCTCCGTCCTATAATTCTGCACACCCATCCAACCTCACCTTTACTTCAGATGCCAGTTACAAGCCCAGGTTGTTACCTGTACTTCTGACTTTCTGGCTATAAACCAGAGGTTCCCACAACCTCCTCCTTGGGTTTGATTAATTTGCTAAAGTGGCTCACAAAACTCAGAGAAACATTTACTAGATCACCAGTTTATTATAAAAGGATATAATTCAAGAAGAGCCTGTTGGAAGTGGTGCATAGGGAAAGCTATGGAGATAGTACACAAAGCTTTCATGCCATCTCCAGGTGCACCACTCTCCAAGCAGTCCTTGTCATTGCCAACCTGGAAGCTCTCTGAACCGCCTTCTCTTGGGATTTTTATGGAGGCTCTCTCACATAGGCATGATCAATTATTAACTCAGTTTCCAGCCCCTCTCCTTTCTCTGGAGGATAAGAAGTAGGGCTAAAAATTCGAATCTTCTAATCAGGGCTTGGTCTTTCTGGTGACCAACCCCCATCCAGGAGCCATCCAGGAGCCCACCCAGAATTGCCTCAATAGAACAAAAGATTCTCTTAGTGTTCTTATCACTGGGGAAATTACAAAGGTTTTAGGAGCTCTGTGCCAAGAACTGGACGCAGAGGCCGATAAATATGTTTTTCATTATTTCAGAACCCATAAGTGGAAATTCTAGATCATATAGTAATGTTATTTTCAATTTTTGAAGGAACTGCCATACTGTTTTCCACAGTTTTATATTCTCACACTCAGAGCACAAGGGTTCCAATTTCTCAACATCCTTGCCAACACTTGTTATGTTCTGATTTTGTGATAGTAACTCTCCTAATGGGTGTGAAAAGGTAGCTCATTGTGCTTTTATTTCACATTTTCTTGATACTTAGTGATGTTGAGCATCTTTTCTTGTGTTTCCTGTTCATTTTATATTTTCTTTGGAGAAATGTCTATTCAAGTATTTTGTGCATTTTTAAATTGAGGTTTTTTTTATTGTTGAGTTGTAGAAGTTCTTTATTTATTCTAGATATTAATGCCCTATCAGATTTGTGATTTGCAAATATTTTCAACCATTCCATGGTTTGCTTTTTTACTCTGTTGATAGTATCTTGTGATACAGAAAACTTTTTCGTTTTGATGAAGTCCAATTTGTTATTTTTTTGTTACTTATGTCTTTGATGTCATATTAAAGAAATCATTTTTGCAATGGCATTTGGACCCAATGACATACAGCTTTTACCATGTGTTTTCTTCTAAGGATTTTATAGCTTCAACTCTAACATTTATATCTTTGATCCATTTTGAGTTAATTTTTGTATATACTGTAAAGTAAGGGTCCAACCTCATTCTTTTGCATGTGGGTATCCAGTTTTCCCAACAACATTTGTTGAAAAATTGATCTTTTCTCCAATGAATGATCTTTGTACCTTTGTCAAAAATCATTGGACCATATATGCAAAGTTTTATTTCTGGGATCTCTGTGCTATTTCATTAGTATAGTGTGTGTATTTATGCCAGTACCACACTGTTTTGATTACTTTATAGTAAGTTTTGAAATCAGGAAGTGTGAGTTCTCTAACTTTGTTCTTCTATTTCTAGATTGTTTTGGCTATTCAGTGTCCCTTGAGAGTCCATATGAATTTTAGGATAGATTTTTCTATTTTTGCAAAACCATCATTTGGAATTTTTACCTCTTTGAGTAAGTTGATTCTTAAGTATTTTACTCTTTTGTTGCTATTGTAAATAAAAATGTAAAGTTTTTAAATTTCTTTTTCAGATTACTTATTATTAATGTATAGAAGAACAACTAGTTTTTGCATGTTGATTTTGTGTTGCACTACTCTGCAGAATTTACTAGTTCTAACAAATTTTTGGTGGAAGTTTTAGGGGTTTCAACATATAAGATACTCTTTGTAAACAAATATAATATTACTTCTTCTTTTCAAATTTGGATGCTATTTCTTTCTTTTTCTTGCCTAATTGCTTTGGCTAGAACTTCTAATACCATGTTGAATAGAAGTGGTGAAAATGGGCCTTCTTGTCTTGTTCCTGATCTTAGAGAAAAAGCTTTCAGTCTTTCACCCTTGAATATGGTGTTCTCTGTGGATTTCTATATATGGCTTTTATTATGTTGAAGTAGTTTCCTTTTACTCTGAGTGTTTTTTTAGTGATTTTAGCATGAAAACATGTTGAGTTTTGTTGAATGCTTTTTCTGCATCCATTGAGATGATCATGTGTTTTCTTCCTTCATTCTGTTAATGTAGTTTATTACATTAAATCATTTTCATATATTGAAACATCCTTGTATTCCAGGAATAAATCCCACTTAAAAATGCTGTATAATCCTTTTACTATGCTGATGAATTTAGTTTATTACTATTTTATGGAGGATTTTTATATCAATATTCATCAAAGATATTGACCTATAGTTTTCTTTTCTCTTAGTGTCTTTGGCTTTGATATCAAGGTAGTGCTAATCCCATAGGAAGACTTTAGAGGTATTTTCTCCTCTTCAACTTTTTGAAAGAGTTTGAAAAGAATTGGTGTTAGTTAATTAAAAAAAAAGTCTTTGGCCCAGGAATAAATTCAGCATAAAATAAATACAAATAAATATTTTTTAAAAATATGAAAAAGTTTTTTACTAAAAAAATTTAAAAATTAAGCAAGTACATCACTTATCACTTTATTTCTAAACAGTTTTTTAACCTACTAGTAAGCATGAACAAATTGTTAGAATTAAAATGACTCAAGTGTTAATTTTCTTCATTGCAAGTTTTCTGACAGAAGTATATGATGCCGTCATGTATGACATCTTTTATGAAAAAATGGTCATTTTTTGTAGTATTTGAGAATATTGTGAATTTTCCCAGTGGCCTCTGACAATACTCTGATATGCAAAGTTATCTTTTCAACATGTATGTCTCATCATCATCCTTACCAAATTAACAAACTCAGGTGCTAATTAATCAACTACTTTTCATATGATTCAGGTTCTCCACCACCAATTTCCCTAAGCATCAGGAAATTCTACAACTTCTGCAAGATTAACGATTTTACCTTACACTGTATATATCTCACGTGGTTTAAAACATCCAAAATCCTTGATAAACTGACCCTGCCCACACTAAAGTATTGTGAATTATAAAATATGGTCTCTGTTAAGTGGGGAGGGATTTCAGGTTGAACTTAATTTTATAAGTGGTCAATTTATTACAGTGTACTGTTCTGTTACGTATTTCACTTCTTTTCTAAAAAAAAGTGATAGTTGAGGGCACTTAGATAATAAAAATTTGAGAAAATAAGGAACTGATACACACTGTAAGCTTCAAGTGTTTTCAAGCATAAGATACAATAGGAACTAAAACTATGAAATGGCAGAGGAAATAGAGATAAAGGGATGAAGTTGCAAAACTGAATCTATAATAATATCTCAATGGCTAACGTTGTGGTGCCAAGAAGGTGGTGAAGTCAAAGAATTCATAAAGATGATAATAAATACACTACAAAGAAAAAAACTGAAATTTTCATAGAGAGAATTTTTACAGTGATATGACAGATAGAGAACAGGGAAGAGAAGTTTGAGTGAGAGACTATCTGCTTCTTAAATTATTTCCATTGTAGAGAACAACAAACCAATTTGCTGAAATCTTTATTCCCCTCTATGACCCTATCTTTACCTGCAAAATCTAAGCCCTGAATCTATGTCACAGTCCAATTTTTCCATCCCTGGAGAACAGAGCAATTTATCTCATATGAAACCTCAACAGCTCAGGCTGTGAAACAAGGCCGGCCATCCATTCTCACAGAGGAGCCAACTGGAGGTAGGATTTTTGGTTCTGAATTCAGCTAAATATCTTCAAAGAATTGTATCTGGCCTTCCTTATCCAGGGCTATCAGTGAAGTGCTGGCTGGCTTTCAGAGAAGAGCAAGTCACAGTCAGTGGAGACATTTTCTGTTGAGCTCTCTAGAGAAGGCTGTGGGGCTTGTCAGTAAGAGTTGATTTCTATGAGGATTAAATTTTTTTATTTTATTCAGAGATTTATAAAGAAATTTACATGGTAAGAATTATTATCAACAAAATACGTTGTCTATTCTCTGGTCATTTAAGCAAAATCTTCCTCTCAGGGACAACCCATGGACAAAGCCCAGATTTAATCTCCAAGAGTCTGCTAGGCACTCTGTGGTCCATGGGAAGCCCTCAAGTTGGCAGCCTGTTTCCTTGTGTGCTGTGCTGGTGTTCAATCTTCCATCTCTTCCGGGTACAACTAGACAGACGCCTATCAGATCATCAAGGGACTTGACATTGGAGAAATGTACTTTTCATTATCTTTAGACTTCTACACTTTTCAAAAAGACTCTCAGCATTTCCAGTAATTGTGCAGCAGTTTACCCAACACTAAAGTTCTCACTATTAAAAGTTAAAACAAATAAATTTTAAAAAGGAAAAAGTGATCTTTGCAATTTTGTACAGAATCTATATAAAGGGGGCATCCTTATAAATGGAGGTAATGGTGCTCAGGGCAAGCTACCCCATTAGGCACCACCCTGGTGTGTGTATTGTTTCCAGCTGAAGACAATAAGGACTCAGAGAACTCAGGAAGTATATTTGAATTTCCCCTCCCAAACTGCCTAAAGAATTTAAAACAAAAAATCTGTTTCAGGAAGGAGTTATTATCATGATGGTTGTAAAGATAACGTAGGATAGAGGTTACAATAGGAAAGGCACCAAGCCCCTTTTATCAAAAACTGTATCTCTCACTGACCACATTATCTATAGATGACCCTGGGAAGAGTTGTCAGGCAAACATTTGCATTTCTATCTCCATGTGAGTTGTCTTCTTGCCCTCTGTGGTCCTAGACCACTACCCACCCCCAAGACCTTCCTCCTCTTTAGCTACAACACTTAATCGGGCAGCTTAGACAGAGGGACGAGTTGCTCATTTCTGAGTTTCTCCCATTTATACATGTTATTAAACTTGGTATTATTTTCTCCTGCTAACCTGTCTTGTTAACTATTTGGCCAGCCATGAGAACCTTAAGAAAAGGGAAAAGGGAGATTCTCTCACTCCCTCAACAGTTTTTGCACCCAACGTGGGGCTACACTGCATGGCAAGTTACGTTCTCTGGCTGGAAGAAATGCCTTCTCCCTAGATTACTGCAGGGGATGAAATACGGGACCCCCTGACGATAGCCGGCAAAATGTAAGATTCTTACCACGTCAGCCTCCCGGAATCTCTACCTGTGGAGTCCGGTGGAAGGAGGTGGTGAGAAATTTTTTCTCTTTCAAAATTTAGATTGGCAGGAGCAAATATTTGGGAAACTAGTTTCTTGTGCTTTTAGTGACACTGGTAAATTTGGTAGAGTACTCTTGGTTTTGATCTTGATCCCTTTTCCACCCAGAGATAGTCTCTGTTTTTCTCTTTTGTCTCTGTCTTTTGTATCGTGTGTCATAAGAAGGAAATACCATAGGGTAGGACGCAGGCATAGACCCTATAAGCCTAATGTCCGGGCCGGCCCCACAGACTGATGAGTTTGAGGGTCTCACCAGACTGGCGTCTATTTAGACAAACTTTGCTGTGGGTTAATATGCACATGAAGTGAAGACCATTGCCAAGGGCATCTTGGAAGCCAAAAAGGTCGCAAATTTGGTGGGCACAGGTCGAGCAGTTAAGAGCCATTAGGGCACTCGCCACTTTCAGAAGACTCCCGTGACAGGATAAGTTGGGTCACGGAACGGGGTAGATGACAGAGGTCCCCCGCCAACTGCAAGAAAATGTCCATGCAATGACGAGGTACTCTGTAAAGCACACAGTCCCCAACCCCGTGGCATCTCCCCCCCCAGGTATTATTCTGACTCAAAGAGACCTAAGGCGTGGCTAAAGCTGTCATTGTGCACATAAGAAAAGAACCGGATGAGGTTTTTCCTTCTGTCTTGTTCTGTGTCCTGAGAAAACTTGGCTTTGTGACCAGTGAGAATATTCTCCTTGGTCTCCACCATACGGAAGGTGCATTTACCGGGGTGCCCCTTGGTGGCCAGTCGAATAGACTGGGGTTCTGAACTGTCTCTTTGTCTGGCTGTGCCAAGCTCTCAGGGGAGTTTGTCATAAAGGACCTAGTCCATAAGGGCTTTTGTCGTCTTAACCTTAGTTGCTTGTTAGTGCTGGAAAAATCCCATTCCAATATTGCCTGCCCGGTGTCACAGATTAGTGGCTCTGTGACTGGAGGCGTCCCACACTATTGTAGGAGACCGGAGACACCGTTTTCACTACACCATCCTTACCGCCTGTGTAACGAAGGTCTTTACTTTCTCTGAATATCTTTGGGAGTGAATTCTTTGGATCATGGGGGCTACATCATCTGCGCCCTCACCAGGGACGCCTCTTGCGTCCATGGTAAAGATTTATTCTAAGCATGGGAAAGTTACCACCGGGTCTTTCCTTAAAAAGGCTTATTGGATCGAGTCACTATTGGAATAAATAGACAAATGAAGATCCTACTCGTCAATGGCCCGACGACAGATCCTTTGAATTGGGAAAACTTCTAAATTGGGGAAAAAAAATATGTTTTGAGAGCTCTCACACAATTGTTTAATTGGTACCTAAAAAAGGGCCAGAAAAAGGAAGGGAAAAATTTAAATAGCCTTAAGAGCTTGACTCAGGTTACAATTGAATTGAGAACATGTAAAAGTGTAAGTGTTGATAAGATTATAAAGGTTGGAATGTTTGAGCTAATTTTATATAAAGAGGTTACATCAACTTTGCCTGTGTATGTTTTAAAATGTCTGACTGGGAATGCTTCCCTTGTCCAAAATTAGAAGACCAACACCTATTGATAAAAATCTTAATGATAACTATGTTTAAAGGTATAAGAGGTGATGAAATTTACATGAACTTTTGTACAAAAAACTGATGTTATTTCTATTACAGAACTGGTTAACAAAAATAATAATTTAAATGATGGCTAATTTTATCTAATGTCTTATGAAGTCTTTTAGACAATCTAAATAATTATTGGCAACAAGTAACTAAATAGTTGTGAAAAAGATGAATGTTGGGTGAACTTTAAATAATAATTATGTGTTATGGTGGTTACATCTTCCAAAATCTTTTTGGTGACTTAAAACTTTAGAGTTTTGCTAAATTTTGTGATAAAAATTCACTGAGTATCATCATTTCCAAATAAGATGAGATATTAGACATTGATTGCTAAACTCACGATTGTCTACTTTGGGCTTTTCATTACAGGAAAACTAAAAGGTGTTTTGGGTCTATTGGTAAACATGTGTTTTATTAAAAGATTGTACTATAAAGTAACATATTTCTAGAAGTTATGAAGTGTTTATAAATTTTCCAAGCCACAATATACTAATGTAAAAGAAAGTTTATCATGGTTTACTTAGTTTTTACTTACAAATTGGGGTTTCTAAGAGTTAAAATTTCTAATTAGTATATGTGATTGAAGCTACTAAATATTAAGAAAAAATATGTCTGTGTACAAGGAAAATAAGATGTATAAAGAATGAACAAAGAATGGAAATATTTTATTTGATTAAGAAAGATAAATTTGTCTTCAAGTAGTAGGAGGGAAAAGAAAGACATGGGACAAATTCTGAATGTAAAAAGAAAGTTATAGGTTTGTGGAAGAGGAATTCTGGAAAAGGAGTTTTTGTATGGTCAAGTTTGCTCAGATTGAAATGAATTTAATTAAGTAAATGAATTTTAATATCAGAAGGAAGCTGGTACAAAATTATAATTTGGTCTTATTTCTCTTAAAAGGATAATTTTCTTGAACTTGATAAAGAGGTTATAAAAGATTTTTCTTTACCTTTGGGTAAGTCTACCTAAAAGACAGAAAAAAAAAACTGTTAAAATAATTTCCTGTGTTCAAAAGACTGAGGTTTCTCTATTAAGGTTTTTGGACTGTTAATGCTCTCTTTGCTTTAACGTTTTCTATTTTTGACAAGCTCCCCAAAATTCATATCTTAAATAAAGTGTTTTTTTTACTTTTTTTCTTTGAGAATTTTCAAAGGGCCCTGCAACTTCTTAAAGAAATTTGCTATCTTCCTCTCAGGGGAAAGATACTAAACTTATTAGGCTTATTCCGTATGTTAAATTACATGGAAAGCATTGTCAGACAAGTGATGATAAGTCTGCTTAGGTGCTATTATGTGGGCAAATGTTATCGACATAGGTGTTTTAAAATTGTATAACATTACTGAAATTCTGATCTGTCCTGATTATCAGTCATAATTCTGGTTATTATTATTTTAAAGTGTTGTGTGTCACAAAATTAATCAAATTTCTCTGTCAATTGCCATTTTGAGGTCTTGTTGTTTACAGACATTTCTTTGCTCTAATGCTTTTGCAAAATATTTCAACTTCAGAAAAATTCATGGAAAGGACTCTGGCATTTACACTGGAGTACAGGTTTCTGACAAACTTTCTGATCATAAAACTGACCTTGGTAAGAAATTACAGAAACCTGATGGAAAGACTGATAACTTCATGAAGCTGCTAACAGAAAGATTGGGATCAAGAATGGATTACACAGGACTGAATGAACTGATAAGGATGATTATAATTTTTATGATTTTTCATTTGAAGTATTGCTGAATTTTTAATGTTTTGATTTTTCAGAGTTAAGGAAAACTTTTTCTCTTTTCTCCTGAGCTAGCTATGACTTATAACAATCTGGTAAATGATATTTTTGTAAGTAAAATTGAAATATTTCTCTATTTCTTAGATCTGATCTCTCGAATTTGGAAACTCTTAGTAAGTGAGTATTGTTGTTTTCATGGCAATATAGTTATTTGCATAAGTTCAATAAGAATCTGTTCTCCTTATAACAGGACATAATTGGAAACACTGGTTATATTACCAAGGCTGTGACTGGAAGATCATATTTGCGATATAACCATACAGCTTTTGAGGAATGAAGATTGGACTTTCTGGAATAAAGCCACGTGGAAATATTGGCCTGGTACCTTATGTTCCAAGCAGCACTTACCAGGATAAGTAAAGAATGTCACTTATCTGGCAAACACAAGGAACCTCGAAATATTTTGGGGGAACCTAGGAACAGAGGAATTCACCCAAATCTGTAGGTATTACAGGCAAAGTCTGATGACAAAATCTTTGGCTTGGCTTTTCTGGCCTGGAGAGGCCTTTAAAGTTCAATCTGAGATTCCTTATAAAAAGTTCCAGCAAAGCAGACTTAAAAGAGCCTATGTGATCAATTGCTATTCTTGCTGTACTTATGTAAATAATTGGGCCAACACTATTGGAACTAGACTTATTTTGCAAACTAGTTAGTTTTAGTTTGTCTATCTTTGATAAAAATGAGGGTGATCTTAGAAAGAAAAATTATATTTCAGTAAAAACTGTAGTGTACATTTGCGGATATTAGATCCTAGGTTTGTTAATTGTCTGTTAAGGTTTTTGTTTTATATCTGTTGACTGGACTGGATCCTGATTTCTTCTAGTCTCCTAAAATATCTGGCTACAGGTGTCCAAACTAACGTTTTTCATTTTTTCCATCATTTTCATTTGGAATCACTAAAAACTGAACCTGCCCTTTTCCCTGAAGCCTTACAAACTGAAGCTCATGGACTTGATATAAACTTAAGAGATTACCCGATGACATCATCAGAGACATTTTAAACTGCAAAAGATGCTTTGATGCTGACATCTAAAATTCTTCTTAACTAGCTGTCCCCTATACTCAGAAACTGCTTTACAACTTGCTCCAACCATTAACCTTGCTTTTCTTTCTTTTACATAGAAATGCTTCCATTAAATACTTGATTGCTTGCTTCCACAATATAGGCGTAACCTTGAGAGCCCACCTGCATCACCACTGTCAGGGGAAGAGGGGGAATCTCCCTCTGCCCTTTTCCTTAAGGTTCTTATGACTGGCCAAATAATTAACAAGACAGGGTAGCAGGAGAAAATAATACCAAGTTTAATAACACTTATACATGGGAGAAGGCAGGGACACTGCGTTTCTCAACACAATAGCAGATTCTCGTCTTAAATACCATGTCCAACCAAAGACAAGGAGGATGTTGGGGGTGGGAGTGTTAGTTACAGGAGATTATCACTAAAACACTGTAAACAAGAGTAAGATTTATTATGCGGTTTTAAGTCTTCACCTTCTACATTGATAAGTCTCTAGAAATGAGGTCGTCCCCCCTCTTCCCAATACAGAGAGGGAGATACTTTTACAAATGGAGACTTCCCTTGTAAATGATTGTCTGGTAACTCCTCTCAGGGCCATCCAGAGCCTGTGGCCAGAGAGACAGAACTTCCAATAAGATGGGCTTGTTGGTGCTTTTTCTATTGTAACCTCTATCCTACATTATCTTTATAACAGTCATGATAATAACTCCTTCCTGAAACAGATCTTTTGTTTTAAATTCATTAGGCAGTTTGGGAAGGGAAACTCAAATATTCTTCCTGAGTTCTCTGAGTCCTTATTGTCTTCAGCTTGAAATAATCCGCATACCAGAGGGGTGCGTCCTGGGGTAGCTTGCCCTGAGCACCAACAGTTCCCTCCTCTGAAACTTCCCTAAAAGTTTCACATATTAAAAGCTGAGCTGGTAACTGTGGAGAGAGAAATCGTGTTAGTATCCGAGTGATAAGAAGTCTGCAAAGAGAGAAAAGAAAGCAGATTAGAATGAGGATGAACAAACAGAAAAGAACAAATCGGAGCACATTTCCCCACACTCCATTAAACCAGTCCCCCAGTCCTGGAAATAAGTCAGTCCAATAAAATGTGTGAGCTTCGTTTATCTGATGAAAAATGTCAATCTTCTCTTTTAATAGATTTAAGTTAGATATTACTTGACCTGTTTGATTCACATAAAAGCAACATTTTTCTCCAATGATTGCACATGCTCCTCCTTGCTGGGCAGTGAGTACATCCAGAGCACGTCAATTTTGGAGCACCACAGATGCTAGGCTGTTAATTTCTGACTGGAGTATGTTCAAGGTTTGCATGGTGGTGTTGAACTCTTGCTCCATTACCATAAAGAGATTTAAGATTGCCTTTTCCAACTCATAATCTCCAAAGCTGGGGAATAGGACTCTCAAGGCTGAAAAGAACTTGGAGTTGTGATATACAAGTGGATTTTCCACGATTTCTCGACTGACACGTTTATGTGGCACAATCTTATGAACAAACGAACCCAAGTTTGTAATTTGGCTGGCATTTAAGGTGGAGTGTTTGGTGACAGATGGAGCCAGGTATCCAAGTCTGCATCGTCCTGACCAATTAGGTGGGAATCCTTTATACACTTTGTTGCCGCATAAAATGAAAAGACCAGTGTAGTTTAAAGACAAGGTTAGAATTGAGTCTGTAGTTCCCAGGATCTGGACTATTTCATGATCTGTGCCACTTGCACTGTTACTACCTAAACATCTCCATTTCCCAAGAGCTCCTGTCAGTCTGCGAGAACAGAACAGATTGCAGAACAGCTGGTACAGGAGGCCTGCAGTCTGATTTTGGCAGCTATAAAGCCTGGTCTTGTCACCTGACCAGGTGAGTCCAGATCTTTGATCCACCCATATATAGTCTGTGGCATTGGGCAGCTTAACCATGTGGATAGCTGCTATACCCCAAGTTGCACACGGGTGGCTCGTAAGCCATCCAGAGCACTTGGTGATTTGGCAAATGTTTGTGCCAGAGGGAGTAGTGATAGAGTCACTTACAATTCCCTTGAGAGTTCTGAAGATGCCACCTGCGGAATCAAACCACAGAGTTTGACTGCAATATTGTCTCGGTATGTCACCCAGGAAAGGTCCAGCGCCATGTTTACTTTCAATGCAGAGGGAAAAACTTTCACTTATTGCTTGTACTTGGGCAAGGGACAGTCTTTGACCTTTTAAGTAGTCTTTCTGGGGCCCAGGTGACTCACCAGGAGACGAAGCAGAGTGAAGTTTCCCTTGCTGCGGATATCATACTCTGTTATTCATCCATTTTCCGTACTTAGTCCACCAGGTGTTCATATCAGCAGGAACAAAGACTAGTTCAGGTTCTTTTGCACTATCTAGCTGTTGACATAACCAACAGTCAGATTGATTAGTTAGCGTGGCTAGGGCTTGGTAAACTGGCATAAGGGGGTGTTTGGTCTGTGCCCGCCTGACCTGTTGAAAAGGAGAGGGTTAGTAAAAGCAAGACACAGATCGGAAAAGAGCCCATAGCAGAGACTTAGAGAGGGGAAGAGGGACAGATAGAGACCAGCACTCTCCAGTCAGCTTTCTAATAAATGATTAAAAAAAATATATAGGGGCCGGCCCGGTGACGCAAGCGGTTAAGTGCGTGCGCTCCACTGCGGCGGCCCGAGGTTCGCTGGTTCGGATCCCGGGCACGCACGGGCGCACTGCTTGGCAAGCCATGCTGTGGCGGCGTCCCATATAAAGTGGAGGAAGATGAGCACAGATGTTAGCCCAGGGCCGTTTTCCTCAGCAAAAAAAGAGGAGGATTGGCGGATGTTAGCACAGGGCTGATCTCCTCACAAAAAAAAAAAAATATATATATATATGTACATATATATATATACATATATATATATCCACTAATAGTTTGTGTGTGTGAGTGTGTATATATATCCTGAGTTTTAAAGCAAGGTGGAGGAAATGGGTCAAAGAAGGTTTTCTTGATCCGTGATCTTGGGAAAAGCTGTCTACTTCGTGATGTCGGCTGCTTCTGGGGTCTGGGTTTTGGCCCTCGAAATCCTTAGTTTAAGGTCACCTGTGGGGATTATCTCTCAGCTGTCTTGAGAGCGACGTTCTGGGTCTATTTTGGTGTGGCTTGCATGGATCCAGGAATATTTTTTTTTATTTTGATGGCAGTGCAGGTCGTCAGTAAGACTTCATATAGTCCTTCTCAGCGAGGTTACAGTGCGTGTTTTCTTCTAAAGGCCTTGATGTACACCCGGTCTCCTGGTCGAAAGGGATGGCAAGCCTTGTCAGAAGGTGGGGGCCACGCCTCTTTTACCTGTTGACGATATGCTTCAAGTATACTAGTTAATTTTTGTATATAACTAGTCATAGCATCAAATTGTTCACTTAAGTTCCCATAATATTCATTTAATCCAGGAATTGAAGGTTTAGAGACGCCAGTAGGCATCGGACATCCAAAAACTATTTCAAAAGGAGTCAGTCCATGCCTTTTGTTTGGAGTATTTTGAATCTTCATAAGGGCCAAGGGCAGAGCTTCTGACCATTTAAGTCCAGTTTCTTGACAGACTTTTCCTAGAGTTCTTTTTATATCTAGAGTTTTATGTTCCACTTGCCCTGATGACTGAGGGTGATATGGGGTATGAAATTTTAATGAATACCCCAGAGTTTTTGCAAGCAAGTGGTTTATCTCTGCTGTAAAATGAGTTCCTTGGTCTGGTTCAATCTATAAAGGAATGCCAAAGCCAGGAATAACTTCAGTTATTAATTTCTTTACCACTGTTGTGGCATCTGCATGTCTGGTCGGATAGCATTCAGTCCATCTACTAAACATACAGACAATAACCAAACAGTGAGAGTAACCTAAAGCTGAGGGCACGTCCATAAAATCCATTTGGAGTGCTGCAAAAGGCAGCGTAGGCCTGGGAGGACTTCCTGGATCACACCGATTTCTCCCAGAAACTTGGTAAGATTTGCAAGTTGTGCACTGAGAGGTGATTTGGTCAGAAATTTTACGGATGCCAGGGCAAAACCAATTGTTTTTTAGTTCTTTAGCTATCCCCCGTTTGCACATATGTCCCATTTGGTGGGAGATAAGTGCAAGCCAAAAAGTCAAAAGAAAAGGAGCTACTGGAAGTCCATTTGGTCCAATGTATAATCCATCTGATAACTGTTTGGCACCCTTTTGTATCCAATTGTCTTTTTCAGATTGTGGGGCATTTGTCTGATAGTTAATAACATCAGTCAGGGATAAAGGCAGGTTTAAAAATTGGGTGGAAAACGGATAAGGGGGTATATAGTGAGCTGCATGTTTAGCAGCTCTGTCAGCCCTGTCATTCCCTAAAGATATGACATCAGTCTCCTTAGTATGGGCTGAACAAGGAACAATGGCAATTTTTGAAGGAAAGTGAATAGCTTGTAATAAGGCTGTAATTAAGTGTCCATTAGCAATAGGAGTTCTTGCAGAGGTTAAGAATCTACGGGATTTCCAAATTGTGCCAACAACATGGCAGACTCCAAAAGCCTATTTGGAGTCTGTGTAAATAGTGGCAGTTTTTTCTTTTGTTAATGTGCAGGCCCTAGTAAGAGCTATGACTTCAGCAGCTTGGGCTGATCTTATGGTGGGCCAAGAATAAGCTTCAAGAGTTTCATGTGGGGAAACTATGGCATAACCAGTTATTATGCTTCCCCGGGAATTTCGTTTACAGGAGCTGTCACAAAACAGAAGTAAGTCTGGATTGTCTAAAGGGATGTCTGAGAGATCCTCTCATGGCTTTGAGACCATTTCTATAGTTGCAAGGCAATCATGTGGAATGGAGTGGGGCTCTCCATCATCAGGAAGGGGCAGTAAAGTAGCTGGATTTAAAGTGTTGCAACGATGTAAGATGATGGAAGGGTTAGTTAAAAGAGCCTGCTCATAGGTGGTCTGTCGCCGTGTAGAGACGTGTTGTGTCCTATGAACTTGCAAAATAGCTGACACAGAATGTGGGACATAGAGGTGAATGGGAGAGCCTAATGTAAGAGTACTGGCCTTATCAATCAGGGTGGCAGCTGCAGCCACCGCACGTAAGCATGGGGGCATGCCTGATGCCACAGGGTCTAGTTGGCATGAGAAATATGCTATAGGATGTATTTGAGAGGCAAAAGATTGCCCTAGAATGCCTATAGCAATTTCATTATTTTCATGACAGTATAGATGAAAAGGCTTGTCAAAATTAGGTAAGCCAAGAGCCAGAGGCATGGACAAAGCTATTTTTAAGGCCTCAAAGGAGTTTAATGCTTCTGAGGGCCAGGAAATAGGCTCTGGGGTGATATCTGGGAGAAGAGAATACAGAGGTTTAGCAAGGGCTGCAAAATTAAGAATCCATTGGCAGCAGTAACCAGCAGCTCCTAGAAATTGACGTAGCTGTTTCTTTGTTTTGGGGAGACGGATGGATAAAATTGACTCAAGGCGTTTAGGGGTTAGCTTTTGAATGCCTTGAGATATCTCATGCCCTAAGTAGGTAACAGTCATTTGCACCCACTGAAGTTTAAACCTGGAGGCTTTATGGCCTCGTTCAGCTAGGGCTTTCAGGAGAATAAGAGAATCTGTAAGAGCCCCCTGCTTAGTTGGATTACAGAGTAAAAGGTCATCAACATATTAAACAAGAGTGGAGCTTTGAGTAAAGACTACAGAATCCAAGTCAGCTTTAAGGACCTGGGAAAATATTGAGGGGGACTCACAATATCCCTGAGGTATTCGAGTCCATGTAAATTGTCTCCCTTTAAATGTAAATGTGAAAAGAAATTGTGAGTCAGGGTGTAATGGGATTGAAAAGAAAGCTGAGCAGAGGTCAACTACTGTAAAGCAGGCTGCATCAGCAGGTATTGAGGTCAGGATGACAGTTGGATTAGGGACCACAGGATGCCGAGGAATTACAAAAGAGTTTATGGCTCTGAGGTCTTGTACAAATCTATAGATTTGGTTCCCTTCTGAGTCAAATTTGCCTTCCTTTTTTACTGGCAAGATTGGAGTGTTACAGGGCAAGGAAGTAAAAGCTAGTACACCCTGTTGCAAAAGGGAGTCTATTACGGGTTGAATTCCTCGCTCGGCATCTCTGGAGAGCGGGTATTGGGCTACTGATGGAAACGGTTTATTTTTTTTCCAAGTAACATGCACGGGCTCAGCACTAAGCAACAATCGTACCTCATTTGCATGTGTAGCCCAAAGACTGGTTGGGACATTCTTTAAAGACTCATCTTCCTCAGAAGGATTTAAATCAGGACAAGTTTCCATCATGGAAAGTAGGAGACTTGGGGCTTGGTCAGAAGGCAAGGAGATAAAAACATCTTTTTCATTACAATTTATAGTGACATTGAATTTACATAACAAATCTCGGCCAAAAAGGTTTGCTGGTGAACAGTCAGAAACTAAAAAAGCATGATGAGTGTTAAGGGGGCCTAAATATATTGGAGTGGGCTTAGATATGGGCAGTGAAATAGGCTGTCCAGAGACTCTAACAGCTTGATAGAATCAGAGGTAACAGGTAGAGATAAATCTTTGAATGGATAGTAGAGAATGTCGCACCAGTGTCAATTAAGAAATCCAGTTTCCGATCCTCTATTTTAAGTTTAACTGTAGGCTCAGGAGTGCAACTAAGGATCGGCTGACCCTATCATTTGAGGGAGAAATGTCCCTCAGGTGGAGAAAAATGAGCCTTTTGGTGGTGCTGGGGTCAAGCGGGAACATTTTTTAAACTGCCGGGGGAAGAGAGAGAATCTCCCTCTGCCCTTTCCCTTAAGGTTCTTCTGGCTGGCCAAATAATCAACAAGACAGGTTAGCAGGAGAAAATAATACCAAGTTTAATCACATGTATACATGGGAGAAAGCAGGGACACTGCGTTTCTCAACACAATAGCAGAAATTCTCGTCTTAAATATCATTTTCAGCCAATGACAAAGGAGGATTTTGGGGGTGGGGGGAGTCAGTTACAGGAGATTACCACTAAAGTACAGTAAACAAGAGTAAGGTTTATTATGTAGCTCAAGGCCTCATCTTCTACATTGATAAGTCACTCGAAATGAGCTCATCCCCCTCTCTTCTCCAAACAGAGAGGGAGATACCTTTACACATGGAGATTTCCCTTATAAATATAAATGATTGTCTGGCAACTCTTCGCAGGGTCATCCAGAGAATGTGGCCAGAGAGACAGAACTTCTGATAAGAGGGGCTTGTTGGTGCCTTTCCTATTGTAACATTTACCCTACATTATCTTTACAGCCATCATGATAGATCTGTTCCAGGAAGGAGCCACCATGTCAAATTCTTTAGGCAGTTAGTGGGGGAGGTCAAATGTCCCTAGAAAAAACAACCAAGGTAAAGAGATAGATTTCAGCGTGGCCAAATCCCAATCTCCCACAAAACTTTCCCTTCTCTTAAGAGCGGCACATGCCCTTTTCCAATGCCCTGGTTTCTTGCAATACCTACAATTGTCGGAAGGCAAATAGGGAGCCCTCTGAGTGGGCTTTAGTTTACTTTCAGGGATGAATTTTTGCTTTTCAAAAGATTCAATTTGCAAAGCAAGAAGAGTTGTCTTTAATTCTTTTTTTTTGTTTGTTTTCTTGCTGACAATTTTCAAAGAATTGTGTAGCAGCCACCATTATTACACTTAATGGTTGTCCTGTCCAAACAACTACACGGTTTTGAATTTGTTTCTTTATATCAGGAAGAAAATTTCCAACTAAAGCAGAAATTAGGAGATTCTTATGCTCTAAAGCTTACAGATTCAATGCAGTGTGTCTTTGGAAAGTCTGAATAAACCGTTCAACAAAAGCTTTATGTTGTTCCCCCTCGTTCTGAGTGCATAATTCAATTTTTGACCAATTAACTTTAGGAGGAAACGCCTCTAGAATCGCTCCTATTAAACCTTGAATATCAGCCCGTAGCTGTGCCACTTCCTGGTTATCTGCAGGAGGGTCTGGGAGAGGGTCTGGCCATCTATTTCCTCTATGAGGGGGGTTTTTGCTAGGGGGCCGTCTGGCCTGTCTGATAACTACAGTGTAGTCATGGGATGGAAGAACGCCCCTTAGCAGCCAGTCAAGGTCTCGGTGGGTGGGGCTATGAATAGCCACTAATCTTTCTAATTCTTCTCTAAATTTAGTAGGGTCTTCTGACAATGGAAGCAGGAGAGTTTTATAATTTAAAAGATCAGCTGCTGTCCAGGGGACATGAATTCTCTGCAGTGGAGGTCCAGGATACATCCTCAGTGGATACTGCATAGGAATGTCTGAAGCTGACAGAGCCTGATTACAAAGCCCTGGAAAGTAGGAGGAGTTGTAAGACACAGCAAAACGAACCTTCTTGCCCTTCCTGGGTGTTTCTACTAAATTTATTTCCTGGTTTTCAACATTTACACAAATAACCTGGATGCCCCTTGCTTGGAGGTCAGGCCTAAGTGCCCCCTGTAAGTCTTCAACAGTGAGAGAAGTTAAAACAGGCAGCTGAAAGAACGTCGGAGAAGTTGGAGTTCTGGGACCTAAGGGAACTGTTTGAGGAGGTGGCTGAGGAGATAAGTCTTGATGGGGAGGATTTGGGCCAGGGGCCCAGAAATCCAAAAGATGTTCTGGGGAGTCAGGGACAGGGAGTTGGGGATATAGGGAGTGTAGGAGGAAGGAGACAGGGAATTTCCAGTAAATTTGACATTCAATCTTTGTTCTAACTCTGAATTTGTTCTTTTATTTTATTAAGACATTCCCTAAGGCTACCCGTTATACTTTTCTGGGTTTTCTTTTCAATTTGATTTTCCCATAAATACCAATAAGGCAGCTGCTTGGGATGAGTCAAATATCGATAGAAAGAAAAAGGACTGGGTTTTCCAAAGATGCAACAAGAATGATCAAGTCCCGATTCACACCTAGATATCCTGCTCCTCTTCTTCATGAATTGTAAAATTGAAGTTAATTATCTCGTTCATTTTGTCTAAATCTATTGGGTCACATTGGCACTGAGCCCCTAAACTGGTCCACAGCCTGCTTCAGCAGACACCAAACTCTCTCTCAAGTGCTTGCATTCGGGCGCTGAGTAGGTATTGTATTTAGATCTTTTCCAACAAAAGATCTTCACTGATGCACTCAAGTCCTTACGTATCTACTAGGTGCCAAATGGTCTTGAAATGTTGGGGGTCTGCAAGGAAGACAGATATGTCTAAACAGATAAATTACACGACAGAAATAATGTGAACGAAAGCAATATGAACAAACTACCGTGGGACTCCAGGAAAAGAACCCCCATGGGTTGACCTACAACTAAGAGATACAGCTCTGTCCTGGGGCTCTGAGGAGAAAAACAACCACCATGGGGGGGGGTGGACAGGCTTTGTACCATCTAAGGAAAGGAAAAGGAAGGGAGAGAAGATAAAGAGAACACAAGAGAAACGGAAAGGTTTTCTTCTTCTGAGTGTTTCTGCCACCCACTTTCGGAGCACACTGCTTGCTGATGTCCTTTCTGGCCAGTCTTCTCCTTCAGCCGGCTTCTAGAGACTTCAACAATTCGAGTGTACCGAGCCGGGCTCCTCCGTGCAGACAATGCCAAGTCTGGAGGGAGCCAGGAGGGGAGCCAAAGATTCACAGGACTCTGCAGCCCTTTTGCAGCTCACTGGTGTGGAGGGGCACCGAGGCTTCACCTTGGCCTCTGTCTCCAAGTTCACAGAAAGGAGGATCTGTGCCTTCCTCGCTAGATGAGCGTGGAGAGAAACCTCGTTCACAGAAGGGATTATGGAAAAATTAATGTCAGAGCCATGAAAAAGGCAAAGGGGGTAGCACCATAAATCTGAAGTAACTGGACGTGTGAGTTAGTAACCAGTAGGACGAGGAGCTGAAGACAAAAAAAGAAAAAAGGCAAAAAACCAGTTCTCAATTTTCTAAGATGGAAAGGCAAGTCTTTCTATTCCAAAAGAAAAAAGTCATTGAACCCTCTCCTTTACAATAAAATTGAAAGGGGCCACATGTTGCAAAGAAGGGTTTTAACCATGATGTCACTACACGATCATGTGTAGCCATCAGTCGTTAAGGGCACTGCAGATAGTTCACACCTTAACAGTTATGTTACCAAAGTTTGCAGTTGAGATATATATATGTATACATATATTAGAAAAGAGTAGAGTGTGTGCCAATTGCTCACTATACTATTGACACTGTCACTCTAACAACTGAAAGCATGACTAGGAGAGAGAAGGTGGTGTGACCCTAGACTGCTAGAGTCACAGCAAGAAAAGTTAAGAAAGTGACATCAGGTCATTCGGACAAAAGAATGCTATATGGCTGTTGGGTTTGTAAGAGATCCATTGGAGAAAAACAAGTCACTACATTAAATTATTTTCTACTTACCTGCATCACCCTCTCCAAGAACACATATTCTAAAATGAGACAAGTTATTACATTAAAAATGACCGGCTCTGGCATTTGGATATCTACATCAAATAATGAAGTAAAAACTGGGTTAAGAACATCCTGGTATCAATTCCAACTACCATCCTTTACCAAACTACAAGTCTAATGATCGCTTATTCACTTGCAATCTAGTGCTCCTCCCATATACAACATCAACAACTTAAAACGTGTCATAACTTTTTTAAAATTTCCCTAAAATTTTAGAGGATAATGTAAATATAGCTCTTGGAAAAGTTGAGAACGATGGAGACACTAGGAAAGGAAAAGATGAAAATAGTACCCCAATCAATGATGTAAAACAAAAGGCTTGAACTACTGTTAAAAGAATTCTCTATGACATTGATCCATTCTACCATCTCTACACCTGGCTATTTCTTATCATTCGTTTGATACATAAACCAATAGAATAGTGTATTTCATGGGATCAGTTCTTTTAGTTGTGTGCTTTCCCTTTGACCACTACATATGCTTTTACGTGTTTGCTTTATTGTCAGGTGGTGTCACATCAGAACACCCTCATCTCGGCAGATCTCTGCGTTAAGGAACTCTACCTTGGCCCTTGATCAACTGTACTCTGTGTTATGGTCAACTCAGAGCCCTACATGGATCAGTGTTTCCTCCCTCCTCCCTCCCGTGCGTTGTTCATGTCAAGGAGTATAGTCCACCGAGTGAACAGTAAACAGTCTTTCCAAAGCATTAGATATTTAAGAGGAGGAGACGCAGGGTTGGGTGTGGGACCCCATTCCGTGCCTCAGTGCAGACAAGATAGAGGTCAAGACATCCCTCCAGAGACTGGGATCAAAACAGGAGGTTATGAGCACGAGGTTCCCTCTGCAGGCCTTGAAGCAGGGACCTGGAATCAAACTGCTGACACCGTGGATCATGGTTGGTTTGACAGGGAACTCACGAGGAAGATAAGGACATGAAATAATGATAATTATAAGAACAGCAACGAAAACTTCTACTGAGCCAAAGACTGCACCCTGAATGTAAACTCTGTGCTTGAACATATCTTAACTCACATGACCCTGAAAACATCCTGCCATAGTCAGTGTTGTTCTTTTCACCATTTGCTAGATGAAGAGACAGGGTACAGAGGCTAGAAAACTCAGCCAGGTTACAAAGCGGAGAAATGGCAGAGCCCAAGCTCAGTGCTCTTCTGTGATGCTCTTGGACTACAACTCCAAGTGAAGTCTCTAACGACTATCTCCGCTCGCACTGCCAACACCATCGTCCTCCGTGGAGTGGATGGAGGCAGGCGTGGGCAGGGCAGGGAGCCGGGTGTGGCAGGCCGCCAGATCTAAGGTCTGGCACACAGGTTGCCAGGTGGCTCCCTCCTCTGAGGGGACCCAGCACACGCCCCAGGGGACTTGGCGGCAGGCCCCAGGGCCCTTTCCCCCGGATCTTGTCCACTTGAAAGGGGCCTGGCCCAGGTGGCCGGTTGGGCTGGTTGGCCAGCCTCCTTTGGACAAAGCAGGCGAGCCCAGCCAGCCTTCCAGTCACCCCCGGCGTGGCACCAGCGCCCTCAGGCCGAGGGCCTCACGCGTGCCCTCCAACGCGGATTTCTCCTCAGAGCCGTGGCCTGGGCACTAGGAAGGCCAGGCCCTCCCGACTCCAGAGATGATGCTGGGACCCGTCGCCGGAAGGGCCTGCCCGTGTGGCAGCGGCTCCCCAAGCCGGCGGCCTGCTGGGGCCTCACTCACTGCTTGGCCATAAGCCTGTCTCGGCCCTTCGGATTCCACAGAGCCTTTCCTCCACCTGGCTGGACTCGACAACTGCGGGCATGGGGTGAGGCCGTGGTTTTGCCTTACCAGGATGAAATGAGGCCCGGGCAAAAGCAGCTGGCCGAGGCAGAGCCTTGACCTGGCACCCCAGTCGGCCTTTGGCCACCAGGTCCAGACCACCGCTTCCAAAGAAGGGAAGCGGCCGGCCAGCTGATTGCAAGTGGGGGATGGGAGGGAGACAACAGCTGAAGCCAAGTCCAGCAGGGCGTTGGCGTTGCTTCTTCAGCTGGGACTGGCCTGGCCTGGCGGGCAGGCGGGGCCTTCACTGAGGACCCCCGAGGCCCGCCCTAGGCCCCGGTGGTGGCGGGTGGCGCATGCGCCCTTGGCCTCAGGGTTGAACCCAAGCCCACAGGGCACTCAAAGCAGCCGGAGAAAGAAGGGGCCAGGGGAGAGGAAGGCATGTAGGCGAGGCGGGCAGGGCTCGCCCACCTCTTCTCCTCAGGTCCCCGAGAGAGAAAGAGAGAGAGAGAGAGAGAGAGTGAGAGACAGACAGACAGACAGGCAGGGAAAAGTGAGAGATCCCTGACCTCTGAGTATCTGCATCCACCACTGCTGCCAACTCACAGGCCATCCCACTTCCCCCCCTCCATCCCCATCCCCAGGCGCGGCCCCCCGGGGCCAGCCACACCACAGAGAGGCCCCTTCATGGTCACCTCCGTGCTGTCCCTTCCGGGCCTGACCCCACTGCAGGGGAACCGGTTCAGACAATCCAATCGTCTACATGTCCCTCTCCATGACAATTGTCTTCTCCAGTCTCACATGCCCAAACCGCACCCCCAACATCCTCCTTTGTCTGCAGCTGGAGATAGGAGGAGAATCTCTGCCATTGTGTTGAGAGACTCAGTTTCGCGGGTTTCTCCCCTGTACATGTGTTCTTAAGCTGGGTATTATTTTCTCCAGCGAACCTGTCTTGTGAAGGATTTGGCCAGCCATAAGAAGCTTCAGGGAAGAGGCGGAGGGGCTTCTCTCTCCACCCCCGACAGCCCTGAGCTGGGTCAGTGCCTCAGACCTGGCCAGGGGCAGCCCATCCCCCGGCGCCCTCTCCCGGGGCATCCCAGGAAAGCTTCACAGCCAGCCCCACCCCACTCGCCACTGCCAGGACCATCGGCCTCCCTCGGGAGGACGGGGCAGGACAGGGAACCGGGTGTGGGAGGCGGCCAGATCTCAGCTCTGGCACACAGGCTGCCAGGCTGCCTGGTCCTCTGAGGGGGCCCAGCACACGCCCCAGGAAACTTGGCGGCAGGCCCTGGGGCTCTCTCCTCTGAAACTCGTCCACTTGAAAGGGGCCTGGCCCAGGTGGCTGGTTCGACCGGTTGGAAAGAAATCTTTTTCTTCTCTTAGAGACTGTTGCTTGTCATCTCCTGGACATGAGATGACAGACAATTGTTCCCATTTCCCTTTCTACTTGAAACCTGATGGATACATTGCCCACTGCCTTTAGAGACTGCAGGTCTTTCTGAAACTCTTTTCAGTGCGCTGGCTTACTTCAGCATCATTTCATTGTTCCATCCGAAATTCCTTTCAGTTGGATCTATTTTCCTTTCTAATCCTTTTGTATACCTAGATATTTAAAAGCTGCTCAAATCTGTAGTGGAGAAAAGTTGGGTTACAACTCTTTCAGACAGTATGTAAACCCACATTTTAGGGTTTCTACACAAAACGTCTCTGCCATGTTTCTAGCAGCTCTCCTTCCATATATTTTCCTCCAGGACTTCCTGTGACAAAATTGCCTTTCTAAAAGCCAGTCCTCCGTTCACTCTCTTGGCCAGTCACGTTTCCATAGAAAGAAAAAGGACTGGATTTTCCAAAGATGCAACAAGAATGATCAAGTCCCGATTCACACCTAGATATCCTGCTCCTGTTCTCCATGAATTGTAAAATTGAAGTTAATTATCTCGTTCATTTTGTCTAAATCTATTGGGTCACTTTGGCACTGAGCCCCTAAGCTGGTCCACAGCCTGCTTCAGCAGACACCAAACTCTCTCTCAAGTGCCTGCATTCGTGTGCTGAGTAGGTATTGTATTTATTTAGATCGTATTCAACAAAAGATCTTCACGGATTCACTCAAGTACGTAAGCATCTACTATGTGCCCAAAGGTCTTGAAATGTTGGGGGTCTGCAAGGAAGACAGATATGCCTAAACAGATAAATTACACTACTGAAATCACTTGAATGAAAGAGATGTGAATAAACTGCCGTGGGACTCCAGGCAAAGAACCCCCATGGGTTGACCTACAACTAAGAGATACAGCTCTGTCCTGGGGCTCTGAGGAGAAAAACAGCCACCATGGGGGGTGGACAGGCTCTGTACCATCTAAGGAAAGGAAAAGGAAGGGAGAGAAGATAAAGAGAAAACAAGAGAAACGGAAAGGTTTTCTTCTTCTGAGTGTTTCTGCCACCCACTTTTGGAGCACACTGCTTGCTGATGTCCTTTCCGGCCAGTCTTATCCTTCAGCCGGCTTCAGGAGACTTCAACAATTCGATTGGAAGAAAACATGGCCCTGGATTAGGCAATGTGTTTGTAATTATGGCACCCAACACATAAGCAACCAAAGGGAAAACAGATCAATTCAACTTCATCAAATTAAAACTTGAGTGCTTTGAAAGACATGATCAAGAAAGTGAAAAGACGACTCACAGAAGGGGAGAATATGTTTACAGATCTTTACATATCTGATAAGGGTCTACTATTGACAATATATAATACATTCTCCCCTCTCAACAATAAAATACAAATAGCACAATGAAAAATGGGCAATGCATTTGGATAGGCATTTCTCCATAAGAAATACATGCCTGCCTGGTGCTGTGCTGTCCCTGCCCGAGGCTGCGGTTTCTGTGCTGGCCATCAGGTGGCAGCCTCCTGTGTCAGTGGTGCCCACTGAGTTTTGTTGGAGCAATTGGAGAAAGGAGGAGTCATGCAGAAGTCATGCTGACCCTCCGCCTGCCTCAGGACCCACTTGCACTTCCTATTACTAGTGTTCCTCTTCACCGACTGAGTGGAGCAAAAGCAGGAAGGAGGGATCCAAGATGCCCCTATTTGTTCATTCGGCAGCTATGTGCCAAGCCCTCACCCTGGGCCGGGAGCCCTGGTGGTCCCAAGGGTGGTACTGAAATCTACCCAGTGGTCCCTGCCCACCAGGAGCTCAGTCTGGAGGCAGATGGACAAAAGCACAAAATCAGAGACACGTGAAAGAGAAGAGCATGAACTGGAATGAAAATAAAGAGTGTCCTGCAGGGAGGGCTGGGGTCTCACTGGGTAGGAGGGTCTGAAAGGCCTGACTGAGGTGACATTTGCTGTGACCAGAATGACAGGAGGACCCAGTGCTGCACTCATCTGTGATCAGCGTGCCAGGGAGAAGGCACTGCTGGTGTGGAGACACCCAGGTAGAAGTGAGTTTGGCCAGAGGAGGTTAGAGAGGTGGGCACTGTGGCTGCAGATAGCCTGGAGGGGAGAGGAGGGAGAAGGGCAGGCCAGACCCAGGAACTGGGAGATGGTGTGAGGTGTCTCCTCCTCTCTGAGAACACTGCTCCCCACCCTGCATCTTTAAACCGCAAATATTCTCTCTCTCTCCATCTCTGTGGACCAGGAATCCTGCACAACTGAGCTGGAGCCTCTGCTCATGACGACTTCCAGGTTGGGGCTGTGGCCTCCACTGAGGCTGGAACAGGGTGAGATGTGCTGTCAAGCTTACTCTTGTGGGCTCGTTCAGGAGCAGCTTCACTGAGAGCCCGGCTCCTTTCTGTCTGTTGGCCAGGGCACTCCCTTGGTTTTCTTCTGTGTGGGCCTCTGCATAGGGGAGCTCAGGACGTCCATGTATGTCCCCAGGTCCAGGGGTTAGACAGACTGAGAGAGGGGAACAAGGGAAGAGGGAAGAGGGAACACAAGAGAGCGAGTGAGAGAGAATGACAGCCTCGGTGATGGAATCTGAGAAGGGTCGTCCTGTCACTTGTGCTGGGTCTGTTGGTCCGAAGCCAGTGCCTAAGCAGTCAGTGGTCCACAGGGACGTGTAGAACAGGCAGGGAGATCATCCCTGCAGGGGCACGCTGACCTTGACTCGAGTGTCCTGGTTGCGAAAGGCTCCCTTCCTACCTGGGCTGATCCTGCGTTGAGCTCAGATCCTCCTCCTTGGGAGTGTTGCTCATCGTGACCCGGGTGTGCTCTCCCGGGTTCCCTGGGCTCCTGTCTCCTCCAGGAGGGAGATGTACACTGAAGAGGCTGAGGCCAGAGCAAGCAGGGACCACTCCACCCTCCCAGCTCATTTGCTTCCTTCCCCAGGAGGGCCGACTCCTCAGGAGCCTCTCCTCACTGCTCACCATCTTCTCTGCTCTGAGAGCACCTCGTTTCAGCCTCTGAAGAAGACCTGGGGAGAAGTTTGCAGGTGGGAAGGCCTCTCTCCATGGGAGCCTCAGAGTGGACAGGGACCTTCGACAGGGCTGGGCATTGTCCCCTCAGTCAACTTGGACTTCCTGGGAGGCAGCAACACCTGGGGGCAGGGCCTAGGCTGGTGGAAGGTCTCTAAGCTTCCCCACAATGCCCATCTTCCTGGTCTCTCCTGATTGGGCACAGGCCTGCACAAGCACACAACATTTCAGACCCCCTGGGGTCATGTGCAGCCCATCAAGGCCGCTGTGTCTGTCTCATTGTGTGGTTGTCCGTCTCACCTTCCTGGCTGATTCGCTGCTCTGTTCTAGATCCAACCTCAGGCGGCTGCAAAGTTGACCTTCCACGTCAGCTTGCCACTGAGGTGGTTACTGTTTCCAGAAATGCTTAGGGGCCGGGCTTTGCCCAACCATGGCGACATCAAGTGGGCAACCTCTGACAATGAAGCCACCCCCTTTCAGGCTTGCGCCGCTCACAGGGCCGTCACACTGAGGGGGTGGGGACGGGACCTGCCCTGGGCAAAAACACCACGACTCTCACTGTTCTTCCCTCAGCTTCAAATGCTCCTCAGTTGGTTGTATGTCTTTGGTCTCTTCCCAGAAGTTGTTTTCTGACAGCGCGTCCAGTGTGATCATGGCTTTCCGGGAAGAAGATTGGCTGAATTCCTCACTCAACCATTTGGTGTGTCCTGCCGCCCCACCCCGATCACTTTCTAAAGGCTCATCCTTTCAGCAATCTGAGGACCCAAGATTGTGAGTCTGTGTCCCGGAGAGATTTTGAGAAGAGCTGGTGGGATGGCAGTATTGCAAAGCATAAAGTCTTGTTTCCAGAAAGCTCTCTGGGATCCTCATCATCTTGCTGTTTTGGAGTCAAAGCCCTGAGGTCTTTAAAAAGCCAGCAATGTTAGAACATGGGCAGGACAAACAAAAGTCTCTGGGCTCCAACACCAACTAAAATATTCTGAATTTCTAGTAAACTGAGACGAGTGGAAAGGAATTGGGAGTGTGGAGTGGAGGGGCGGTTTGGGCCAACTACGCATCTGGGAGGAGAAATGCCATGCAGAGCAGCCTTTCTGGGGGCATAAGTGTGGGACATGTGTGCAGACCCCCGCTGCAGACATTGCTGCTGCTGCCCTTCAGTTCCCTCAGCCCACTTGAGTCCCTGCAGTCCCTGGGAGCCAGTCCCCAGCAGGCCCACAGTGTCCCCCTGGAGCACCTGCATCCACTCTCTGTCTGAGGGCTCTCTCCTGCACCGGGAGCTTCCTCTCCTGCAAGCCTGTGCCAGCCTGTAGCACAGAAGCCTTCATGACCCGGGGTAAACCCTCCACTGACGGGGACAGAGCCAGTCCGGGTGGGATCTCGTCTCCCAACAGGACTAGGATGGATGCTCACCTCAGTGCTCCCTCGTCAGGCCCCGCACTGGCTCTCCTCCGCCAGGCTCCCTTCCCCCATGGTCTCCCTCGGGCCTCCTCCATCACCTGCAAACAAACCACTTGCGATACAACCTTGTCTGCTTTGGGGCCCCAAACCCTGCCGAGGCTCCACGCTGGCTGTGACTTGGAGCAGGTCGTCCAGCCTTCTGGACTTGAGCTTCCTCACCTGTAAGATGGGGACAAAAGGCCTGCCTCCCGGAGTCTTCGGAGGAGACACAGCATGGGAAGATGCAAACTGCTGCAAAGAAGGATGCCAGGTGATCACCCAGTAAAACACCAACCTTGCCAAAGCAACAGGAGCTCGTGAGGCTGAGGGAGGAACGCGGGCAGCCTGTCCCAACAACGTGGAGATTCACTGACGAGTGTGGCCGTGCAGGGTAGGCCCCCGAGCAGTGGAAGAGCCATTAACAAGGAGGGTGAAAGGACAGAGGCTTCCAAGGAGAAAGATTTAAGTGTTAGAGGATCACAGAGGCCTTAGGAAAATCGTGAGGCCCTGGAACATGTTACTGAAATGCTATTATTGGCCGTAAAAATGTGTTACAAATACCCAGTCCACTCTGGATTACTTCTCTTTGGTTGTAGGAATGAGTGCACACTTGTGATTAGAACCCACATTTTGTTAAATATAGGATATCTTTATTTTTCTTAACTTTTAATTATTTTTTTTGTCGATGAAGTGCCAAGCATGGGTTTTCTCCGTTCTTCTCTTTGCATGGGTGGCCTCTACTTTCAGAAGTGGATTCATGGTGCTCATCACCACTACTATCCCGAGGGACAGCCCTCTTTCAGGTCATACAGTGGATGTGAGCTCCAGGTGGGCATGGACCACGTCGGGTCATACTGGTGAAGTTACAGTGCTCGGCCCACGGCAGGGACCAGAGCTTATTGGGTGAATGAGTGAGTGAAACAATGAACGAATGCATGAATGAGTACATGAGTGCAGGAGTGAGTGAGTGAGGGAATGAGTGAAGGAATGACTGGGTGAATGAAGCAATAAGTGAATAAACCACAGCAGCTGGATCCATACAGGAGGAGGCTTTATCTGTGGTGGGCTCACAGGGTGTCACAGCACAAGGCCTAGACGGTGGCATGGGGCATGTCCAGCTCTCCTTCCAGCACTGAGCCTCCGTCACCTGCAACACAGTGTGGTCCTGGTTCTTCTTCAGCTCCACCTCAAACAATGCTGAATGTTCCCGGGAGCAGGGCAGCAGGAAGGAAACCTGAGGAGGGACTTCCCAGACCCTGCGCCCTGGAAGACCACTGTGACAGCCTGGCAGGGGGCTCTTAACACGCTCCAGGCACCAGGCTAGAGATACTCAAGCCATTCCTCAGGGAAGTCTCCCAACAGCCCATCAGGAGGCCAAGTCATTTCCTCATTGTACAGATGGGGAAACTGAGGCTGAGAGCCTCACCTGCATCACCAGCTAGAAAGAGGCTGAGCAGGCACTAGGACCCCTGTTTCTCTGACTTTGGATCATTCCAAACCACTGTCCTGCACTGCGGCCTCCTCGGGCCCAGGGGTCCTGGCCTCCCTGGGGCCTGCACCCTTCTGGCCTCCAGCCATCACTGAACTAAAGGGACAGGGTCACTCTGTCTGCCTGGGGCTGGGTATGGTGGCCGGGGAATGGCCAGCCATGGGCGCTGTGGGCTCTCCCAGTACCAAGGACCAGCCTATCCCCCCACAGAGTGAGGTCTCTCTGGGCATCAGGACCAAAAGTTGTCAGAACTTTAGGGAAAAGAGGTCCCTCCCTCAGCATGGGGGAGCCCTTCTCAGGCAGGCCCCATGGGGTCTAAGAGGCACTGGGTTCAAATCCCGGCTCTGCCACTCTGCAGGGCACAGAGGGGGCAAGTCTCTTTGAGCCTCAGTTTCCTCATCAGTGAAATGAAGACAATAATTGCTCCTCCCCCAAGGAGTTGTGGGGAGGATTCAAGGAGATAGCTCAAGAGGAGAACAGAGGCCCCAGTAAGTGCTCATCACCGTGAGCTGTTCCTGCTGATGTCACCCCACTGAGAGCCCCTTGGGGCCCTTCGCCTCTGCCCACTCTGATCTCCCCCCAGGCATGCCCTACTCGCTCTGACTCCGCTGTTCCTCTGGAATGCCTTTCTCCACCCCATCTCGTCCCACGGCAGTCAGCCAGCCAGGTGGGGATCCAGGACCCAGCCCCATCTCTCCTCCCGTGATTCCTCTTCAGTAGAGCTAGTAGCTGTTGTGATCTGAGAAGGTGCAGGGCACTCCAGGTGCAGCCTCAGCGAACTTGTCTGACACCACCATGAAATGTCGGCTGCCACCCCACTTCACAGGTGAGGAAACCGAGGCTCCAATGGCAGTGCCTCTCTGAGGTCACCAGGGCTCTCTCGCTCATCCCCACTGAGCAGGGCCCCTCCATCGCAGAGGCTGAATGTGCTGGATATGTGGGCTGGGGCTGGCACAGTGCCTGAGGCAGCCATCACTCCTGGAAGACCCTGAGGTGTGCTTTGGGCACAATGACCTTCTCCAAAGCCTCCAGCCCCGTGCTCTGACCTTCTGGCACCTTCTATGACACCTCCACTGTGTCTTGTCAAAGTCACTTCTGCTCACACAAGCTCAAGTGGGTCCTGCTGTTGCAACTGAGAACTCCCCCTGGAGGGGGCATGTTCAAGGAGGTCCCTGTGACTCACTGCACTGCCCTAGATGTGCTTTCCCTACTGAGGATAGGGCTCTCTGCTTGGAGGGAGAGGGAGCAGGCAGGAGTGTCCAGACCCTCATCATCATCAGTCCTGGATGGCAGGCCAGGCTGCTCAGCTCAGGTGTGTTAGGGAGCAGGAGGGGCATGGGCAAGGCCAAAGCGAAGTCAGGTGTGGTAGGGGCGGGGCCAGGGGTGAGGGGAGTGGTAGGGACAGAAGCAACAGGAGCGGGGCCTTCCAGCTGGGCAGGTCACCCCAGGAACCTTCATCCCCTGCATCCTAGCTGCTCCTCCTTCTCCCTCCCTCCCTCAGGTCTCTGCTTCAGGGTCTCTGGACTCCCTGTTCCCAAATAAGATCACAGGGTAGAAGGAGACCTTGGGTGTCAGAGACTGTGACCAAACCTTAACATCATGTTTACATTATGAGCCAGAATCTCCACCTCTAGTGATCGGTCCTAAAGAAGTAGAGATTTATGGATGCAGGTGTCCCTTTCAGCACGCTGACGGGAGTGAAAAATCAGAAATGATCCGTGTTGCCCAGCAGAGGCTCTTAGGAAATTCTGAGGCCGACGCAGAGGAGGAAGAGGATTGACTGGCCAGGGTCCAGCCCTGGGGAAATCAGGTTCCAGAAGAGCACACTCCCTGCAGTCCTTCCCACACGATAGCCGCAAGTGCACACTCACACACATTTGCACATAGACATACCCATGTGCATACAGATGCACATAGCTGAATGGGCACATGCACACACGTGCACACACACGTGCATACAAAGACAAAGGACTGAAACGGTAAACACTGCCTATTAAGGGCACTCCTCAGTTTCCACTTAATTCTTAATTCCCTTAGAATTCATTCTTTTATTCTAATAAACGTTCATTGTCTTTGTAATAAAAACCTTTACAAAGAAAAACTAAATAATGTACGTCAGTCCAAAGATGAGTGATAAATGGATAACATTAACCATGTGATTTTAATCTTGTTAGAATTATAAGAGGAATAGAGGCATATTCTATCAAGTTGAAACATCACGCAGGCCCCTAAAGGAGAAGAGAAGCGAGTGGTAATTCCCATCCCCAGTGGTGAACCCCATGGAAGATTTGGTGCATATCTCTCTGGCTCTGTCTCTTTCTTTCTGTCTGTCTGTCTCTGTCTCTCTCTCACACACAGATTCATTTTCATAGATGCGTGTCTCCCGGCTGATATCACATATACGTGGTCTTACAGATGGGACGGATGGATCCCATCGCCTCGCCATGGACAGTAGCGTTCCTTCCAATTGCTTGCTATTGCAACCAGTGCTGTGATGAATAGTCTGGAAAATACATCTTTGAAAAGTTGGGCAGGAATTTCTGTGGGATGAAGTCTTGGGATCAGCACCGCCAGCACAGGCGTGCCCCTGGGGACAACGATGGGTCCTGCAGGCTGGTCTCCAGAGAGGAGTGTCCATTCATACATGTCACTAGGGGTCTACTGGGGCCTCTGCTTCCTCACATTGTCACCAGGGCTTGTCATCACCACACTGGAACCTTGCCCGTCTGATGGGGCCCAGTGCCCTCTCCACAGTGTCTCCATGTGCGCATCTCCTCCTCGGGGAGCTCGCGCATCTCTGACACGTGCTGCCTCTGTGTAGCGCCTCTCGTTGGTGTTGAATGTGTTTGCTCTTTATCTCTTTTTAAAACTCTGACTTTCGACCGTTTTTGTAGACCACAAGGATGCGTAACCTTTCCCTGGCCTTGTGTTATGAGGAATACATTCCGGTTTATGGTTTGTCTTTCCAGCTTTAACTCTTTTCTTGTTTTTGTTTCTGCCGCACGAAGAGCAACGCATTTCGTGTGTGGCTTCTGGCTCTGGTGTTCCACTTAGAACAACAGTCTGTACCCCAAGATTGTGCACATATGTAGCAAAAGGGCTTTCTTGGATACATGAAATCTAGACTCATCTGGGATTTTCCTATTAAATTAGAGAAATTCTATTTCAAATAAAAACAGAAAAGGAAAACCTATCAGGCCTTGTGAAAATGAGTGGGCAGATACAAATGTCCACCTACGGCATGATTTCACTTATAGGAAACATCCAGAACAGATTAAAAATAAAAAAAACCGTGACAGATAACAGATTAGGGGTTGCCAGGGCCTGAGGGAGAAATGAGGAGTGAGTGTTTTAGAACAGGGTTTCCTTTTGGAGAATGAAATATTCTGAACCCAGACAACGGTGATGGATGCACAGCATTGTGAATGTACTTGATGCTCATGAGGTGTACAATTTAAAATGAAAAACAATAAATTGTTAAAAGATGAAAGTTAAATTTATTTTAAATATTCAAGATATAAACAATAAAAACAAAGCAATGAAAGGAACCAGGAAGGAAACAAATACAATAAACAGAGTAGGGAAGGATATTTGTGGTAAGGGAGCAGGTGGAACAGGTGGGACTGGAGGTGCTAATGAGGGAGGTTCCCGAGCCAGCTCTCCCAGGGCGCAGAGATTGGCCTCAGCTGCCTCCCTGTATCCTGCAGGCGCCTGTGCAGGGGATGGCTCTCCCTGCACGGAGGCTGTGGCCTCAGCTGCCTCCCAGTGTCCTGCAGGAGCCTGTGCAGGGGATGGCTCTCCCTGCACAGAGTCTGGGGCCTCAGCTGCATCAATGTTTCCTGCAGGTGCCTGTGCAGGGGACGGCTCTCCCTGCACGGAGGCTGGGCCCTCAGCTGCCTCCTGATCTGCTGGAGCCTGTGCAAGGGATGGTTCTCCCTGCACAGAGGCTGAGGCCTCAGCTGCCTCCTGGTGTCCTGCAGGGGCCTCTGCAGAGGATGGCTCTCCCTGCACGGAGTATGGGGCCTCAGCTGCCTCTCGTTCTCCTGCAGGAACCTGTGCAGGGCATGGCTCTCCATGCACAGAGGCTGTGCCCTCAGCTGCCTCCTCTTCTCCTGCAGGAGCCTGTTCAGGGGATGGCTCTCCCTGCATAGAGGCTGGGGCCTCAGCTGCCTCCTGGTCTCCTGCAGGAGACTGTGCAGGGGATGGCTCTCCCTGCACGGAGATTGGGGCCTCAGTTGTCTCCTGTTTTCCTGCAGGAGCCTGTGCAGGGGATGGCTCTCCCTGCACAGAGCCTGGTGCCTCAGCTGCCTCCCTGTATCCTACAGGAGACTGTGCACGTGATGGCTCTCCCTGCACAGAGGCTGAGGCCTCAGGTGACTCCTGGTGTCCTGCAGGAGCCTGTGCAAGGGATGGCTCTCCCTGCACGGAGGCAGGGGCCTCAGCAGCCTCCCTGTCTCCTGCAGGAGCCTGTGCAGGGGATGGCTCTCCCTGCACAGAGGCTGGGGCCTCAGCTGCCTCCTGGTCTCCTGCAGGAGACTATGCAGGGGATGACTCTCCCTGCACGGAGATTGGGGCATCAGCTGCCTCCTGTTATCCTGCAGGAGCCTGTGCAGGGGATGGCTCTCCCTGCACAGAGCCTGGTGCCTCAGCTGCCTCCCTGTATCCTACAGGAGACTGTGCGGGGGATGGCTCTCCCTGCACAGAGGCTGAGGCCTCAGGTGACTCCTGGTGTCCTGCAGGAGCCTGTGCAGGGGATGGCGCTCCCTGCATGGACTCTGGGGCCTCAGCTTCCTCCTGGTCTGCTGCAGGACATGGTGGATATAATTTTTCTCCCGGGATTGAAGCTGGGTCATCTGGTGGCTCTGAAGGTTTTATCACTGTCACTGCAGACCCTCTCCCAGTAGCTGCTGATTCAGTCCTGTGGGACACCGGCGCTCGATCGGGGAGATGGATGGAATATCCCCTTCCACCAGTTCCACGCTGTCTCCTGTCTGGAGCTCTGCAAAGACAGTGACTGGCTCTGTCCCAGAGGCATCAGAGCCCTGCCCAGCTGTCCTTGCTGCTGCTTCTGCCCTCTGGACCTAATTCTCCCAGATCAGGCACACACCTGTGTCTGCACAGTATTCCACCCCTGAGGAAAGACCTACACCTCAGGGGCTTGGGATAAACCTCAGGCAGAAGGGTGCCATCCCCTCACTCCACATCCCACCCAGCCGGCCTTGACCTGGGCTTTGAATCTGACCGACACCCCCCAGGCTTCTAACACCTCACCGACTGCTCCTGCTCACGGTGGTCTACCCACATGAACCCGCCCTTCCAGGTACACATGGGGAGGTGATGTAGGGCTGCCCAGGTGGGACCATAGTGGTAGCCTGGTTTGGAATGGCCTTCCCTGGGCCTCCCGGTGTTACCTTTCCGTCCCTCCGGGTAAACGGCAAGAGCTGTCGGCCGTGAGAGGGGCACCAGCATCTGCATGGGTGTTTGGGGGCTTTCCTGGGGCTCCGGCCCCTGGTCATTGGGAAGCAGCAACTAAACATGTTGCTTCTTCTAGACAAGTGCTAGACAAGTGAGCTCGCTTGGGGGCTGTGTTTAGGATGTGTGTGCCTAGTTAGCAGGGTTTCCAAGTTCTGTTTGGCTCTGTGAGGTCACTTCCTGGGATCCCCTTACCTAAGCTTCCTCCTCACACAAGACCTTCCTAAGGGTCCCCCGGGTTGCTGACTGCTCACTCTCCATCTCCGTACCCTGTCCAGACACAGTCACACCAACACAGTCCACCCCACAGCCTCTGGGGAGGTCTGGACGCAACCGGGGCCCCAGCTTTGAGGACACAGAGTTGAATTCAGTCCCGCTCCTGCTTCTTGCCAGTGATGTCACCCTGGACAACCCTGCGTCTCTCACTGCCTCCCCTCTCAGGGTCTCTCCTCTGTTCATGTCCCTCTCTGTGTAGTGGGGGTCATTCTAGCATCTACTTCCTAAGGATGTCATCAGGTGTATAGACCTAGAGATCCCTTCAGAATCTGTGAATCCCGTGGGCTGCTCCCACACGTAGCTCCTGCACAGACTTGGCAGTGCCAGGATTACAGAAAGGGCTGGCTGTAGCAGAGAATACAACGCAAAGAGGCTTGGGTCTGCTGGGCGTCTGGGAGAGGCACTTCCCCTCTTGCCTGTTTCCCAGTGTCCCTACGGAGGGTTGAAATGAAATGAGGTTCAGACATCATCTCCTTCGGGCTCGCAACCCTCCAGGGCCTACTATTATATTTAGACTCAGGTCCAAGTGCCTGAGTGGCTGTCATCTCAGCCTATGTGGTGGGCAGCCCCCACAATGGCTCCCAGGGTTCCCACTTTCTAGGCACACATCCTATGTAATCCCCGCTCCTCAATGAGAATGGACTTTGCGGCTGGCTTCTAACCAATAGAATAGGGCCGAGTGATGGGTGGTCACTTCCACGGTCGGCTTAATGAAAAGTCTGTGACTTCTGCCTGGTTCTGTCTCTCCTGTGTTCATTCTATCTCTCTGTCTCTGTCTCTCTCTCTGTCTCTGTCTCCCTGTCTCTGTGTCTCTGGCTGTCTCTATCTCTCTTGCTCTCTCCCTGTCTCTCTGTCTTTCTCTTTCTCTCTCCTCTCTGTCTCCCTGTCTCTGTCTGAGTCTCCTCTCTTTGTCTCTCCTACCCATCTTTCTATCTCTGTGTGTCTCTGTCTCTCTTTCTCTCTCTCTTTCTGTCTCTCTGATCCACTAATCAGGAGAAGCCAGATCAGATATTATGAGCTTTCTTCCCTATGGCACCCCCTAATGCAAAGAACTGGCAGAGGGTCCAGGGCCACAGACAGAAAAGGCCTGAAACCCCCCATCCAAACTGAGTCCTACCACTGCCCCGATACTCGTGAATGATCTCCGAGATGGCTCCTGCCTCTATCGAGCTTCAGTTGAGAACACAGCCCCAGCCTCCTGCTAGACCTTGATGGGGAGCCTCCCAGCTGACCTGAGCCTGGACCCTGGTACAGACACTGTCAGATGCTCAATGATAGGTCTCGTAAGTGCTAAGTGAGGCTAATGCTGTCACCCAGCATAGACAGCTAGTACCTCCTTCCAAGCCTGGGTCTGGCCCTACCATCCTCTCTCCCTCACTTCTCTCCTCCTCAGCTCACTCTAGCCACACTGGCTCTTTTCTCACCTCCTCTCTCGTCAAATTCTCTTCTGCCTCCAAGTCTCTGTGCCTTTGAGCTTCCCCCCAGCACGCTGTTTGCAGACAGATGCAGGGCTGGTTCCTCTTGTCCTTCTGCTCAGGGCACAATTGTTCCCAGGGGGGCCCTTTACACCCACCTAGGGGCTCCAGGCCCTCCCTCCTCCAGCACCCTGCTTCATTGCCCTGTATCACCTGCTCTTCTTTTTCGCATGGATTTGTTCATGATTTTGTCCCTTCTACCTCCAGGCTGTGAGCTCCTGGAGGACAGGGACCATATGGGTGCTTTCAGCACTGCCCTCAGGACAAACACGGGCCGTGCTCAGGGTGAGTGCTGGGGCCACAGTAGCTGACAGAATCATGAGAGGATCTCAGAGTCCCCTCCCGCCTCTGATCAGCTCCCATTGTGGACGTGGATGCCAGTAATGAAAGGTGCCTGTTGCTTTAGACAGGGGAACACCCAGAACGAGCCCTGGGCGTCCCTTCCCTGCTCCACTTGCTCCATTGAGCACGAATGGACACAGGACACCACTGTTGGTCAGCCCTAGCCTTGCAGCCCTAAGCAGGAAAGCAGAAAGCAAAACACACACCTTTCTTTGTTTGGGGTCCTCAAGGTAGTTGTTCCACCAGGGCCGAGGGTGCAAAGGAGCAGGACCTGTGGGCTCCAGGAGGGACGTGAGGGACCTCAGAAGCCTCTCTTGCTCCCTGCTTTCCTTACACTGGCCCTGGCGTGTCCCGTTGACTCACAAGGCCTCCTCACCCCAGCCAGGCCAATGACTCCACCTCACTTCCAAAGGAGGACCCCAAGGCTCCGACACGGATGGCCTTGTCCCTGGTCCCCAGACAAGTCGACAGAACTTGTACAACATGGCAGTTCTGCACTGCCTTACTGTTATTAGGGAGCCCCCTGGGTGCTGAGTGATTGCACCCCATTTTACAGATGACCAGTGGTCCCAGCATTCAAGGTCACTCTGCTCTAAGTGACCAAGTTCAGACGTGAACAGGGGACTAGATATCCTTGCTTTTCACCAGCTTTGAGCCCAGCATTGACCATCGAGGCCTTGTCGTGTGTTGGGGCTCCCCCAGCCAGGCGACCTCCTGAGTCCAAGCACTTTGGGCACCTTCTTCTCCCTGCTTGAATCCCAACACACCCTCTTGAGGTCAGAGTCACTGACCCCAATTTTCATGGAGGAAACTGAGTCTCCGAGAAGACACCGCATTACCTTGTCTGTCACAGGGCTGTGAGGTGACCCAGCTATGGGTTTGACCCCAGGTCAATCTGACCCTACAGGCTCTGCTAGCACAGGAGCCTGAGGAGGTGGCCTGTGAGCCCAGCACAGAGGTGAGTCCATCCTGGATGGGGGCTCGGGAGAGGGGCACTGCAGGCTAGGAGCTCTGAAGGGGGCAGGGGCTTGGCAGGGTCCTTGGGGAGGAAGGCTCTAGGGAGGGTGGGGTGCGGTGAGGGGTACACTCTGGGCACGGTGTCTGGACCAGATCACACAGGGCTGTGACTCAGGCAAGGAGTCGGGCCTCACTACAGGTTGGTTGGACGTGAACGAGCAGTCTCATCAGAGCCTCTGGCAGTTAGATCCCAGATTTGGAGGGAGCTTGGTGTGGGCACCTTATCCACGTCCAACCAAGCCCTGTGGCTGAACAGCACTAGGGACTGAGGAGAAGGTGCCCTTGGCAATATCGAGTCCCTCCTCTTCATGTGAGGCTGGGTTGAGCTGGCTCCATGCCTGACCTCACCCCCTTGGTGACGGTGGGCTTCTTCAGGTCAAAGTCATACTAGGCTTCGGGTTCATTGCATTGAACACATTGGCATCCTCAGGGGTATTCAGCATGGGGGGGTGGGGCCAAAGGAGGGTTGGCTGTGCTCAGGACAGCCATACCAGGGACAAGGAAATGCACAGAGACAGGAAGCAGATCAGTGTTTGTCAGGGTGTGGGGAAGTGGATATGGGGGCATGGCTGCTTCATGAGTACAGGGGTTCTGGTGGGGTGAAGCAATGATCTGGAACTAGATAATGGTGACGGTACACAGCATAGAAGATGTAGTTAATGGCCGGCCCTGAATTGTACAACTTTAAGTGATGAAAACATTACACTTTATTGAATCTAAATTTGAACACATAAAACATAAAAAATCATAAAACATAGAAAAGGGAAAAGACATCCTGCCCTCACAGGCAAGGTGAAGGACAGCTCTAGGGTGGAGCTGGAGCCGGCTGGGCCTTAGTTGCTGACGATGAGGGTGGTGCTGCAGCTGCTCTAGCGCTGGAGCCACTGCTGTGGCTGATGCTAGAGATACCACCAGCTCTGGCTGTGCCACTGGCCCAGGAGCTGGACTTGATCTGGGGCTGGAGCTCGGACTGTCTCAGGCGATGGTGCCTGACCTGCTTCTAGAATTGGCTCCGGTCCTGAGACTGACTCTAGCTCTGCATTGTTGACAGATTTGGTGCGGGAGCCAGTGATGGAAATGGCTGCTGCTCTGGAGCTGGTCAAGTGTGGGAGCTGGAGGAGCTCTAGTTCTGGAGCTGGCCGCAACTGAGCTCTAGAGCTGGCACCAGAGCTCTCACTAGTCCACAGCTGGAGCAGGATCTGGTGCCATGTGGCTCTAACTTTGTAGGTTGAGGTAACTCTGGCTCTGCTGCTGGTGACCGAGCCTTCTCTAGCGCCTCAGCTGGTAAACAACGTGTCCTGACCTTTAGATGGGGTCAGTGACATCACCAACCCATCATGAGCTGTCCATCAGATGGTGGGAGCACTCCAGCAAATAGGATCTATTAGATTAGTGTTATTTCATCTCAGTTCCAGTTACATATTTATTTTAAATATACTTAGAAGGAGAATAGGATAACAGAAACCATTTACTCTTTGCTGAGAATTAACAGAGCACACCTTATTGATGTCGTTTTTTAAGAAATATTACACAGTGGATGACACCATTTTCCTTCCTCTCTCTTTCCTCCCCAGAGGTAACTACCGTCTTGACGTTAATATATGTATTCTTTACACGTTGTCTTTTGCAAAAAGACAATCGTCCCAAATTTGCTGAGATTTTTGTTATAAGTGGCCATCAAAGATATGCGTCCTAGTGGATACTGTTAAAAACTCTGTCCTTTCAAAGTAAAGACAACAGTTCAACAGTTAGTTGCGAAGGTACCTGCTTTGTAGATAACGTTTATAAAAGAGAGGTTTGAAAATATCTCCATTATGTTACCATTGACCCTCCTTATTTGGAAGAGTTATGTTCTGTCAATTCTTCGCTGACACTGCATGAGCGAGACTGAATCAGTGCTCCCAGGGGAAGGACAAGGTGAGGTTTCTGTAGCCTCTGGTCGTGACATGTTTGGGAACCTCTCAATGCACAACCTTGTCTTATGTGTGTCTCTTGAAAGACACCTTATTTCATATAGATTGTTGATTCATTAGTTGAACTCTCGGCCAACAGCACTATCTGTAACTCATGCCTGAAGGAAGCTCATCTAACACAACCATTTTCTACGAAAGGCCCATCACAGGCTCCTTGTGCTTACGAACACTACACAACACTTCAGTACTACGTTTGAGGGCCATTCTAAAGAGCTAAAGCACCAAGGAGAAGCACAAAAGGTGACAAACGTAGCATTCCATAGATTAGAAAAAGGACATTTGTTGACGTGAGAATTAAAACAAGAGTTTTAATACTGTAATAGCAAAAACTGGAAACAACCCAAATGTGCACCAAAAGAAGAACAGTCAAAGGAGATGTCGTTTACTCATACTAACATGTAACAGTGAAAAAGAATGGCATAGGTCCAAGCAAATTGTTACAAAAATATCTCCAATGTAGTTTTGAGTGAAAAGAGGAGGTTGCAGAACCAGGTCCATGCCTCACAGGAACAGGTCTGCCTGAGGTTTGATCGCCAAGCAGCTCTATCCAGCCTAATGCCAACTGCTGTGAAAAAGGAAACAAAAATTCTGTTTCTGGAATGTGCTATTTGCCTAAAGAAAATCTTGCAAGCATGTGGCTGGTAGGTTCATCTAAAAGGACAGAGAGCTGAGACTTTGCTGAGCTTACAGAATAGGATTTACGAGTTCTTTCATTCCCTGATTCCTAAGGAATATTTTTAAGTAAATGTCTGCTTGTGTGACAACATTTCACGTGAGACTCGCTTGCATTATAACCTGGTAATGAGGTTGTGGGCCTTAGCTAACCATTACCAAGGCAAAGTTTTGCTGGCTCTCCTCTCTACCAAAAGCAACCTAAAGTTGGGCAGGACTATTTTGGTGTATCTGGTGTTATTTGGGCTGGTTTGCAGCACACACCCCCAAGAAGTCTCTCACCTCTGGGCCTCTGTACTTGAGGTAGCCTCTGCCTAGAACCTCTACCCAGGATGTGTAAATGGCTCACTCTTCATTTATCATGGCTTGGCTCAAATGTCCTCTGAGAGGTGGACACCAAGACAGGATTAAACGGGCAAGGATTTTATGAGGGGAAATGCTTCTGTAACAGAAAATGGGGTGGGGGAGCCTGGCAAAGTGGGAGAGCCATCAGGCCATGATGCAAGTCTGACTCTAAATGAGGGGGAGATAGAGGGAAGGATGGGTCCAAGTGTCCTACACTGCTGTATAGTCTAAGGAAGGCTTAGGAATGCCACTGGGGAGTCCTTGAGCACAAGCAGATCAGCAGAGGAGTCCATGCCTCCCAGGAACAGGTCTGCCTGAGTGTCTATCCCTGCCTCACTCACTGATTCAGAGCAGTCCAAGGGAAGCACGAGCTCAGTGCAAACAGAGGATAGATCTCATAGCCCAGCAGACTACTGACTTCATAGCTTTGGTTAATTACGTTTGCTGCAGGTGGAGGCCTTCGAGGAGCAGTCTCCTGGATACCATATCTTATCAGTCAGTTTTCCCTGATCACTCTCTGCAAAACAGCCCCACAGAACAGTAAAACATCCACCACATTTCACCAGGAAACAGTAAAAACACATTTCAGACTGGATACAAGGCACATTCCAGGACAACAAGGTAATCTGAACTGGTGTTGGGAGTAGATTAAAACTGGATTACTTCTAGGGATCAAGCAATATCAAGAGAAAGAGAGAGAAGGAAGCAAGGGAGGGAAGACAGAGGGCGTTGGCCCTCAGCATTTGGGGCTAGTATTTGGGCATGCCCACCAGGGATCATAACCGGCTGCAAGACATCCTACAAGCCATAAAGTCAAAACACCTCATTCATTTTAAAAATATCATTTCATGTATTGACTTTTGTTTTAACCCGTCCCCTCATTTCAGACAGGAGATCCAGAAAAGGGAGACAACTAGTCAGTAGCCGAAGCAGGACTAGAAACAAGGGCCCCAGACTCCTGGTCATTCATTCAGGAGGACACCCCTTGTTCCTGGCCGCCTCCCAACCTGTAGGAGGACAACACTGGTGAGGACAACCTGAAGGAACTGAAGTACTTGCTTTCACAGAAGTTCAAAGGAGGTGCTTGAGCTGGATCTTAGAAGATGACTAGGAGTTTGCCAGACATCTGAAGGGCATTGGAGGCAGTGCGTGCAAAGTAGGGAGGCCTGAAACAGCGGTGGGATCAGAAGGCACAAGTGGAGCCCTCTGCTCAAGTGGATGAAGCGCTGAGGAGTGAGGTGAGCCGGGGAGGAGGATGCACTGTGGAAGACAGTGGGGAATGCCTGCAGGGGTTTTGGCAGCGAATGCCAATAGGAAGAGCTACCCTCTAGCTCACTGTGGCTGGAGCAGGGACTGAGTTGCCTAGTAGCTGATGAGGGTGGGGAACGCCCACGACAAGGCCAGGGAAGAGATGACAACGGACAGTGGCAAAGGGACTACACAGGGCAGGGGAAGGACTTACCTGGAGATGCGCGGAGGGCGCCACCCCTCCAGCGTTTCCCAGGCTGATGCCAAGAAGCAAAGGACCTGGCGACAGGAAAGTGCCCTGCGCCCTGAGGAGCCGGGCAGATGCTCGGGAAACGTGTGCTCCGCGGGAAGGGGACGGCGCTCAGGCGGAGCTGGAGCTCAGAGGAAGGTCGCGCACCAGGTGGCAGGGCCAGGACCTGGGCCCCATCCACCACCCTGAGGATCGCAGGTCCCCGGCTCCGCCCAGCCCAGCCACCCCCCCTGGATGCGCCACTGGGGTCCCTCAGCACCTCTGCCTTCAGCCAATAGGAAACCTGGAGGCGGGCGCATTCGCCAGGGCGTGGGGTCAAGGGTCACACAAATTGGCCTCGCTGGGTGGCCTGGAGGGGTGAAGCAGCGATGGCGCCGGCGGCGAGGGCCCGGCTGGGGTGCCGGCTGGGCTGCCCCGGGGGCGGGGCGAGGGCTCTGAACGGCGGCCGTGTGCTCACCGAGTCGGCAGGAGGCGGCGGAGGCCGGGGGCGCGCCTGTGGGCCTGTAGGTTGGCGAGCGCGCGGCCGGCGCCGACCGCATCCTCGTGGGAGGCTGCAGCTTTTCGGGGCGCAGGGCGCCCCCCCTTCGTGCTGCCCAGCTCCGGGCGGAGCCCCGCGCCAGCTCGCGTCCGCGCCGCCGGGTCGAGCCGCTGCCATCCCTCCTGGAGCTGGAGCGGAAGGAGCGGGCGGCCCCTCCCTCGGCGCGTTCCGGCCACTGCCGCCGCTGCTCCTCCCCGTGCCCTCGGCCTCTTGAGAAGCTGCCACGCTGGAGGGTGAGACTCCGGGAGGGCGCCCCTCGAGCGGCCACAGGCACAGGAGGGGGAGGCGACAGGGGCGCTGCCTGCCTTGATGGAGGTGCGGAAACGGCGGGGTTGTGGCGGCCCGTGGGAGCCACACCTCCCCGGCGGGTCGGGGTTGTCCCCACATATCAGGGAGCAGAGGGAGGCTCAGACAGGTCAAAGGACAGGCCCCAGACCCCACAGCTGGTAGGGGGAGGTACAGTGGGATCAGCACTCGGGCGGTTGGCCCCGGAAGTTCTGATGTTAGGACAGACGGCTGCAAAAGCTCTGGGACCTTGCAGGCCGGCTGGAGTCGGTGGGCCAGAGGGAAAGGAAGCGTTAACTGGAGCAGGTACAGGGATGAGCGAGGAGGAGCGGAGGTCCGCACACACTAGGGTGTTTGCACAGGAGGCGTCTGCCTTGACTCAGGTTTGAAAAGATGGCAGCAGAGGGCGACCTGCGGCAGCTTCTCTTGGAGCCAACAGTCAGAAGAGCAAAACGAGGTGCTTGGGATAGGTTCTTGTTGGGGATGCTTGTGGGAATCTCGATGCGGGATGAAAAAGCAGCAGATTGGACCAGTTTGGCTTCTGACTTGTCTGTCAAGGGTAACAAGTGATCTTGAACTGAAAAGGGGAGATCAAGAGAAACGGGGCATTGAAGCTCCAGAGGAATGACAAGTTGCGTTGTTTTTTCCTTAATATTGAGTTGTAAGAGTTATTTATGTGTGCTGGATAGAGGTCCTTTATCATATACATGATATGTGCGGATATTTTCTGCCAGCCCACGGCTTTTCTTTTGATTTTCTTAAGTGTCCTTTGAAGAGACAAATATTTAAATTTTAATGAAATTCAGTTGATCAGTTTTTCTGCTGTGGATTGTGTTTTTGGTATGTGTAAGAAGTCTTTGCCTAACCCAAGATCACAAAGATAGTTTTCCTATATTTTCTTGTAGGAGCGTCATAGTTTTAGTTCTTCTGTTTAGGTCTATGAGCCAGCCATTTGACCTGGTATTTGTGTATGGTGTGGGGTAGGGGCCTTTTTCCATGTGGATATCCCATTGTCCTAGGATCATTAGTTGAAAGACTATCCTTTCCTTATTGAATTGTTTGGCACCTTTGTCCAAGTCAGTTGCCTGTAAACAGTCAGGGTTTATTTCTGAACTGTCAGTTCTGTTCCGTTGATCTATATGTCTAACCGTATGCTAAAATTATGCTCTTTTGATTACTGTAGCTTTATAATAAATTTTGAAATTGGGAAATGTAAGTCCTCCAGCTTGTTCTTGTTTTTAAAAATTGTTTTGTCTATTCTGAGTCTTTTGATTTTCCACATAAATGTTAGGATTAGCTTGTCAGTTTTTGCAGAAGTACTTGCTGGGATTTTGGTAGGGATTATGTTGAATTTGTAGATTGATTTGGGCACAAATGCCCTCTAACATTCTTTTGTCTTCCAATCCATGAACGTAGAATCTCTCATTTAAGTAGGTCTTTAATTTCTCTCAAGTATGTTTTGTAGTTTTCAGTATACAACTCTTGCATTTCTTTTGTTACAGTTATTCCTAAGCATTTTATCCTTTTTGATGGTATTTTGAATAGAATTGTATTCTCAACTTAATTCTTGGAGCTTTCCTTGCTAGTATATAGAAATACCTTTGGTTTTTGTACATTGACCTTCTATCTTTTGAGTTTGCTGAACTTGTATATTAGTTTTATATGTTGTTGTGTATTCCTTAGGATTTTCTACATACAGGATGGTGTTGTCTGGTTGTCTGTGAATCAAGACAGTTTCACGTCTTCATTTCCAATTTGCATGCCTTTGTTTCTTTCTCTTGCCTAATTGCACTGGGTAGAGCCTTCAGTACAGTGTTGAATTGAAGTGCTGTCCGTGTTCTGTTCCTGATCTTAGGGAGACAGCATTCAGTCTTTGACCATTGCGGGTGATGCGAGCTGTAAGGTTTTCACAGATGTCTTTCCTCAAGTTGAGGAAGTTCCCTTCTTGTCCTACCTTATGCGGAGTTTCTTTTCTTTTTTAAAATCCTGAATAGGGACTAGATTCTGTCAAATGCTTTTTGTATATCTGTTGAGGTGATCATGTGATGTTTGTCCTTTATTCTGTGAGTAGGATATATTACGTTAGTTGATTGTTGGATGTTAAACCAGCTTGCATTCCTGGGAGAAATTCCTCTTGTTCTTGGACAATAATCCTTTTTCCACTGGGTTGGTTATGCTAACATCTTATTGAGGATTTTTTTCTTGTGATGTCTTTGACTGGTTTTGGTATCAGGATATTCCTGGCCTCATAGAATGAGTTTCTGGAAAAGTTTGTGAAGAATTGGTGTTATTCCTTAGGTAAATGTTGGGTTAATTTACCAGTGAAGTAAGTTATCTGGGTCTGGACTTTCCTTGGTAAGAAGAGCTTGTTTTATTACTAATTTAATTTTTTTAAGCTTGTTATAGGCACATTAAAATTTTCGATTTCTTCTTGAGTCAGCTTGGGTAATTTGTGTCTTCCTAGGAATGTGTTTTTTCTTGTTAGTTATCTAATTTGTTGGCATAAAGTTGTTTCTAGTATTCACTTCTGATCTCCCACAGTTCTGTACGTTGGTAGTAATCTTCTTTCTTTAGTTCCCGATTTTGGTAATTTGTATTTTCTCTTTTTTCCTTTGTCAGTCTAGCTAAAGAATTGTCAACTTTATTAATGTTTTGAGAGAACCAAATTTTTGTTGAATTGATTTTCACTATTGATTTTCTGATTTCTGTTTGATTGATTTCTAGTTGTATTTTTAGTATTTCCCTTCTTTGCTTGCTTTCGGTTTAGTTTGCTCTTTCTAGTTTCTTAAGGTGGAAGGTTTGGCTATTGTCGAGATCTTTTTTCTTTTGTCATGTAGGTATTGAAAGCTACATTACAAGCTTTAAACTAAAGTTTAAAGCTAAAATTATAATTTTGTCTCTAGGCACTATTTAGCTACAGCCCATAAATTCGGATATGTTGTATTTCTTCTGTCTTCATTTACCTTCAAGTAGTTTTCAGTTTTCTTTGGAATTTCTTCTTTGACCCTGGAGTCATTTAGAAGTGTTTACTTTCCAAATATTGATGGTTTTCCTAATTTCTTTATTTGTGGATTTCCAATTTCATTCTGTTGTGGTTAGAGAACATACTTTAATTTCAGTCCTTTTACATGTATTGAGACTTTCTTTTTTCGCCTAGAATATGGTCTATCCTGGAGAATGTTCCCTGTGTGTTCTAAAAGGATGTGTATTCTGCTGTTGTTTGGGTGCAGTGTTCTAGAGATGTCAGGTCAAGTTGGTTGATAGTTTCTGGGTTAATCTATATTGTTTGCTCCTACTATTATGCACCACCCAGGCAGCTTTAATGTTCGTTATTAGCCTCTCATTGTTTTCAACAGACACTCCAGGAGGAAAGGCTGTTTGTTTTGGGTGATATCTGCATCAGGTCAGAAAAATAGAGCCTTGTTAATGGGGTCTTGCAGGGCACTACCAGACAGATGAAACGCGAGTTCTCTGGGAGTGGGGCTTTGCAGTTGTTCCAATCCTTTTCTGCCTCCCCCCATGGCTGCCAGATTGCTGATTTCCACTGGAATTGTGAGCTGTTTGTGTTGAGGGCTCCTGCAGAGCTGAGGAGAGGTGGATGGGAATAGGTCAGATTAAAATGCGACCAAGCTTGCTGTTCTGACTGAGAGTCAGCTGCTTTCCTGGAGTAAACATCCCCCAGATTGCTTGAAGTCTTTGGTTCTTTGTCAGAGTTTTGAAAAGTGGATTCTGACAGTTTCCCAGTGTTTTTGTTGCTCCACTATTTTCACCGACATTGCTCAATCCATGTCCTTTGAATGTAGTTACGGATGTGGTCGGATCACATCTGCCATTTTGCTCTGTTTCTTTATGTCATTTTTTTCTCTCTGCTCTTCCTTTGAGGCCCTCTTTTGTGGTTAATAGTTATTTTTCTAGCGGACTTTTTAAATTCCTTTGTTTGGTGTTTTACTATATTTTGTTTGTTTTTTTAGTAGTTGCTCTTGGGATTAAAATATGTGTCCTAATTTATCACAATCTACTTCAGGTTAATAGTGACCTAATCCTGAGGAAACTAACTTTGTTTCAACATTGCTCCATTTCCTCCTCTCTCGTTTGTGTGGTTGTTGTGATATATACCACATCTTTCTACATTTGAAGCCCAGCAAAGCAATTTATAATTATGATTTTGTGCGATTGTCCTTTAAATCTCTTAAGTGATGAAGATAGACAAAATATATTTGTGCAGTGTTTTATATTTACCTTTATAATTACTTTGACTGATGTTCTTCATTTCTTCTTGTGATTGTTACTGACCATCTGCTGTCATTTCCTGTCAGCCTGAAAGACTTCTTTAGTTCTTGTTCAGACGCGTCTCCTCTCAGTGAATTCTGTCAGTCTTTGTTTGGTCATGTCTTTATTCCAGCTTCAATTTTTTTTAAAGTGTAATTTTGCTGGATATAGAATTAATGCTTGGTTGACAGTTTTTGTCTTTCAGACTTTGAATATGTCATTCTATTCGTTTCTGGTCTCCGTAGTTTCTGATGAGAAGTGAGCCGTGAATCTGATTGTTGTTGCCTTGTACCTGATGAGTCCATTTTCTTTGGGTGCTTTCCAGAGTTTGTTTTTTAACAGGTTAACTGTGTTTTGTTGAGCATCTTTGATCTTAGATTTATGTTTTTTCATAAAATTTGGTGGGTTTTCTGCCATTCTTTCTATAAGTGTTTTGTTCTACTTTCTTTCTCTCTTGCCCTTCTGAGACTCCCATTTCCTGACTGTTAATACAATTGATGTTGTGCCACAGGTCTCTGCAGCACCATTCGTTTTCTTTTTCAGTCTTTTTTTTCTCTATTTTTCAGAATGAATACTTTCTATTGCTATTTCTTCAAGTTCACTGATTCTTCTGCCATCTCAAATCTGCTGTTGAGCCTATATAGTGAATTCTTTATTTTGTTATTTTGCTTTACAACTTTAAAATTTCTATTTAGGATTTTTGTGTTTGTTTTTCTGTATTCAGCGTCCGTATTTGTCAAGTCATTGTCATCATGTATTCATATGGTTTTTTAACATGGTCTTAAAATAGTCTTTGAAAAACAGTTCATTGATATCTTTGATAAATCTAACATCTGGGTCAACTGCGTGTCAGTTTCTGTTGGCTGCTTTTTTCCCCCTGGTATATGTCACTCTTTCTTAATTCTTGTATTTTTTTTTTTTGTTAAAAACTGGAGTTTTTCATGATATATTATAACAATTTTGGATTCTGATATTTTTCATGCTGAGGATTTTTTCTTTTGTTTTGTTTTTTAATTTTTATGGACTTGATCTATAGCCTCAGCCTCCTGGGCTGTGCGTGGCCACTGATGTCTTTGCTCGGTTCCTCTTATTTTTTTAGCCTGACTTCCTGAGGGTTGCCCCCAGTCTGCATCCCTTTGTGGTCAGCCAATGATTTGGGCAGAGGTTGTGCTCAAACAACTTGAGCTTCTAAGGTTTCTACCCTCTACCTTTGATTGTCTGTAGGTTGGAACCACATCAAAGTTCAGCCTGTTCTCCAGTCTCCTCATCTTTACTTTCCACCGGTGTTCAGGTCTCATCTGTCCATTCGTGCAGTTTCTCAGAAAGCCGTGGATGTGGGCAGAGGCTTCTGTCGCTCTCTCCTTTCTAGCATTTTCCCATGAAATTTCTGGCTGGTCTGCCTCTCCTCTTGCCCCAATCAGGATTGCAATCAGGCTCGTCGAGTTGTGCATTTTACTTGTTTGTTTCCTACTAGTTTGCTGATGGGCATGAGTTTGCACCCTCCAGTTTCAGCATCCAATGAAGGTCTGTGCATTCTGGCAACAAAGCTGAAGGTTTTCATGGCCAGCCCTGTCCTGTTCAAACTTCTGTGCTAACTGAGCTGGGGCGGAAGGAACAACACAAGACAGGAAGTCTGAAGTCTCCAGCTGTTCTTACCTGTAGTTCTCACAGTCTTCTGTGAATAATTCCTCAGTTTCTTTGTGTTTTATTGATTTCCCAGGCCGTGAAGTGGTGTTTTTTAAATAATTTTGTCCAGTTTTGCAGTTCTTTTTTGGTGAGAGCTTCACTAACTTCTTCACTCCACCATAGTTGGAAGTGCTCTGCTGGCACATTATTATAACACACATTACCGAATGCTGACTCTGTGTCAGGTGTTGTTCGAAGCCTTTTCCCATACTAGCAGATTTAATAACACAGTAGGTGCTCACCAAGTATTTGTTGAGTGTTGAATCAACAGCTACCACAAGCAATGAGAGAAAGCATAGAGTGCTGGGCATCCTCTGTGGACTCGCTTCTTTTCTATGTTTCCTGCCGTGTGGTCAGGGGCTGGCTCCTGCCTCCCCAGTGGGTCGTTTCTGTGGACCCAAGCCATTCCCAAAGGCCAGGGAACTGAGCTTTTTGACTCACACAGGGGTGCATGTGTATATGTTCCCTGTGAATGTGAGGAGAGAAAATATCACAGGGAAAAAGGAGGGATATGTCACTTTGGGATGACTTGATTAAACAAGTCACCAACACGTCAAATTTAAAGGAAATATTTAGCTAGCTTTCCTCAGGCCATGCTGCAAGTAAAAAGAAAATCTTTCTTTTGCTGAGGAAGAGTCACCCTGAGCTAACACATGTGCCAGTCATCCTCTATTTTGTATGTGGGTCGCAGCCCCAGCCTGGCCACCAAAAGTGGTGTAGGTTTGCATCCTGGAACCAAACCCAGGCCACCCTAGCAGAGCGCGCCGAACTCACTCACTGGGAACTAGTCCACATGGCCGGCACCCCCGCCAAGAAAATTCTTCACATTTGCTCGTTATTGGTCAGCTGGCTTTTCCTAAGGATTAGGTTTATATATAGTCTCTGAGATTGACTACAGAGGCCTGTGATAAACTGTAAACAGCCAAGGGACAGTGGGGCGTCATTTGGGTCACTGTAGAATTTGTTGTCCAGTTTGTTCGAGAGTGAACGTTGGGACATCAGGTGTAAGCTAGGACTATCCCAGGCCACCCGGGAAGGTGCTCACTCTGGGTTTTATGGGAAAGGAGCCGATTCTAAAGCCAGGCTGCCCTTGGCTTCAGCCCTACCAAATCCTCCGTTTCCTCATGTGGCCAGTGAAAGTGAGGATTGATAACATCACATCGCGTTTGGGTGAAACACCCAACAGAGTCACTGGGCTGTGAATGTGTCACTTTCGCTGTGGCTGTGGTATGAATGCTTCTTCATGGCAGGGCTTTGAGAATGTCACAGTGCAGTATCAGGGTCAAGAGGGTGCATTCTGGAATCAGACAGCCTCCACATCTTAGCCGCGTGACTGTATTAGACAAGTTACTTAATCTCTAGGAGCCTCGATTTTCTCCTCTATCGACTACTCCTCTTACTACCACCAGTAATGATAGTGAGTACGTGCCGTCGCTCTTACACATTAAGTCAAGTACTATTCACTGTAGGGGCTTTAGCTCTATTAACTCATTTAGTCCTGACAACAACCCAATAAGAGAGATATTGTTCTCAACTCCAGTTCACATAGAGGGAAACAGACACAGAGAGGTCAAGCAGTCTGTTTCAGATCACACAACTGGTCAGGGTCTACCAGCTGTAGACCCTCTGGTGTTGCCAAGATTCAAACTAAGGTAATGTTCAACTTTACTGCTTTGCGAGACTGTGTCTTGGTGAATGGGGAGGATCTGATAACTAGATCCTTGGGTGAGTGTGAAGATGAAATGAGATAGTGCATCTCAAGCACTTAGCATGTAGCAAACATTCCATAAGTGTTGGTTGCTGTGTTAATAGTGTGTGTTCTTGGAATGGGTAAACAAGCTGCCATTTATTGCTGGAAAAACTGGACGTCCCAGATCAGTGAATGCTTTATGGGAACTTTTTTTCAGATTTCACCTGCCGCCTGTGGCCATGGATTCACACTGCTGTCCTCTAAAGCTAAGGATGGGACGAAAGTTTGGTAGATGGAACTCAACAGAGATTCTCAGTTTGGATTTCACAGGAGCCGAAAAGAGAAAATTGAGGCTCTCGCCTTGGCTTTTTCTGCTGTGATTTGCTGAGGAAGCTCCCTCTGATTTTCAAGAATCTGATGACATAAAGCAAACCGTAACAACAACATAGATGGAGTCTTGAAAGGCACATTGTTTGGAACTATCTGGACTAGATTATTTTCAGCCTGTTTGGTAAAGGTCCTTTGCTGATAAGTAGGGATGTTATTTTTTGGCCCCAGAGTGATGACCTTTGTTTCCTAGCTTGAGATATCCTGAGGCACTCTACAGTGCCTAGAATGTGGTCTGGGCAAAAAATTCAATGAAAGCCTTAAGATGGAGGCTTTATTCCAGATATTTGAAATTGGATTATAAAATGTTAGAAATGATTTATGATATTTGCAAAAGTAGACACGAGTCAATCAATATGATGAGGACAATATGAAACATTTTTTAAAATAAAGGGGAATTACCCAGAAATACATACTGGACAAATCTTTCTTTTCATTTTTTTCCCTCTTCCCTCATTTGTATGCAAATGTCTGTTTATAGAATTTTGATCACAGTGTATATTTTGTTTTCTGCCTTTTTTCACTGAATTTCATATCAGAATCCTTTTACCCTTAGTATTGAAGTCTTTATTGGCTGTACGATGCCAAATGACATTTCTTTTTACCTTTTGTTAAGAATGATTGTAGACATATGCAAAAGTGGATGGAATAAGATAATGCACCGCATGGGCCATCACCAGCTTCCACCATCATCAGCTCATGACGATCTTGTTTTACACATTTCCCCCATGTTCTCCCTCAGCAAATTTAGAGCAAATCATAAGAAAATTGATTTCATTCATAAATATTTCAGTACATATCTAAAAACATAAGGACTGAAAAGAGTGGTAAGTATAGCATCACACCTAAAAATAATTAACAATGTAATCCCTTAATATCAAATAGTTTGTCAGTGTTCAAACTGACAGTTGTCTTATAAGTGTCAATAGATTTTTATTTTATTTTTAAAAATTTATTTGAATCAAAAGCTGGATAAGGTCTAGACATTGCAAGTGGTTGAGAAGACTTTTATAGTCTTTTAAGTCTGTTTGAATCTTTTATCCTTGAAATGCATTTAACAAAGAAATCTCATTGTTTATTCTATAGAATTTTCCAGTCTTCAGTTTGTTGAATGCATCCCTGTGGTGCTGGTTGACATGATCCTCTGTCCTCTGTATTTCCTGTCAATAGGTAGTTGGACCTAGAGCCAGTTTCCCTTTCAATGTTATATATTAACTTTTCCCAGGCCCTTAGGGGTCCATGCAGATAGTAATGGGGGATGTGAATCACTTGTCAGTATTTTAAAGTACTTCATATTTTCAGCTACTAATATGAGCTAACAACATTGTCCATTTTCTTTGATTTTGCCTAGAATCACATCATCTCATTGTGATAAACCAGTTATTTCATGCAGATCAAAAGCTCTGTCTGCAAATTATATCAGTCACTGATGAATATGGATGGGCAAGTATATTATTATAACATTCATAATGCCATTTATTTGGTGGATGAGATGTTTTTAAAGATGAGGATTATAGGAGAAGATAGGGGGTCATTAGTGAGGAGAATGTTGAGAACCAGTGCGTTTGCAGATCTTCTCCTCAACTCCAGACTCCACTGTAAATAGTCAAAAGTTCATTGTTTAAAACCTGTCAGAGGAATTCCATACATAGACCAATCTGGCCTCTCCAGTAGGATTATAAAGAACAATAAGTTTCTGCTTTAATTCCTTTATTTTTTATTATTTACTTTTTGTGAGGAAGATCAGCCCTGAGCTAACATCCGATGCCGATCCTCCTCCTTTTTGCCGAGAAAGATCGGCCCTGAGCTAACATCTGTGCCCATCTTCCTCTACTTTATATGGGACGCCACCACAGCATGGCGTGACAAGTGGGGCGTCGGCGCACGCCCAGGATCCAAGCCAGCGAATCCCGGGCCGCCGAAGCACAGCGCGCACACTTAACCGCTTGCGCCACCTGGCCGGCCCCAAGTTTCTCTTTAGAGTGACTTCTAGACAACATTTCATCTTACATGCTTATTTAAAAATTAAAATTTTCTATTTTGAATAGGTAACATATTTGCATAATTTAGAATCGTAATGGCGCCATAGAACATATGATGAAGAGTCTGCTTTCCACCTCTGTCCTCCCAGGATCATGATTTTTCTCCCTGTCGACAACCTGTGTTAACAGTTTCCTGTTTATCCTTCTGGAGAGATGTAATGCATGTGCGAGCAAATGCATCTACAAATGTATTCTTTTTGCTTCCTTTATTAGAAGTGGTGTCATATAACATGTGCTGTTTTTCACCATACTGAGAAATCCTAGTGGCTATTGCAGAAAGTGGCTATTGCTTTTACTTTCCTGAAAAATTCAAATGGTGTGAAATGACATGTGAAGAGCTTTCTTTAATAAGACTAAGGATGCTTTTCAGTAACCCCATGTGTCATGGAGGCAGTGTGGTGCAGTGGGTTGGACTTGGGGGCCAGGGTTCTGGTCCTTGCTGTGCCACTAACTTATGTGGCTTGAGTAAGTCATTCCGATCTCACTGTGTAACAATGTAGGGGTGGGGCAGTGTCATCTCTCATGTTAGAAGTGCTCTGACTCTGCGTCAGTGCACTCGCCCTGGTTGTGTTTGTTTCAGCGAGGGGAGACGCGTGTGTTTTGGAGCTCTCACCCGTCCCACTGCCTCTGGACAGACCTCAGGAGACACAGGTGCTACAGGTCTCCTTTGGCAGCGCCCACTGTCGTCCTGACAAGACGGTGAAGGACGTGAATTGACCTGTTCAAGATTGATGGATGGTGGGGGGACCACTTTCTTGCCCTAGGGCCTGAAGTGGCCCATTTGATTGACCCACATCTGATTGTGAGGCTGTTGGAATTTCCCGAGCAAATCAGGAGCATGGCTCAAGAGACTATGTTGGGCAGACTTGGCTGACTCTTTTCTGTTCTCTGCTCTCTGTGGTTCTTGGGAAATCTGAGGTATATGTAAACATGACAGTGCACACCAGGCAGCCTCATCAACGCCTGCCTTTGTTGTGAAGTCACTGAGCTGGGCTACGTGTGTAAACGGCTTTTCCCTTGTACTGAGAGAAGCCTGTTTGCTAACACTTCCTCCAAGACGCGGGGCTTTCAGAGTCCAGGCTCCTGGGTAACCCCGACCGTCTCCAAAAAAGTGGTTATTCCAGGGAAGGCCAACTTGATGAAATTCATCACATTTCATTTTCTGGCTAAGGTTCTTTGTAGGAAAAGCCGAAGGTGGTGTTTAGGAACTCTTTCCAGAGGGGACTTGGCCTTGAGGGCAACCTGGTGACAGGTGCAAGGAATGGGGTGTTATGAGCGGTTCGGGGGATTCGATTGGAGACGTAAAAGAAACTCCACTCCAAACAAATGGACTGAAGGTATATTTTATTATACAGAGGATAGTAAAGGCGGTAGTCCTCCAACAGATCAGAATAGGTCAAATAATAAGAGGGAAAAACACCAGCTCCATCAGAACGGGAAACACCTGATCAGCTGAGATAGCGGCAGATTCGAATAGGTCATATAATAAGAGGGAAAAACATTGGCTCGATCAGAAATGGAAAAACATTGGCTCGACCAGATCGACTGAAGGGAAATGACACAAGGCAACCGGAAAGAGAAACACCAGGTTGACCGAAAAGAGAACACATCAGATCAATTACTTCACAATAAATCCATTACTCACAACATCCACGCCCCAGTACCGAGAGAGTCCTGTCAATCGACATGGGTGTGTGGGAATCACACGTCCTGGGCAAGGCGTCCCTTCCACAAGTGGAACTCTCACCAGGCCTCGCTTTCCAGCAGTTTATATAAGCAGTTACAGAGTTTACAGAGCAAGCATTCAGTGTTTCCATGCACAAAAGGTTATCAGTGGCGTACATGCACTGAGCACCCTGGCTGTTGTCGCAGCCCAGTAGTTGTGTACGTGCATTGGTTTGTGGTTATCGTCCCAGCCCAGCACAGATGGTCAGTCAGGCCCAGGCTGCGGTGCCCGAGGGCCTTGAAATTTTTACACATTGCAACTATGTTCATGGGAGAAGGGCCAGTTCCCACCACTCAGAAAGCAGCTTTTATATTTCTTTTTGTGCTGGTGGCTGTAGGTCAATGGAGTGGCCAAACATGGCTGTACTCATGTCAAGACAAGGGGGTGCTGAGTCCTTTCACAGGAGGTGCTCGCCTCTCATGGAATTCCTGAGAGGCAGAACGAGGGCCCAGAGGAGAAGCAGAGGGAAAGTACAGGTGGCCCAGCCTGTTGCAGCATGTCTGGACCCCAGCATGCCTGGAGGTGTGCCTGCACTGGCTGGGAATATTGGAGAAGGAAACCCAGTGGCAGTTGGGTGAGCAGTTGGACTAGGACCACTTTCCAGACCCCCTTCCAGTCCTGACATTCTTGGGTTCCACACACCTGTAGAACTGATTTCATTGGTGGTGGTATTCTTTAGTCTTCAGCCTGGCAAACAGCTATTACGGACAATGTGGAAGGAAGGTGGTGGAAAATGAACCTTACAGGTGAGTTCCCACAAGGACTACCCCTCCCCAAGTTGTGTTGAGCATTAAACATCTCTGGAGTGATTACTGTGTGATAGAGTCACAGAGCAGTACCAAGCAAGGTTCCTCAGGCCTGAGAGGAGCAGTGAGCGCTCCACGGAGAGCTGTGGAGAGTGTTGTTCCATCTCAGGGGGAGCTCCGTGCATCAGCCTGGTGGGAGGGCAGGTGCATGAGCATTGATTGGGATGGCTAGACCTTCTTTGGATTCCTTCTTTATTTTTAGCCAAATTGATTAACTTCAAAAATTCCTCTGTTTCAGTTCTATTTCTGTTGGTCTTTAAAAAAATTTCCCTCTTGTTCCTCGCGTTATGCTGGTGGGTTTAAACTCCAGTCTCAGCTCTGGCAGCATATTAAAATCACCAAGCGATTTAGTTTGTATTATTTTACCTTTGCACCTGTGTCTAACTCTGCCTTCTTTTTGACCTAGAGAGTTTCCCTAACAGTTACTATGTGTGTGTATGGGGCCGCCAGTGAGGAATGACAGAGGAGAGGCCAGAACCCCACAATGCTTACCGTGACCATATGTCTTGCTTCTCCCCAGATGGCCCTCAGCCATTAGCGGAAGTCACAAAGTCCATAGAACGCAGGCCTTCGATGGACAGGTGGTCCAGGTAAGAGGCGTGGGCTGAGAGCTACTCATTCTGCCCCTTGGGGCACTTTTGAAAGGGGGAAACTAGGGGGGGGTGATGGGAAATTTTTAGGCGGATTTTCTGAATTAATAAATTATTTTATACAAATGGTCGCCTGGCTACTGTAGGCCAGGATGTTCAGTACTGGAACATGGGGTACCAAGTTGAATAAGGTTTGGGGGGAAAACACTCTAGTGGGAGAGACAAGTTGAAAAAACTAGCTGTACCTGAGTGTGCCCAGGCTCTGTGTGTGTTTCAGGCTGGCTTTATCTTGTTCACCATTTATTCCCATGTTTGGGGCAGTTCCTGGCACATGGTAGATATCTATAATCAATACTTAAATACATAAATGAATGCATACCGAAAGTGCTATAAGAGTAGCAAAGGGGAGTCATTAAGTCTTCCGAGGATGGAATGGAAGGCACAGAAGGCATCGTGGAGGAGGTGACAGAGGAATTTACCAGATAGACCAGGAATGAGTGGTGGGAAAGGTTTCATGGCAGAGGGGAGGTGGCAGGTGGAGCCTTTAACTGCTGAGAGCATGTGGGGTGGCTGGAGTTTGGTATGCTTACAGGGGAGTGCTGTGGCATAGGCTGGAAGACAGGTGGAGAGTGAGCGATGCAGGGTTTTCTAGGGTTGGGGGAGGAGGTGATGAAGGCCACTTGGGAAGGCGTGGGGAGAAGGGACATGTGGAGAGACATGTAAGGAGGATTGACCAGATTTGGGGCTTGATAAGAGGTCCAGGGAGTGAGCTAGAGGGAATGGAGCCTGACTCCACTGGCAAATGAGTGGCTGCTGATGTTCTCAACCCGGATGGGGAAGTCCTAGAGGAGGAGGCTCGTGTTGAGTGGGAGAGAGAAGCAAGGAGGAGGTAGAGAGTGAAATTGTTTTTAGTATGCAGTAGAGTATAGTGCGTCTTGCACAGACTTGAAAGTCCCATGGATGCGAATTCAAGTCCCTGCTTCCCCACATATTAACTGGATGACTTTGGTCAAGTTACCAACCTTCTCTGAGATTCAGTTTCTTCGTAGGTGTTCTTGGTTATTGACTTAGCACAGTGCCTGGCATAATAAGCATTTAGTAAACGGTGCTTTTCATTAGGCAGTTAGAAAAGCAGGTCTGGAACTCAGTAAAGTTGTTGGGAATGGAAATAGCAGTGTACAGGTGACAGAGAAAGCCTTGGAAACGGATGCAGCCTCCCAGGGGAGTGTGAAGAGGAGGAGAGAAGAGGGCAGAAGACAGACCTTGGAGAAGGATTCCAACACTGAAGGGTAAGGAGTAAGGCTGAGCTAGGGAGCAAGACTGGAAGCTATGGGAGAGGCAGAAGAGAGAGATGGGGAAGAGAAAGGCTTGTGGAGAAGGGAGTGGTTCTTCAGGGATGGACTGGGATGGAGGAGCTCTTGGGTCTTCTCCTTAGGACATCTGGCCCTTTCCTTTAGCAAGAGCCGCATCAGTGGAGGGGCAGGCAGAAACCAGGCTGCAGTGGAGTGAGAAAGAATAAGAAGTGGAGGTTGTGTGGGGCAGCCTGCCTGGACTTGGCCCCCTCAGGTTCAGGAGCAGTAGGGAATGCTCCCGTGCTTTGGGTCCTTTGAGCAGGACACTGGGCTGCCAAAGATTTCTTCTCATCAACCTTCCCTCTGTTTGTCTGATAGATCGCTTGTGGTCAGGACCATAGTCTGTTCCTAACGGATAAAGGAGAAGTCTATTCTGATGGATGGGGCCCAGCTGGGCAAACAGGTAGTGGACCTTACACCTCCTTGGGATGGTGCAGTCTGGAGCTGTGAGCAGTGGGGCTCTCATGGGCTAGAACCACCTGCCTTCATTTGACTCTTACCTCTCTTATCACTTCCTGGGGACACTGTTCTGTTTGTCCCTTCCCAGTTCCCTCATCCCCAGCTCCCATGGAAAGGAACCAATAAAGGATTGGGTGGAGGATTAGAGCCACCCCTCAGCAGAGGAGCTGTGAGCCTTTCTCTCAGCAGAGACAGGAAACTGTGTGAGGCTTTCAAAGAGAAAACAAGTGTCCCCTAAAAGGAGCTTGATGTTCACTGATTTGAGAAGAATGTGATTAATGCAGGGAGGAATGATTGACACATTTTCTCAAGCTTGTATATTTAACCTTTTTGTTTCTGATATTGGTCTGAAGAGAGGGCCATTAATATAAGACTAAATCTTGTAGAAATCCTCAGTAATCCTACCAGCAGATGAAATCATCTTTGTTCATTGTCTACTGTTTTCTTCCAATCCTCGTTCGTATGTGCACATTTTTTCCCCCAAAGCCACAGTAGATAGTTGTATGTCATAGCTGCACATCCTTCTAGTTGCTGTATGTGGGACACGGCTTCAGCATGGCCGTAGAAACGGTGCGTCGGTGCGTGCCCAGGATCCGAACCCGGGCCGCCAGCAGCAGAGCGCGCACATTTAAAGGCTAAGCCACGGGGCCGGCCCTTTTTTTTGATGAGAAAGATTCGCCCTGAGTTACCGTCCGATGCCAATCCCTCTCTTTTGTCTAACGAAGATTGCCCCTGGGCTAACATCTGTGCCCATCTTCCTCTACTCCACATGGGATGCCGCCACAGCATGGCTTGACAAGTGGTGCATCGGTGCACGCCCGGGATCAGTACCTGGGAGTCCCAGGTCGCCGCAACGGAGCGTGCACACTTGACCGCTCCGCCACAGGGCCGGCCCCCATTTGTGCACATTAGTATACAGTAATCACAGCATAGGTGTGGTTTTATATGCTTGTTTTATCATTTATACTTACATAAAGCATTTTTCCATGGTGGTAATATTTTCACAGTTACAGTTTTTAATATTTGTATGATATAGCATCAATTTAATTTATCATAATTAATAATTAATTTAACCATTTTATTATAAAATTACATGAGCATTTCCCTGTTGTCAGGTGGCATACTTCTTTGGAGACGGAGTGCGGTGGCCGTTGGAGATATTATGACATTTATCTTGTGTGCATACGTGACTTTTTCTTTCGTTTGGATTATTGCTCTAGAATAAATCCCAGGAGTGTCAAAGGAGTAGGATATTTTTATTCTTGTCAGTATGTATTGTTAAATTGCTTTCCAGAAGTTTTATCAGTTGATACTGCCAGCAGCAGTGGGTAGAAGTACCACTTGAATTTTGTGGGTGAGGCATCGTGGGGGGGCTTAGCTGGGTCTTTGGCTCTGAGTCTCTCAAAGGCTGCAGTCATCGTAGGGTTCCACTGGGAAGGCTCTGCTTCCAGGAGCACACCGATGGTTGTTGGCAGGATGCAGGGGCCCCAATTCCTTGCTGGTAGTTGTCCAGCAAATGGTTGCTGGCCAAGCCTTCCTCGGTTCCTTGCCATGTAGGCTTCTCCATGTGGCAGCTCCCAACATGGCAGCTGGCTTCGTCAGAGTGACCAAATGAGAGGGTAAGACGGAGTGCCAGTGAGACAGAAGCCAGTGTCCTCTCATTTAATCTGGGCAGTGACCTCACCTTCACTTTTGCTGGCCTTCTGCTTGTGAGAAGCAAGTCACTAGGTCCAGCCCCCACACAAGGGTGGGGAGTACACGTGGGTGTGAACAGCAGGAGACAGGGCTCACTAGGGGCCATTATAGAAGTAGCCTGCCACAACCATGATCTTGACTGTGGCCTGAGCCTCCCTCTGTCAGTGACAACAGTGATTTCTTTCCAGTGGCCCTTGCCAGAGCACAGTTAGGTAAAGAAGCTCTCTGCGAGCCAGGCAGCAGAGGCCAGGCCCCAGCTCTGCCAGCCTCGCTCACCTAGGTGTACACTTTCTGGGTCAGTAAACCCCTCTTTTCCTTTTGAGTCAACTTAGGGACCGTTGGTGTGCCGCGGTCTTCACCAAAGCACTTAGAATCTGTCTTTCCAAAGTTATCCCTCAGCAGAGGCACCAAGATCAAATCCTGCTGGAAAGCTAAGTTGGCCACACTTCGTCCTCCAGACCGCTGACCCTCCCATCTTTCACTCTCAGCAGAAGAACCTGCCTCCTGTTTCATAGGGGAAACAGATGCCGTCAGCTGAGAAAGCCCTCAGTTTCCCACTCGGACTCCTGCACACTTGCCTCTACCTGTCCCCGCCCTGGGTCCCTTCCCTTTATAGTGGTGGGGGAAGCGTGTCTCTTCCTGCTGAAGCTGATGATTCTCTCTGTGCCCTGGATCCCTTCTCCCCCCGTTCCTCAGAAGCCTCACTCCATCTGCTGGGCCTTCTTCCCCACAACTTCAGCCTCTCCCTCTCTACTCGTCCCTCGCCATCAGTCTTGACACCTGACTCAGGTGTCTTCCATCTTAAGAGGCCCTGTGTGGAGCCCTCCACATCCTCCCATTCCCCCAAGTCCCACCCCTTCGCTTCACCTCCTGCCTCCCCTTCTAGGCGAGAGTTCTCAGGAGCTGCATTGACTTACTGTCCCTATTTCTTCGTCTCCTTCTCATTCCTCTGTCCGTTCCACTCAGCTTCCACACTGATCAGTTTGCTGAGTGGCTCTTGCTAGGGTTACGGTGACCTCCATGTTGCTGAAAACAATAATAAAGAACCTGGAGACCATTGTCCAATCTTTCCCTTTCTTGATCTCTCAGCAGCGTTTGACATTGGCCGTGACGTGCTGAGCATCTTGGTGAAGAGCGGTCTTCCTTTCGCCCCTGTGACTGGGCTCTCCGAGGGCTCTCTTCGTTTCTCGTTCCTTCTGGACTCATTTCCTGGCTCTCCTCCTGGGCCAGGCCCTCCCATGTCGGAGGTCCCCGAGGCGGGACTGTGCTCTCCTCCTTTCCTCTGCCTTCTCCTTCAGAAGGTCTCACCCTCACCGTGGTTGCAGTCACCGTCTGTGTGCTCAGGACTCTCCAGCTGGCTGGTGAGGCCAAGCCTGCTGTTCGGAGGTGCGAACATCTCTCAGTGCCACTTGACGTTTTCCCCTGGCCGTCTCTAAGCACTGTGAGTTCAGTGGGTCCAAAAGTGAACCCCTGCTCGTCACCCCCCCCCGCTCCTTCTCCACTGTTTGCCACGTCCACTCACGTTCCCCTCTAGGAATCATGTCCCTTCCCTACTTAGAACCCTTACCGTCTCCCCATTGTGCTTAGAATAAAGACCAGACCCTTCCGTGGTCTACAGCATCCTGCATGACCTGCCCTCCCTGCTCCCCACTGGCGTCTTGCAAATATTCCCCCTCGTCCCCTGGCTTCATCCACTCGGCCCTTGTTTAAACTCCCTCAGTGGGCCATGGCCCTTCCCTCCCTGTGCAGGTGCTGTCTCCCCTACGTGGAATACCGTGCTCTCCCCTCCCCTCCACACTCCTACTCATCCCTCAGACTACGTGGATAGAGTGAAGCCTCCCGACCGCTCCTGCCCATGAACTACATCAGGCTCCCTGACGTTCCCTCACGGAGGCCCCTGTCCTGCCATCCTTGCAGTCAGCACAGATTAACTGGGTGTTAATTTTGGCTGACCTCTGCCTCCTCCACTAGACTGAACTCAGAGAGAGGGACCGGGTCTCTTCCTTCCCCTCATGTTCCCATCACCAGTTAGATGTTTAGCTTATGTTTACTGTTTGGGACATATTTGTGGGGTGAATGAATGACCTGGCACTTATCTGCTCTTTCCGTTCACCAGAATCCTTCCAAGTTCTCACAAGTTTGTCTTCCTAACAGTATGGACCCTTCCTGTGACTCGGGTGAATGTCCCCCGATACTTGCCCTTCTCAGGAGTGGCGACGGTTAAGCATGTGGCGTGTAGGGGCACAGGCTGTGCTGTATGAAATGGTGAGAGCCTCTTGCAGGCAGGTCATTGGCAAGGTGTAGAGGGGTCGATGGCGAAGGGTCGGTGTCTGTTGGATTCACAGGCACAGACCTCAGCCTGAGGGAGGGAACGTGGCTGTGGGAAGACCTAGTTAGAGTGAGTTCAGTTAATAGAGGGTGAGGGTGACGTTCCTGACAGAACGATAGTAGCCCTGGTTTCTCTGTAGACAAATAACTAGCCCAGAGCTTAGTAATTCTGTAGTAAACCTCTGGAGTGGAGAAGGAACTGCTTTCTCCCCTCCTGTCGCCTGGGCCAGAGACTCTGGCCCTGCCTTCTCCAGAGAGGCTGCACCAAGAAACAGAGACAGAGGGAGAAGAGCCTTAGGGTTTCGACGCTGAGGTCCATGCCCCTGGGATGAAACATCTGGCACCACTGATGAGTATTCCACTTTTTATAAGCAAAACATCATTTCTGAGAGTTTTCAGCATCTGGCCAGAAGTTGTTTTATATTTGGCTTGCTCTCCTGGTCAGTGTGAAACTTAGAGCTGTTAGTAGGGGGATAACTGCCCTTCTGAGGCTCTCCTGTGTTCACATGGGGTTTCTGGGTGATTTGTTGACTAGGCCCCTCCAGGTTGCCCTCCAGGTGTGGGAAGTTTGTATTCTGAGCTTGGTTTGTTTGCTTGACATACGCCAAGAGTAAGAATTTAAAAGAGGAGAAAAGAAACTGATTCTTTTCCAAGTGTCATTAACGTGATTTTGCCAACCAAGGAGGAGAAAACAATCCCTGTGTATCGAAAGCATCCGAGCGGTGCAGTTTGAATTCCTGGTGAGGAGAGCTGCACTTAGTTTGACTTACTGACCGCTGTTTTTACTGTCATGTAGAAGGACATGTTTTTGTCTGAGGCTACGGAATTCTTGGCAACGGAACAAACCTAGTGGAAACCGCTCTTCCGGAAATGATTCCACCCACTCTCTTCAGCTTGATGGAGTTCAACCCAGAAGTCCAGGTTTCCTGCATTTGCTGTGGACTCAGCCACTTTGCTCCCCTTACCAGTAAGTGGCGAAGCCTGTGTGGCCCCAGTGACGGGCCGAGCTGCACTCTCTTGGGTTCACCCTAAGCCGTGGGCAGCTTTCAGTGTCCATCCATCCAGTGGAGGGGCGCCCCGCGTGGATAATTACAGTGAGCAGCTCATCCAGATGTTGTTTGGCTTGAAGTTGTATAATGTGTGTCTTTTTTCATCCTGGAGTTTTGTTTTTGGTTCCTTTGGTTTGTGGTTGGGCTCATGTGAAAGTGAATTTTCTCAAGAGGATGCCAGTCGGTGGTAGGAGGTGGACCCTCGAGAATGTCAGGGTGCTGGGGAACCCAGCAGAGGTTTGATAAATCCCCGGGAGAGCCATCGGGAAATGAAAGTGTGGGGCTCATCCCGCTCCTGGCCAAGCCCAAACCCTGACCCAACCCAGGAATGAGGGACGGCAGGACGCTGATTTGTCAGATACCCTGGGGTTTTGTGGAGGGAAATATGCCCCATTTCTCCAAAGTGCCAGGACAGAATGATCAAAGCCAAGGCTGGAATGGAGCTGTTCTTGAAGGTTTGCCCAGTTACAAAGCCGTCAGACACCCAAGTGCCTTCCGCCCTCGGATGTGCGCTTTCCTTGATTGCCTCTCCCGTTCCACCACAGTAACTGTCAGGTCAGTCTGCTGCTCTTTAGTTGACCTGACTGGTAAGACTGAAGAAAATTAATTTCATTTTGTGGGGATCCTCACGTAAATTCGCTATTTCCTTGCACCTAAGAATGTTAATTTGTAAATCTCAATTACTCATCTCTGGTGAGTCATTGTTTTCTATTTAGGCGTCTGGGCCGGGACAGAGTGGGGTCATCCTCGTTAGTGTTCTCTGGCCCTACGCTACTGTGAGGACTATCCAGAGGCCCCCCCGACCCAGAGTCCTGACTGCCCTTCAGTTGTCGTCTGAGGTTCAGATCTTAGGCCTGTAACACACACGGGCTGTGGCGTGGACTGTGGGGGGGTGACTGTGTGCACAGCACCCTCGGTCGCAGTGATGACCGGGGTAGTCCCTCAGCACCGTCACTCGGAGTCAGCACTTCCATATGCTAATGTCTTGAGGATGCCAGACTCTTCTAAAGCTATTTTGATTTAAAAACTAAGAGTCATTATGGACTCAATCTGGAGGTATCAATGATCTATGGCTTAAACTGTGCAGAGTCACATCCTTGGAAATCCATATGAAATGTGCAAAATATTCAACTAGAGTACACTGTTTTCTGTTTGCTGTCATGCCATGTGGACGTTTTGGGTCACACCGAAATGAAATCCGCTTCTAGATTTCCCCCGAGACCCCACAGCCACCCTCCAGGTGCCGTGACTGTCCTAAGTAGAGGGAGCATCAGAGCTTGGGTATCTCTCCTTCTGTGCCCAGCGTTTGCATGTGGTCAGCTGGGAGTTGGACTTGGTTGGTTTCCCCTGAGATCTGCTAACCTTTTGGGGGCCAGACTGAATTGTTCTATTAAACACGTAAAATCTGAGGGTGGAGTCCCCAGGGTGGTGGTCAGACCAGAGGGGCTCTGATGGATGGGAACAAAAGGATTCCTTATTAATCAGCCAGATTATTTTAGTCCTGGCTTCTCCATGTCTTGTCTACTTCTTCTGCTTCTCAGGTGGAGGTGGTAAAATGGGGCCTCTGTGCCAAGGAGTGCCCAGAGCTGATGTGGACAGAAGTGGGGTCTGAAGGCTGGGTAGCAGGAGGCTGCCCCACCAGGTCTGGGGTCCCGTCCAGAGGTGGGCATTCCCGAGCCCAGTCTAGATTTGTTCTCCTGGACTGTCCTCTAGAGCACTTAGTCCATTCTTGTCCCTCGTGGCACTTTTTACAGTTTGTAAACACGTATATATTGGTTTGATCGTTTGTTTCTTTCTAACTGTTTGACTAGCTCTTGTCCCATGAGGACAGGAACCGTACGTGTTCACTCACTGTCGTGTCCCAGCTCCCAGCACACAGACATCGACCCGGCCCAAAGAGGTGCCCAGTCACCCTGTGTCCCTTGACCAAATGCTCCCGAGATGTGGAAACCCAGACAAGGGATGACGGATGGAGGTCTCCCTCTATTAGGGCATGACCAGGACTGGAGGGTGCTCAGACTTCAGGACGTGTGGAGGGCAGGGTGTGGTCGGATGTGACTGTGGGTGAGGGGTGTGCATAAGGGACGAGCAGAGTGGGCCATGACTGTGGGTGAGGGGCGTGCATATGGGGCGAGCAGAGTGGGCCGTGTCCAGGAGCCTCCTGGGCCTACAGCTCTGTGCATGTACTCTTCTCCATGCGACGGACACACCGTCATTCTGGGCTTGCACATGTCTTTGGTTTGGGGATAGTATACCTTTCCCTTCAAAAGGAGGCATTAATGCCTGGTAGAAATTGAAGTTTAACATTGGGCTCTGTTTGTACCTGGTTCTAGAAAGCGTATTCTCATGACCCTTCCTCTTCTTGGTGACTTGCCTCTGGCCTAGCCCAGCCAAGCCACCCTTTTCCTTTCTGTGCAGACAAAGGAGAGCTGTTTGTGTGAGGCAAGAACATCCGAGGGTGCCTGGGAATCGGTTGCCTGGAAGACCGGTATTTGCCATGGAGCATAAGGCTGGACTGGACGGGCGTGAGTGCGTGCCCACAGAGCAGACTACCTGATGTGGCAGCAGCGTCCAGTGTGCGGCTGGGCCAGGACCAGTTCCCTGGGCACTGCTTCCCCTCCCAGGTCCCAGCTGGCCTCCTCCTGCCCCAGCGCACCCTCTGCCAGGGCATCAGGAGAGACCGCGTAGTGGTGAGGAGCCAGAGCGAGCGCCCAGCAGCAGCTTCTCAGGCTGCAGGCTCCCTGGCGCTGCGCTCCTTCCTGGGGCTGTGAGTGAGCAGCCTGTGCAAGCAGGGGGCAGCCTGACCAAGGGTTCCAGTCCCCCTGTGCCCTGGAAGAGGCCCTGTCAGAGGCTGTCCACGGGCACGTGGAGCAGAGAAACAGAGGCCCCCCGGGGCCTCAGAGAGGCAGAAGCTACAGGCCAGGCTCCACAAGGCCCAGAGGGGCTCCCAAGGGGGAAAGATTTGAAATGACAAAGCTGGCGTGCCAGGAGCTGTTTGCAGAGGCCCGTTTGGAGGAATGTTTTACATGCATTTAAAAGAAAGCAGGATATTTAATATTTAGAGTGCCTTACCACAGCCACCAAAGTGAAAAATAATGTTTTTCATACCGGGGAGAATGCAATTAGACCAAAAGGCTCATTTCAGTGTTAAAGTGTTCTTTCTTAAATTGTAGTTTATATTACTGTTTACTAAATCAGTTCTTCTAAACAAAGCTATTGATGTTTTTGAACACGGAACATACGTACTTGGTACAAAGTGTCTTATGAAAACTAAGTCTCCCGTCTCTTGTCCCAGAGGCACCACCGGTTCTGGTTCTCATGTTGCCTCCAGAGACAGACTGCGGAGAGAGCGTGTGTGTGCCTGCGCGCGACCGTATGCACGCACAGGCCTAAGTATTTCCTTTGAAGGCTGGATTCTAATAATGTCTTTTGAAATTGTGAAAAGCATTTTTAAAAAACACTTGTAAAAATGCAAAAAAAAATGTATAATTTAAATACAATAAGGATTTATCTTTCAAAAACCCACTGCAGAGTGTTTCGAGGCACTTTGGTGTTTCAGGGGCTGTTTCCATCGGGCCTTCCCTCTGCCGCTGGCTCTGTTGGTTCCCTGTGACCTCGGCAGGCCCACAGACACAGAAACTGTTTCCACCATTAGCTTCGTTGCTATAATTTATCCTTTTTTTCCCTGCGAAAAGTCTGTCTGCAGGCTCCGGGCTCCTGTCACTTCAGCGAGTGTGTGAGGACACCCTGAATGCAGTGACCATGGGCCACTCCGACGTGTCTTCTGGCTGTCCTGACTTCTTACACTCAGGCTCTGTCCTTCTGCATGTATTGGGGTCTGTAGAGGAGACCAGTGCACAGCCCGAGTGGCAGGTGTGGCCTGAGAAGGTGGAGGGACTCTCATCACACGGTGGCCACCATTATCTCCCTCAGTGGATAGCCGTTCCCAGGGGCATAGGTCTCAGTCTTCTGTTCCCTGAGCACCCGCCAGGTGTACATGCTGCCAGTCCATGATGATTTCTGGCGGGGACGGGGGTCTCTTGCTGGCACACAGACCCTGACATCAGTGAATCCAAAACACTTGGCCTGCCATTCTCGTCAGGTCCACCCCTGACTCACTCAGGAGAGTCTTGTCCTGATCATGCTTGTTTCTTGAATATGTGGTTGGCTCGCATTTTCACGAGGTCAGGAAACACCTACTGTGCACTCACTGTGTTCATGTGACACAGTCAGACGCTGAGAACCACGCGGCAGGAAGAGTGCTCTGACTTGGCACAGCGGGTGACAATCTCGCTGAGCACCTGGCACAGGGTAGACACTCGGGCTGCGTTTCTGAAGATCCACACTGTTCTCTCTCCTCATGGGCAGCCCTGGTCAGGTCCCAGCACCTCCTGACCAGCAGCAGAGTTACTCACAACTCTGAGGGCCATTCTCCCCGCAGGGGCAGCATGGGAGCTGCTCATTGCCTCGGCCTAACCATGCAGCCTGACCTTCCCAGAGACCACTTCAGATGGCCTTGGGGGTGGCCCCCAGCACTGGGGTGGCTCTGTGAGGTCTCCATTCTCCTGGGGCCTGCCCTGCCCCAGGATTGAGCCCCAGGAATGTATCCCCTCCACAAAGGACCCCACACTTGCCTTTCTCTCTCCCAGGGTGCATCACCCAGCTACCCTCAGACGCTCATGTTGTGGTGACCAAGAAACCCAGCCTTTCTTCCACACCAACCTTGATATTTCACACGGAACAGCCCAGATTGAGCTTGAGCTGGAGACAGTGCTTGGAGTCCCTCTTGCTGTGATTTTCTCAGGGCCACACTGAGGGCATGCTGAGCAGTCAAGTTTAAAAGGAAAAATCCCGAGAGTGCGGTCACCTTCTTGAACCAGGAGTCCATTGTCTTGCTAGGGAGGCAAACATGTGGGATGTAGCTGGTGTGGGGGCTGCCCATGAGGAGCAGAGAGACTTGGTCTTGCTGTCGCTCTGGTAGGGTGGTGCCAGCTGAATTGCCAGAGAAGAGCACAGGAATCTGTGCCCATCAGAAAAATGGCCCTTGTGAGTCCACCCTCAGAGACGGAAACTGAACAGGCTCAGGCTCATGACCGAAAGCTGTTCCACAGCTAAGTCATCCACCCTCATTACAGCGGGAGAACACTGAAGATGAAGCAAAGGACTGATTGGGTCCCTGTTCCTGTCTGACTGTACGCCAGGAGCTGCCAGGTGCAGGGGATGCAGTGGTGAGAAGGACGCGTTCATTCCAGCTGGCGCATCTGGGTGCAGGCTGCCTCTAATGAGTCTGGCCTCAAACTAGGGAATCAAGATGAGGCCGCCTGCTCTGGGGGCCATGTTCATGAGGGGATTCCTTTGGGCAGATTCAACCCTTTACCCTGGGCCTCACAACCTTGCCTGTATGATAGAATCATCTGGGAGGTTACTGATTGATTGTTTTGATGTATGCGAATGATCCAAAATAAATAAAACGCTGGGCCAATGTAAAACTCGTACATGAAGTTCTGGCATTATTCATAATAGCCAAAAAGTGGAACCACCCAAATGTCCACCAACTGTTGAATTCGGTACAAGTGTCTGTGTGAACGTGTTCTCAGTTTTCTCAAGTGTATACCTAAGGAGTGGGATCACTGGTGCCTTCATTTAATTTTTTAAGTTTGGACACTTACCACATATTTCATGACACGCTCGGTGATCTTGAGTCCAAGACACGGAGTATTAATTGCCCTGAAAACAACGCGGGCTGTTCCCTATAGGCTCCTCAGAGGCTCTGCCTGCTCTCCGAGGTTCTCCCGGGACAACAGGACCCTCCCGGTGTCCCAAGCTCATCAGGGTGGGAGATGGGCCTGGGTCTCGCTGATGCTGCAGAGCTTCCCGCTGGATCAGATCAGGTCCAGAGCTCCTGGAAAAACAGCTCAAATGAGATGCTCCCCCACCAACATTTGCGAGGTGGGAGCTCCCGGTTCTTGCCTCCGTCCTCCTCCTTCTTCTCTGTGCTGCCTCCACCATGTTGATAGGGACTTCCTCTAACCCTCAAGAGTGTCAGAATAACTCATATTCTTTCTTGGCCATCCTTCACGCCCAGCATCCATTCCTGTTGCTTTTTCTACCACATCGATATTTTTAAAACATTGACATGTGAGTCACATGACGTAGGACCATTTTAAAGTGTACAATTAAGTGGTTTTAGCGTATTGTCTATGTGGTGCAACCACCCCCACGATCTCATCCCGCACATTCCCTTTGGAGAGCTCGTTTTGACCATCATGAGGCCCCTGCCCCCCCAGAGGAATGTCACATGATAAACCCGGGGGGCCATGTGACCACAGTTGCTGCTGTTCTGTGGCCCAGTTCTTTACATTACCTTTTAAGAGAGGGTGGGGGACGTTTTACACCGATATTTTATCCAAGAGAAACTGAATCAGACTCTTGGGGGTGGAGTCCTGGCATGGGTAACCCCCGTGGGGGTCTGAATGTGAGCAGTGGTGAGAACCTGCCACAAGCAGCCAGAGCTGCTCCAGGAGGAATTATGCCCTGGTTAGGCGAGAGGCACAGTCATGGTTCTGAGGGCTGGCTGGACATCTGCTGGTCCCCTGATACTCCAATGCGCCCACCACCCCAACTCTGCACAGGGACGACTCTAGAACCAGCCAGGGGCCTCCTCCTGAGAACTGAGACCAGGACCCTGGCAGTCCCCCTTTCCTGCTCCTATCAGCCCTCTTCATAACCAAGACTCCCACTCAGATGCTAAGTTGGGTCCCCTGCGTGGAAGTCCTCAGTGGCTCCCCATGGCCTATAGGAGGGTGAGGCCCCTGGCGGACCTGAGCACCCACTTTGCATTTCAGCCTCATCCCCTACCTGCCGCATCAACTCCTCCCTCCCCCGCCGCACTCCTCCATTCCAGCCAAGGTTCCCTCTGGCCCTCTGCGCCTTTGCTCCTCCCTCTGCTGGGTCCCCATCTTACCAAGCTCAACCCTAATGTCCTGGCTTCTTGTTCTGCCCCCTACTACTGGACAGTGGTCATTCCCTCCCCCTGGGCACAGCACACCCTTGTGGTCTAGCCTGGCCTTGCACTCTTTGGACTAGCTCCTTTCCCTGTCTTCTCACCTCCTAGAGAGACGCAGGTCCAGGGGCCACAGCCTGTTCCTCGGGGTCCCCAGCACCTGGCACAAGGTCCAGCACCGCCCAAGTGACAGTGACTGTGAGTGAGTGGTGGGAATGGGAGATCGGGCCCTGGAGTTCTTTGTAACTTTTGAGATTTTGGGGGAAATCAAGAGTCCCCGTGGATGTCTCAGCTCCAATGGGGTCTCTGAAGGAATGAGGGGGGCGTAGTCTGAAGACCCCAGAAGGGAAAGCATTCACAGCATCCAGAACTTTCTTGGGCTCAGGGTGGTGAGTGAGCTTCATCCTCATTGTCACTCCCTTCAATCCCCAGGTCCACTTTTCCTGCGAGCAGGGGTGAGACAGGTGGGAATGGAGGTTGGTGGGGTTCAGTGCAGGCTCAGGTCTTCAGCACTGCCTTGGTCACACTGGCCCTCTATGGAAAACGTCAGAGAGGGGCAGTGAAGGGTGTCCAAGGTCCAAGACCTCTGTCCTGCTTGGGCATCCTGCGTGCCTACCTGTCAAAAGGGCAGGAACCAAATGCCAGAGCCCTGTGTTAGGGACGCTGGGCACGGAGCCCTCCCTCGTGCCCCCAGGGTATCTTGTAGGGAGGCGTCAGCTCCTGGGCTTCTAGCACCGAGGACCTTCCTGGGGGTGTGACATCCACAGCACGGCTCCAGGCTTGGGCCAGAGGCCCTGTGGCCCGGAATCCAGCCCCGTATCCTCCCCATGCACCAGCAAGGCCCTGTCCTGCTCCGCAGGCCCCCTCACCCCCAGGCCTGCCTCTGCCAGAGGTTTGGGAGGAATGATGGGCACAGTAGCCGGTCTCCAAGATGACCCCAGTGACCTTGGCCTCTTGGTTTCACACCCTTGTGTGTTCTCCTCCTGTGTCAAATCAGAGCAGGGCTGTATGGTGACAGAGTATGGTGGAGGCAGAGGCGTGTGAATTCTGAGGCTCAGGGCCAAAAAACCATTTTGGTTCCTACACTGGCCCTTGAATCCCTTGTCCTGGGGGAATCTGGGCACCGTATTGTGAGGACACTCAAGCAGCCCCATGGGGAGACCCATGTGGAGAGGAACAGGCTCCCTGCCAACAGCTGAGCCCAACTTGCCAGCCCTGTGAATAAACCACCTGGGAAGTAGATCCTCCAGTCCCAGCCAGGACTTCAGATGATTGCAGCCTCCCGAGGGACCCTGAGTGGACTGCTCAAACTGCTCCCGAATTCCTAACCCACAGAAACGGTGACACGTAAACAATCATTTTAATCCATTGCGTTTGGGGCAACTCGTTACCCTGCATCAGGTAACTAATAAAGCCCCTCTTGCTCTGGGGATGTGTCCTCTCTCAGCCGCTGAGTGTGGACGGGGAGGCTGTTCTGCCTTCCTCCCAACCGCTGGCCATGTTCCCCGACCATGGAATGGAGAAGGAAAGAGATGAGGTGTGGCCCTGGAGCAGCACAAAATCAGACGCCCTCAGCCAACATATTTTTCTCCATTTTAATTAACACTTTACAAAGTACAAAATGCATTGTATTTTGGGGGGAACAGTTGGTATTTGTTTCTCTCCATCACACAGTACGTGAATCTTGAGGGTCTTGTGTTTCTTCAAGAAAGAAAGAAATCGTGAGGGTCCCCACCAGGGTGTAAGGCTGCCCAGTTCTCCCCTCTCCAGACTTTGGGACAGATGTAAGTGCCACTGCTACTGCTGGTGACCTTGGGCAGGCCGGGTGAGGGCCAGACCCCCGAAGACGAGGTCCTGAGCAGGGCAAGGCCCCCCAGAATACCATTGTACCCCCAACATCCACTCACCCCATCTCAGGGTGACGGAAATGATCTTTGCATAGAGGAGGAGGTTGGCTTGAGATTTTGTTTGTTACTGCCTGACCCCAGCTTTGGAGCTTACCCTGCCCAGCACTCTGGAACATTTCCTGAATAGGTAAACTGAGGTAGGGAACAGGGAAATTCACTGGGCTTAGCCTGTGACTTGGGACATGAATTTGGCCTATTTTTCATCCCCCCTTCCCGCCCCATCTCCAACTTGCTGGACCCTCTTCAGGGACGAGCCCCAGTAGGCGAGGGGGCACCAGCACCCAAAACCTCTCCCTGTGAACAGTATCCTAAGGACTGGATGCTTCTGAAGAGCCAGCTCAGCAGGTCTAGCCCCTTTGGGCTGCATGGACTGCCAGGCCTCGCGCTGCACAGCAGAGCCCCTGCTGGAGACACCTCTGCCCCCTCCACAGAGCAGACTTACACAGTCAAGTGGGCTGGGGCAGTCCTGCATGCAAGGCCTGCCACACCACCATCAGCTCCACATGTGGCCCCCGGATAAGAATGCTACCGAGGCCTCAAAATACGGGATGAGCCAATCCCTCAGCTAGGATTTGGGCTCTGCACACGTGTGCTGGCACACACCCTATTGTGGATGACACAGCACATGCTCACACTTACATGTGTGTGTATGAACACACGTTTGCCGTGTACAGAACACTGTCCTGCCCCCAGGGCAAGGTCCACCTTGCACTCCTGACTCTCACAGCCTCCCACCTCCTTGAAGCAAGAGCCACAAACTCCCTCACCACCAGGCTGCCCACAGACGCCAGGGGCCGGGCCGCAGGCTCCTACCTCCCATCCAGCCGCTCCTGGTGCCGCCTGCCTCAAGGCCAGAGGCTGCCTCAGCCACCAGCTCCTGCCTTTACCTTCCCAAGAGAGCAGGCGTCATAAGAGGGGTGGACATCAAAGCTGAAGGTATGGAAAGGGGACGAGAGACAGTTAAGCTTGTCCTTTTGCTGCCTCTAATTTGAAAATGAAAGAAAGAAAAGAGCCAGATGAGCTCTGAGAGGTAGGGAAAGGTCTCTCCTACAGCAGGGCTCCACTCCCCTCAGGACAGCCCCGCCACTCTTCCCAAGCCTGCCCTCTGCTGGGCCGACCACCGTCCACCACTCTAGTTTCTCCCCTCCCAGGAGGCCTCTGTGAATGGAGGGCTGCTGCCCCTCCCTCAGCACAGTATCCAGGAACCTGAAAGGTCAAAGCTCATGTCTTTCCACTGCTGGGAGACTCCATCATCCTCCCCCAGGCTCCTCTCACTAAGCCAATCACCAACTCCATTTCTCAGTGGATGTGACAGCAGTGACTGGCTGCTCCCTGCCCTGGCTTACAGTGGGCACACATATATTGGGGGTATTTTCTTCCTAACCCTGCCCAGTGTTCACTCAGAGAGTGGCATCAAAAATTTCTCAGTCCCAGGGCTGGAGTGCTCTGTTCTCATATGGGAGCTCCTCAAGGTTCCCTCTCTTAGCCGGGGCCGGCAAGGGCCCTAGTTGTCCCCACCTCCAGATCCAGAGGCTCAGAGAGGTGGCCCGGGGTAGCTGTGAGACTCCTAAAAGTCTTCCTGGGAAATACTGCCAGGAGGGGCTGGTGGTGGGTGAACAGGTTCATATTCGATGATCAGGCAAATGGTGCCTTGGCATGGGGTGGGGTCCTGTCCCTTCCTATCTCCCCAGAGCCTTCTCTCCTGACCTCCATAGCCTCCTCTGTCACCACAAAGGGCCAGGCTCCACCAGAGCGTGCATCATCTTCTGGACACCACACTGGTCTCTGAGGCCATGCTGACTGGTGGGGGGAGGTCACAGTGGGCGGCTCTGAGTCACCTGGCTCCCTCCCTTCCCTCCAGGGGTCTGTGGCCTGGGGTTGGTGGGAGGGGGAGAATGCTGGTTCTTGGGGGGCTCTGGACCCTCTGAATCTTTGGGAGTAGAGTTCTGCACACCTCTCCATCTTGGATGAGTACTCTGGGCTGAGGGCAGTGGCATGGGTAACACCTCTTGGGGGCTTTGGAGACCCCCATGGAGGAAGGAGGTGCAGAGTTGGCACTGCCCATCTCTCTCCTGGGTCAGGACTGATGTCTGAGGGAGAAAGATGTTTCTTGGGAACCAGGGGAGCCAATGCCAAAGGTTGAGCGAGGTCAGATTTTTCTACTTGGTGGAGGAGGGAAAGGGGTGGTGAGGGCTCCCCCTGCCCCTCACTCTCCTCTCCTGGAGCTCTCACCACTCTGGATGGGGCAGGGAGGAGCGAGGGTGGTGTAGAGGGTTTGAGCTTTTCTCACCAGGGGGAGGCACGGAGGCAAAGACACACACGGGAGTCCAGGTGGTGGATCTGAGTGCCCGCTCACCCTGCCTTTTGGCAGCCTGGCCCAGGAGCCCCATTTCCCTCCTGTGCCACCTGCCTCCCCAGTCAGTGCCCAGAGATCCTCAGCCCCCACGGGGCATCATCCTCAGGTCTCCCTGAGCCATTGGCTGCCCTTAGCACCCACCTTCGCCTTCAGCCGTTGGGAAATGTGGCCTCCAGCTCGTCTGCTGGGGCATGGGGTCAAGGATCATGCAAGACTGCAGTGCCCAGCATGGGTTTTCTCTGAACTTTTCTCTGCATGACTGGCCTCTATTTTCAGGTGTGGATTTCTGGTGCTCATCACCCCTGGTACCCCCAGGGACTGCCCTCTTTTATGTCACACAGTGGACGTGAGCTCCACGTGAGCAGGGACCACATCAGGTTGTGCTCCCTGGTGAAGTCACAGTGCTTGGCACACAGCAAGGACTGGAGGATGTTGGCTGAATGATTGAATAAATGAACCAGTGAATGAACAAATGAGTGAATGAATGAGTGATGACTGAATAAATGAGTGTAGGAATGAATGAGAGAATGACTGAGTGAGTGATTGAAGGAATGAGAGAGTAAACGAAACAATGAGTGAATGGGTGAGTGAATGAAAACACAGAAGCAGGTGTGATCCAAACAGGAGGAGCCTTTGTTTCTTCTCCTCTGGACTCTGCCCATCTCATGGGCCCGGGCCAGTCCCTGTCTCTCCTGGCCTCAGTTTCCCAACTGTCTCCTGAGAGCCTGCTCTTGGAACTGCATCAGCCAGCTCAGTGTGGACACGGCTTGTGCTCTCCCCGGCGTGGGGGCGGTAGGGACGCGCTCGGGGCGCACGGGCCTCCCTCCAATGGGCGGTCGCGGGTGGACCCGCGCGGGGCAGCCGGGCCTCACGTCCCCAGCCGGGCACGCTCTCGGGGCCCACGCACAGCGCATGCACGTGACCCCGCTCCTCCGCGCACATGCGCAACACCAACAGCTGCCACAGGGCTGGTCCCGAGGGTCCCCACTCCGCCGACTGCTCTGTGACCCCCACATCGGTTGGGGCATTGGAAGAGGCCCTGGATCCAGTGTGGGGCCGGGTCGTGGGTGCTGTGGGGTGGAGGACAGCATGTGGGGACTCCTGTCTCCCCAGAACTCCCAGCCCCTTGTCTCGGTACAGCTGGCGCCCAGGGAGAGGTTTCAGAAGAGGCTGCGGCTCCCGGAGAGACTGGCCTCTGAGCCCGAGAGAGACCCACCTTTGGTTCCGCCTCCGGGCTGCACGCGGGGGGACGGTATACCCTTTGCTCTGTGTCCCGGGCCTTTGTCACGGAGGCCTGCTTGTTCGTGTGTGCAGGGACAGCTGGAGACCTCCATCGCCTCGGTGAGGGAGACGGGCCCTGACCCCGCCAGCCTGCAGGTGAGAGAGCTGGTCCCAGTCCCCAGAGGCAGCACCGTCCCGCCCACTGTGCCCGCCCACTGTCTGGGCACCTGTGGGAGAGACGGGACCTGGTGGCAGGAGCATACCTGTCATGAAAGTTGATGCTACTTGGCCGAGGAGACAAACGTGTTTCGGCACATTGATGCTCATTCATGACGAGCTGATACATTTATTGTGGGTCGACTATGTGGACTGAGGGGTCAGGACTCCAGTCAATTTGTTCCAATCTCTGTGGGGATGAACTAAAAATGGCAACTTGCCCTAGAGTTTTCTCTTGTCCAGTAGCCTGTTTTGTTTCTGTGTCAGGGAAAGAACTAAAATGATCCTATAGGGCCGGCCCCGTGGCTCAGCGCTTGAGTGCGCGCCCTCCACTACTGGCGGCTCGGGTTCGGATCCCGGGCGCGGCCCGACGCACCGCTTCTCGGACCATGCTGAGGCCGCGTCCCACATAGAGCAACTAGAGGGATGTGCAGCTATGACATACAACTATCTGCTGGGGCTTTGGGGGAAAAATTTTTAAAAATTTTAAAAAAGGCAACTTTCTTTGAAAATGTCTTAAGGATCAGCCCATTTCTGGCATAGAGAGGAGAGTTCTTCGTGGCTCCCCAATGAGACAGTGCCCTGGACCAGAAGTCAGAGACACTCCCAGTGTGTCCTTGAACCCTCCCTGGGCGTCAGTTTCCTCATCTGTAAAATAGGGCTATTGTGGAGGTCGTAAGTGGTTTCCAGAAGTTCTTACAGCTCTGAGAGTGATGCCTTAAGCTACCAAATGTTCCTGAAGCCATGAAGGAGGGGTCACAAATGGTGTTGTTACCGCTTAACAGTCATAAGCTAGTAAATATGAAAATGAGAGGGGCCCAGCTCGCAGATGGATGATTCCAGTGAAACTCCTTCACACCTTGTGTGTCATGGAAAGTTCTCCTTTACATGCTCCCTGCGCAGGTCCTGCTCCTTACCTATCGCCAGAGTTCATCGTTGACCTTGGGCACTTTCATTGGTCTTTTGGGAGGATTTCTGTTCAACTTGATGAGTTCCTGAATATCGTACCCAGTGAATCACTCCCAATATTACTCATTAATTCCAAGTCCTATTTTTTAAAATCCCATCTCCAGCCCTGTTCTGGGCAAGTTGTCTAAGCAAACCTCAGTGTCTTGGTCCAATTGAATTGTAGTGAAGATATCCCCGTGTACACTCATGTTTTCTCCCCTTTGATGTATTTCCCACATGGAATAGCTGCTTTGAAAATCAAAAGATAAAATTTCCTCTCTGTCCTCTGCCAGCTACCCTCCTGCCAAGAGAGACACTCTAAGCTGCACGTGCTTCACCTTGGGAAGATCAAGGCGTAAATTCAAGGTAAAATTTCATCAGTGTGAAGGTTAGGGTTAGGGCTGCTCGTGCCCATGCTGCTGGCTGGACCAAGTCTGCACCCCCTCCTCCAGTGGCCAACTCCTCCATCCATTCCTTCTGAGGACGTCTTTCCCCATTTCCCTGGGGGTGGGCTTTGTGAAGGTGGGTTTTGTGGGGTTGTGACCCATATCGTTTGCATGGGTTGGGTCTTTGTGCTATAGCAAGTGCCTAGTCCGGCTGCTCCTGGGACCAAGACACATCTCCAAGTTGAAACAAATTATCTTTCTCTGTATTATCTTAAACCAGCTGTATTGAGATATCGCTCACATGCCGTGTAAGCCACCCATTTAAAGTGTACAAATCAATGGCTTATAGTAGAGTCACAGAGTTGGGCAACCATCACCACAACAGTGGAACATTTTCATCACCTCAGAATGAAACCCTGGACCCATTAGCAGTCACTCCCCCTTCCCCCATCGCCACAGCCCTAGACAACCACTCCTCTACTTTTTCTCTCCCTCGATCTGTCTACTTTGGACCTCTTATATACACAGAATAGTACAATGTGTGTTGTTTTGTGATAGCTCCTTTAATATGTCATGTTTTCAAGGTTCATCCTTGTTTTTAGTGTATCGGTAATTCTTTCTGTTTTGTGCCAAATGATTTTCCGTTGCATAGATATACTGTATTTTATTGATCCATTCATCGGTTGAGGGGCATTGGACTTGTCTCCACCTTTTGGCTATTATAATAATGATGCTATGAACATTCACGTACAAGCTTTCATGTTTTCATGTCTGTTGGGTACACACCTAGAGTGGAACTGCTGGGTCATATGAAAACTCTCTAAATTTTGAAGAATTGCTAGACTATTTTCCATCTTTATTCCTGCCAACAATGTATGAGGATCCCAGTTTCTACCTATCCTTGACAACACGTCTTAATATCTATATTTTTAATTTACAACCATCCTAGTGGATGGGAAATGATACTTATTGATTGTGGTTTTGATTGCATTTTCTTCCTGGATAATGGAGTTGAGCATTTTTCATGTCTTTATTGGCCACTTGTATATCTTCTTTGGAGAAATGTCTGCTCAGCTCCTTTCCCCATTTTTAAATTGGGTTATTAGTTTCTTTATTATTGAGTTGTAAGCATTCACTCTATCTTCTATTTGCAAGTAGCTTGTTATATATATGGTGAGCTGGTATAGTGTCCCATTCAGCAGGCTGTCTTCTCACTTTCTTGATACTGCCTTTTGATACACACAAATTTTTAATTTTGATGAAGTCCAATTTGTTTATTTTTTATTCGTGTGTTTTTGGTGTCCTATCTAAGAAATCATCACCTAACTCAAGGTCAAAAGTTTTATTCCTAGGGCCTGCCCAGTGGCGCAAGCGGTTAAGTGCCCGTGCTCTGCTGCGGCAGCCCGGGGTTCGCTGGTTCGGATCCCGGGCGGGCACCGACGCACCGCTTGTTAAGCCATGCTGTGGTGGCGTCCCACATAAAGTAGAGGAAGATGGGCATGGATGTTAGCCCAGGGCCAGTCTTCCTCAGCAAAAAAGAGGAGGATTGGCATTGGATGTTAGCTCAGAGCTGGTCCTCCTCACAAAAAAAATAAATAAAATAAAAGTTTTATTTCCATGTGTTTTCTTGTAAGAGTTGTATAGTTTTGCCTCATATTTAGCTGTTGGATCTATTTTGAGTTCATTTTTGTAAGTACTGTAAGCAAAGAGTCCAATTTCTTTGCGTGTGAAAATCCAGTTGTTTCAATAACATTTGTGGACAACATTGTTCTTTCCCCATTGAATTGTCTTTTCACTCATCAAAAATCAATTGACTGTAAATATGTAGGTTGATTTCTGGACTCTCAATTCTATTCCATTGGTCTGTATGTCTATTTTTTATGACAGCACCACACTGTATTCATTATGGTAGCTTTGTAATAATTTTTGAAATTGGGAAGTGTGAATACTCCATCTTTGAACTTCTTTCTCAAGATTGTTTTGGCTCTTGTGGCTTCCTTGCATTTCCATATGAATTTTAGCCTTGGCTTGTCAGTTTCTGCAAAAACAGGCAGCTGGGAGTTTGCTTGGAATTCCACTGAATCTCTAGTTGTATTTGTGGAGTATTGCCACCTTAATAGTATCAAGTCTTCGCATACATGAAGATGAAATGTCTTTCCATTTATTTTGGTCTTCATTAATTGCTTCCAATAATGTTTTGTATCTTTCATTGTACAACTCTTGTACTTCTTATGATAAATTTATTTCTAATTATTTCATTGTTTTGGATGCTATTGTAAATTAACATATCTTCTTACTTTTATTGTCAGATTTTCCTTTGCTAGTATATAGAAATAAAATTGATATTTTAAAACTTGACATATGATATTATATTAGTTTCAGGCATATAACATAATGATTCTATATATGTATATATTACCAAAGATCAACACAATAAGTCTGGTTAACATCCATCACCTCACATAGTTACAGATATTTTTCTTGTTATCAGGACTTTTAAAATCTGTTCTCTTAGCATCTAACAGATGTACAATACACTATTGCTAACTATAGTCACCATGTTTTTTGTTACATTTCCAGGACTCATTTATTTTCTAAGTGGAAGTTTATACCTTTTGACCCCTTCATTCATTTGCCCAACCCCCACCCCCTGCCTCTGGCGACCACCAAGCTGTTCCCTGTATCTGTTAGCTCAGTTTTTGCTTTTTTTTTTAATTTTAGATTCGCCATTTAAGTGAGATCATATGGTATTTGTCTTTCTCTGTCTGACTTATTTCACTTAGCATAATGCCCGTCTATGTTGTTGCAAGTGGCAGGATTTCTTTCCTTTTTATGGCTGAATAAGATTCCGTTATATATATATACTTACACCACATTTCTTTACCGGTTCATCCATCAAAGGACACTTAGCTTGCTTACCGTGTCTTCACTATTGTAAATAAATGCTGCAATGAACAGTGGGGTGCAGATATCTTTTTGTGTTAGTGTTTTTATTTCCTTTGGATAAATATTCATAAGTGGAATTGCTGGATCATATGGTAGTTCTATTTTTAATTTTTTGAGGAATCTGCATATTCTTTCTCATAGTGGCTGCACCAATTTATATTCCTATACAATGGATTTTTTAAATTAATCTTGTATCCAGCAGCTTTGCTAATCTCATTTCTTAGTTCCAATAGTTTTTCCATGTATTCTCTGTGATTTCCTCTATATGTGGTCACATCATTTGAGAATTGAGATAATTTTACTTCATCTCCTCCAATCTAGATACCTTTCACTTCATTTTCTTGCCTAATTGACCTGGCTAAAACCTCCAGCAAAATGTAGCATAGAATTGGCAAGAGTGGCCAATGCTCATCTTGTTCTTGACCTCAGGGGTGGCGTTTCCAGTCTTTCCCCACTGACTATGACGTCGGTGAGCTGTGGACTGTTCACAGATGCCCTGGACGAGGCTCAAGATATTCCCTTCTGTTTCTAGTTTCTTGAGTGTTTCTATCACGAAATGGTGTTAGATTTTGTCATATGGTTTTTCGCACCTAGTGGATATTAGCTTTTGCAGCAGCTTTTAAACCATGAAATCGTCTTCCCTCCCCTCTTCCTCCATCTTTCTCCCTCACACAAACACACAGAACCTCTCTGGAGGCAAACCAGAACCCACATATTAAATACTTGCTGAAAGCCAGTCGAATGACTAGTCTAGACCTCTTGATCCCGTCATCCCTGCCCTGGCTGCTGTGTAACTGGGGGGTGGGCCCACTCCAAACAGGTGACGACAGATATTCACATACTCATGGTGATTCCGAGGATGGTGGCTCCCTCTGGATTGCGTTCTCCGTCGTGTTCTCTTCTCTTTACTGACTGTAGAGTGAAAATATTTAGCATGAAGGGAGAGGATTGTGCAGGAAAGAGCATATATCAAGTGTGTGTGCTGAAAGGTAACAATAAATAGGCAAAAAACTTGACTTCTTCAAGAAATGTGTTAAAGGAAATATGACATATTCTCTACAGACCTTCCTGGCATGGAAGCCCACATTCTGAAAATATGGTGTCTGGTTAATTTTCTGAGGCCTCGTGTATCACTTTTCTCTTGCAGGAGTCTGGGTGCTGACCCTGTTGTCGGCCGGCCTCACGAGGGTGAGCTTTCTGTTCCACATTTTGCCCGATTTCAAGTAAGAGGCCTTTGGGGTCATTTGCATGTCCTCAGCAGGAAAGCGTCAGCCACGCTTTCTCAGAATTACCAGGCAGTGCCGGCAGAGCCCGACATGCAGTACGAGGTCTGGATTGGACAGACACTTCGTCTACAAACTTCCTATGGCACTGAGTTTCCGAAGCCCTTAAAGAACAGTGATTCTAAAGTGGAAAAAGGAAGGACAAAGGCATTTCAGCATTGTGTTTGTCAGAGTTCTCCAGAAAACAACCAACAGGATACATATGCACGTGCACACACACACACACACACACACACACACACACACAGATGTGTGTATATGTATGTGTAGAGAGAGAGAGACTGATTCTAATATATTGGCTCATGTGCTCATGAGGGCTGGCAAGTCCAAAATCTGTAGACCAGGCTTGCAGACTAGAAAGTCAGGCAGGTGTCTAGATGCTGGAGTCTCGAGGCAGATTTTCTTCTTTGGGAAACCTCAGTGTTTGCTCTGAAGGCCCTCAGCTGATGAGGCCCACCCAAATTATTGACAGTAATCTCTTTTTCTTGAGGTCAACTAATTGTACGTGTTAACCACATCTACAGAATACCTTCACAGCAAGACATGATTAAATATCCAGTTTGATTAAACAGCTGCATACTATGGCCTGGTCGGGTTGACACACAAGACTAACCATCAGAGCCCACGCTCCCTCAACTTGGCGCCCACTCACATCTCCTTTAGCCGCATTTAATCTCCAAATAAGGACAGGAAGAAAGTCATTCTTCCCTCTAACATGGTACCCCTCTCCTGTGGACAACTCAAAACACAAATACTCTCCCCAAGGAGGATGCAAAGTTCTTGGGTGATGTGCACTCCTTTCCTTGATATCCTATGACTTAAATACTATCATGTGAAGTTAACTGTTATTGATACATCTAGTTACATATGATGTTCTGTGATAAGAAGATAAGGAACAGAAGAAAAAAATTTATTTGATACATGCACACTGTCTACAGTCTGGGAAGGCTTCCTGGAAGGCTTCTTGGATCCTTGGGCTGGGGCTTCTCTGGAGGGCAGCGGGGCGTTTTCTGTTTTTGGAAAGGCACGTGGAAAGGCAGTCATGTTGCTGAACATTTGTCCTCTCGAAGCACCAGTGCCCGCTCTAAAACAAGCTTCAGAGCTAGTGCCAGCTCCACCACCAGCTCCACAGCTAGCACCGCCTTCAGTGTCAGACATCACACCAGCTCTAGTACCAAATCTGAAGTTCGAGCCATTTCTTGCCCATGTCCAAGAGCTAGATGTAGTACCAGCCACAGAGCTAGTGCCAACTCCAGAAAACGGTCAAAAGCTGGGGCCAGGTCCAACACCAGCTCCAGCAGCAGCTCAAGAGCTTGAGTGTTCTCTGGAGCCAGCTCTAGCTAGAATCCTGACTCAGAGCCATTTTCAGGACCAGCTTCAACACCCAAGCCACTGCACGAACCAGTTCTATTACAAGCTCCAGAACTAGAGCCAGTGATAGGTCTATAGCCAGAGCTAGCCCCAACACCAGCTCTACCAACAGCTCTAGCACCAGAGTTGGGGCCAGCTCCATAGCTAGAGCTAACCCCAGCTCCCACAGTTGCACAAACTCCTGAGATAGAGCAAGCTCCACCTTCAGCTCCAGTGCTAGTTGCAGGGTCAGGGCCGGGGTTCTCTCATGAGCTAGAGCTGGCTTGAACACTAGCTGTAGCATCAACGCTGGAGATAGAGGCAGCTCTATCACCAACTCCTGTGCCAGTCCTAGTGATGGTTCTAGTGCTCACTTTAGAGTGAGAACCAGGTTGAAGCTAGTTTACAGTCAGTGCCAGGTTCCAAGGAAGAGCGAGCTCCAGCATCAGCTCTAACACTGGCTCCAGAGTTAGAGCCATTTCTGGCACCAGCTCGAGAGCTAGAGTCAGCACCAAGTTCAGAGGCAGAGCCTGCTCCAGCAACAGATCTAGTACCAGCTGCAGAGCTAGATCCCCCACAAGTGCTGGAGCAAGAGCTGGCTTGGGTACCAGTAGCAGACTTAGAGCCAATGCCAGCTCAAGAGAAAGAACCAGCTCTGGCAACAGCTCTAGCACCAACATCAGAACTAGATCATGCTGTGCTACCAGCTCTACCACCGATTTCAGAGATGGAGGCATCTCTATCACCAACGCCCCAGCCGGAGCCTGTGCTGCTCTAGTACCAGAATCTGCCCCAACACCAATTCCAGAGGTGGAGCCGGTGCCAGAGCTACAAACCAATCCACCACCAGTTTTAGCACCAGCTACAGAGCTAGAGCTAAGACTGGTTATACAACTAGAGCCACAAGAACCAGGTCTAGAATGAGAACCACAGTTAGAGCCACTTACAGCAATAACTCTACACCAGCTCCAGTGCAAGAGTTGGAGCCAGCTCAAGAGCTTTATCAAACTGCAGAAGCAGGCCTAGATTATCTCTGGAGGTAGTTCCAGCTCCAGTGCCTTCCCCAGAGCTAGAGATACTGGCGGCTATAGAGATAGCGCAACTCTAACACAGGCTGTCGCATGAGCTGCTGAGATTGAACCAGCTCCAGTTTCAGCTCCAGTTCTAGAATCAGAGCCATGTTTTGAGCTAAAGCAAGCTCCAGCACCAGCTCTAGCACCAGCGAGAGGACTAGCCCATGACATCACCACGATGGGTGGGGCCAGGTGTTGGGCTGAGGGGTGGGACATTTTCTGCCAGACAGCTCACTCCCAAGTACCGTGATCACATCCACTGCCAGCTCCTCGTCCTCCCTCACTCCATGAGGTCCCAGCCCCGGGGTCTCTGTGGCCCTGCTTTCCCAAAGAAGGCTCAAAGCTGACAAAGAGCCCTCTGGTGTTGGAAACTGGGGCCAGTTCATTAAAAACAGTATACATTTTGACCCAGAAACTCCACGTCATGGATTCTGTCCTAAACAGAGATTTGTGGTTGCAGGTGTTCCCTTCAGCACGATTCAGAGAGTGAAAAACTGGAAATGGCCCCTGGTCCAAGCAGGGGGTCTTCATAAATTCTGATGCCAGGACAGAGAACATACCAAGTGGAATAGGATTGCCTGGCGGTGGCCATGCCTGGACAAATCAGGCTCTAGAAGAGCACACACCCTGGAATGCTCCGTTCCTGACACCCACAAGTGCACACACACATACGCACGCATGTGCACACACGTGCACACACTGTACAGACTTTCTGTGGGATGAAGTCCTGGGATCAGCACCGCCAACACAGGCGTGCCCCTGGGGACTGTGATGGGTCCTGCAGGCTGGTCTCCAGAGAGGAGTGTCCTTTCACACTTGTCTCTAGGAGTCTGCTGGGGCCTCTGCTTCCTCACATTGTCACCAGGGCTGGTTGTCACCACACTGGAACCCTGCCCATCTGATGGGGCCCAGTGCCCTCTCCACAGTGTCTCCATGTGCGCGTGTCCCCCTCGTGGAGCTCGAGCTTCTCTGACACATGCTGCCCCTGTGTATCACCTCTCATTGGCGTTGAGTGTGTTTGCTCTTTATCTCTTTTTAAAATACTGAATTTCAAGCATTTTTTGGAAGCGAGGGATGTGTAGCCTTTCCCTGGCCTTGGGTTATGAGGAATGCTTTCCGGTTTGTGGTTTGCCTTTCCAGCTTTTTACCCTTGTCTTGTTTTTGTTTTGGCCACAGGCGTTTCATGCCTGGCTTCTGGCTCTGGTGTCCCACTTAGAACAGCAGTCTGTACCCCAAGATTATGCACATATTTACCGAAAGGGCTTTATTTGATACATCAAATCTAGAATCCACCTGGGATTTTCCTATCAAATTAGAGAAATTCTATTTCAAATAAAAACAGAAAAGGAAAACCTATCAGGCCCTGTGAAAATAAGAAGGCAGACACAAATGGCCAGTTATGGCATGATTCCACTTATAGGAAACATCCAGAATAAATTTAACAAAAAACAGTGACAGAAAACAGATTAGAGCGGGCCAGGGCCTGAGGAATAAACGGGGAGTGAGTGCTTTTAGAACAGGATTTCCTTTTGGAGTGTGAAATTGTCTGAGCCCAGATAGCGGTGATGGATGCATAGCAATGTGAATGTCCTTAATGCTCATAAAGTGTACAATTTAAAATGAGAAAACATAAATTTTAAAAAATCGAAACATATAATTTAAATAATTATTAAGAACTAAACAATAAAGAAAAATCAAAAAGAGCAACTAAGAAGGAAACAAACACATTAATGAGGGTAGGGAAGGAAATTTCTGGTGAGGGAGCAGTTTGAATGGGTGGTACAGGAGCTGCTGATGAGAGACATTGCAGAGCCAGCTCTCCCAGGCCAGATGGTTTGGCTTCAGGTGCCTCTTGGTCTCCTGCAGGACCCTCTTCAGGGGATGTGTCTCCCTGCTTGCATGGTGGGGCCTCAGCTGCCTCCTGGTCTCCTGCTGGAGCCTGTGCAGGGGATGGCTCTCCCTGCACGGAGGCTGGGGCCCCAGCTGCCTCCTGGTTTCCTGCAGGAGTTGGTGGTAATGATAGTTGTCCGGGATGGATGATGGGTACTGAGGTAGCTCTGAGGCTTGTCCAACAGTCAGTGCAGACGTTCTCCCCACAGCTGCTGATGCCGTCTTGTGTCACAGCTGCTCACCCCTGGGGGTGAGGGATTGGATGTCCCCTTCTACCAGCTCCTCGCTGATCTCCTGTATGGAGCTCTGCAACGGCAGTGACCGGCAGCCGACCCAGAGGCATCCGAGCCCTGCCAGCTGCCCAGCTGTCCTTGTGCTGCTTCTGTCCTCGGGACCTAATTCTCCCAGATCAGGCACATACCTGTGTCTCCACAGAATTCCACCCCGGATGAAAGACATACACCTCAGGCAGAAGGGTGCCACTCTAGCACTCCACATCCCACCCAGCCGGCCTTGACCTGGGCTGTGAACATGACCCACCAGGGTCATGTTAGAAGCCCACCAGGCTTCTAACACCTCAGCGACCTGCTCCTGCTCACGGTGGTCCACCCTCATGAAACCGCCCTTCCACACACACACATGGGGAGGGGATGTAGGGCTGCCCAGATGGGACCACAGTGCTGGTCTGGTCTGGATTGGCCTGCCCTAGGACTCCCTGTGTTACCTTTCTGTCCCTCCGGTTAAATGGCCACAATTGTCGGCCATGAGAAAGGAACCAGCATCTGCATTGCGGGTGGTCTTTGGGAGCTTTCCTGGGGCTCTGGCCCCTGACCATCGAGAAGAAGCAACTAAACACGTTGCTCCTCCTAGACAAGTGCTAGACAAGTGAGCTGGCTTGGGGGCTGTCTCTAGGATGTGGGTGCCTAGTTACCAGGGTTCCGAGTACTCTTGGGCTCCATGAGGGTACTTCCTGGGGTCAACTTACCTAAGCTCCCTCCTTACACAAGACCTCCCTAAGGGCTCCCGGGGCTGCTGACTGCTCACTCTCCATCTCCACACCACGTCCAGACACAGTCACACCCACAGAGTCCACCCCACAGCCTCTGGGGATGTCTGAACGCAAGCAGGGCCCCAGCTTTGAGGACACAGTGTTGAATGCAGTCCCGCTCCTGCTTCTTGCCAGTGATGTCACCCTGGACAACCACGTGCCTCTCAGGGCCTCCCCAGTGTCCTCATCTGTGCAGTGGGGGTCATTCTAACATCTACTCCCTCGGGATGTCATCAGGTGCGATATAAGATATTTTATGTTTTCAAGTATATGTGGAAACCATTCTGGTTGGAACCTGATTTGGCCTGAAATTTATTTGAAGCAAAGAAACCTGACTCATGGCTTGTCAGACATGCATTGTCTGTGTACTTTAATCGTTACCCTAAAGTAAAGAATGTACTCTTTGAAGATAAAAAAGCATTCCTCCCTTCCTTTGATGCCAGCACCCTTTCAAGATAAGACTGAATGCCTCATTTCCTCCAGCGCCGAGGCCATGGTGACTTGCTGTCTATGTGCTCATCAATAGCAAAATATCTCCTTGAATGCTTGAGAGAATGTGCACCTGTCATGCTTGATGTGTGTCTCTGTCTTTGGAAACGGGATGTAACTCTGCTGAAAACCACTCTTCTTCACAGCGCTTTCTTCCCTTGCAAAGATGTGCTCCGGGCTAGAGTCCTCAAATGAAATTGGGCTCAAATAAAACTTTGAGCTACAGAACGATTATTGATTATTTGCGGCACCTTATCCTGGCAACCACGAAGGGACTTCTGAGACACCCACCTGAGACCAGGTGGAGCCTACTTTCAACCAACACTGGTACCACAGGGGACCGTTGAGCTCCACTACCCCTCCTCCACCCCGGGTTCACTGCACTCTTCAGGTGGTCTGGTGAGTGCTCCCGAAATCTGGACCTCCTTATTTAAGTTGACAGTCCTGACTTGTTATTCCAGCTGTTTTGGGTCTGAAGACTTCAACATCTTAAGGGTGTGTTGGTACTCTTCCTAGGTAAGAGGAAACTGGGGGGGACATTTCCTAGGTGAGGGGAGCCAACAGGGAGACATTTCCTGGGTAAGGGGAACCAAGGGGGAAGTTTGGAGTGAACTGGGTTAGCTGACCTCTTTAATTTGGCTTTCAATTGAAAAAGAGACATGTTGATAAAGTCTGAACAAACTGACAGCAAAATGAGAGACTGAATTTGTTTCGTTCTGAAGAAAAGGGGCACTTGCTCTTTCCAGCCACAAGTTGTTCTCAGGTGACTGAGAACCTGGTGTAAGTGTCTGAGGACAATCTCCATGACATGTGGCAGTCCCATAGGGAACTCAGTCACCATCATTCACTTTAAATAATTAATGTCTTGTCGAGGGGCCCGCACACAAGGATTGTTCATCCAGTGCTCTGCACCCCTACGGTAGTTGTAGACTGCCCGCAGGAGAAGCTAAGACACGTGAGAGAGTGTTCATCACCTTTTAGGAAGTGACACTCACAAGCAGCACAGTTTTGACCAGCTACACTGTCCTTAGAAATTGTTCAGACTTGATATTAAAATGAAACTAAAAGAAAATGAGAAACCACACTTTCAAAGCCAACAATGCCAGATGGGCACCCACCCACTGGAACTCTGGCTGGCTCTGTGTACAATATGTATGGAGCCTTTACTTGCAAGTACTTAACCAAATGGGGATAGCTGTAATTGGCTGAATCTTTGGATCAGGATAACCTGGGATAATTTAAAATTATACTGGCCACTTTGGGGCTCCTTTGAGCTTCCGAAACTTGTCTTTTTGTGCACTAGATTTGAGAACCGTGGAACAGACAGATTAAATGCAATCTTTAATCTCTAAAGAGTTAAGCATGCCACCTTCCAGCACACCTGCTCGAAAACTAAAGGTTGCAGAAGTTGTAAATATTTAAAACAACAGCAAAATCTTGCTACGCTTGTATTGTGTCCTGAGAGCTTGGCTTAGTAACCATCAGGTTGGGCGCCCCAAAATATGGTCAGACAGAATTGCGGGTTGCACACAATTTGCAGTCAGGTATGGTTGGACAGAAATATGGGTTGAACTCCATTTGTGGCTAGGGTCCTACAAAATGCCACCAGCTTCAAGGGTGTTACATTGGCCATTAGAAGGAATGATCTAATTAGATAAGATTGCTTAAGATGTGCACTTAAAAGCAAAGCCTTCAAAATTCCAAAAGAGCCCTACTGAAAGTTTGGTTGCAAAAAGCTAATAAAAATTAAGCTGTAAAAGTTACCTAAAAGTCTATTAAATTATGGCTTTACAGACACCCCCATAATCGACCTTCAAAGAAGGGCCCAGTATGAGCCCCTCTCAGAGTTAATGAGATCATGAGAGATTTTCTGGGAAACTTAACGTTATTCCCTTAATCAGTCAATGGGAAACTTAAATTAAAAATTAATAGAGTTGTTTAATACTGCCAAAAACACAGTTTGGATCCAACTATTCTTTTTTAAATTAGTGAGTTTTGTATTGTACCTGATTCATAGGAAACATTTAATGAAAACTATTTAAGGTCTCTGCTTGTGTCTGTCTGTGTATCTATGTATGTCTATGTGTACGCGTTATATATATGTGATATTTTTCTACCTCTGGATGATGTAATTTCTAAAAGAGCTCCACTAGTAGGCTTAAAGTAAGCATTTATATAAATTGTTTCTAAATGTAATGGAAACTAACCCAAATGTTTTTCAAGTTAACATGATATCATCTTTAGTAAATGAAAGCTTATTTAAGTTTGTTGGTTTGATGAAAATAAGCATGTTTTCAGTATTCTAAAAATTATATAAAATTCCTAAAAATCTGATATGTCCTGGTATAATTCTAGTCTTTATCTTAAAATGTGGCTTATAAAATAACCAAATTTCCTTGTAATTACATTATCATGTTAAGTCTTTTGCCATTGCCAGATCGTCATTATTTTACTCCAGTGGTTTTACAAATACATTTCATCTTCAGAGAAATTCGCAACAAGGCCTCTGACACTCCCAACATTTGACACACATGGAGAGAAAGCTTCTACAGTACGTTGGTTGTGTGATTTATCCTTTTTTCCTGTGAAAAGTCAGTGTTGGCAGGCTCCGGGCTCCTGTCACTTCAGCAAGTGTGTGAGGACACCCTGAATGCAGTGACCACGGGCCACTGTGACGTGTCACCTGGCCGTCATGTCTTCTTACACTCAGACTCTGTCATTCCACCTATATTGGGGAAGAAGCGAGGCCAGTGCAGAGCCCGAGTGGCAGGCACAGCCTGAGAAGGTGGAGGGACTCTTGTCACACGGTGGCCACCACCGTCTCCCTCAGTGGACAGTCGTTGCCAGGGGCCTGTGTCTCCGTCTTCCATCCCCTGAGCCCCCGCCGGACGTGCAGGCTGCCACTCCATGATGATTTCTGGAGAAGGGGCTCTTGCTAGCACACAGACCCTGACATCAGTGAATAAAAGACACTTGGCCTGCCGTTCTCGTCAGGTCCGCCCCTGACACACTCAGGAGAGTCCTGTCCTGACCACGCTTGTTTCTTGAATATGTGGTTGGCTCACATTTTCAGGAGGTCAGGAAACACCTACTGTGCACTCACTGTGTTCATGTGACAGTCAGACGCTGAGAACCACGCTGCAGGAAGAGTGCTCTGACTTGGCACAGCAGGTGACAGTCTCGTTGAGCACCTGGCACAGGGTAGACACTCAGGCTGCATTTCTGAAGATCCACACTGATCTCTCACAGATTACGCTCAGGTCCCAGCACCTCCTGACCAGCAGCAGAGTTACTCACACCTTCTGAGGGTCATTCTCCCCGCAGGGGCTGCATGGGAGCTGCTCAGGTGCCTCGGCCTACCGTGCAGCCTGACATTCCCACAGACCACTTCAGATGGCCTTGGCGGCCTCAGCACTGGGGTGGATCTGTGAGGCAGCCATTGTCCTGGGGCCTGTCCTGCCCCATGGTTGAGCCCCAGGAATGTATCCCCTCCTCAAAGGATCCCACACTTGCCTTTCTCTCTCCCAGGGTGCATCACCCAGCTACCCTCAGACGCTCATGCTGTGGCGACCAAGAAACCCAGCCTTTCTTCCACACAAACCTTGATATTTCACACGGAGCAGCCTAGATTCAGCTTGAGCTGGAGACAGTACTTGGAGTCCCTCTCGCTGTGCTTTTCTCAGGGGCCACACTGAGGGCATGCTGAGCAGTCAAGTTTAAAAAGAGTAATCCAGAGATTGTGGTCACCTTCTCAAACCAGGAGTCCATTGTCTTGCTAGGGAGGCAAACAGGTGGGATGTAGCTGGTGGGGGAGCTGCCCATGAGGAGCGGAGAGACTTGCTCTTGCTGTCGCTCTGGTAGGGTGGTGCCAGCTGAATTGCCAGAGAAGAGCACAGGAATCTGTGCCCATCAGAAAAATGCCATGTGTGCATCCACCCTCAGAGATGGAAAGTGAACAGGCTCAGGCTTGTGACCCGAAGCTGTTCCTCAGCTGCAGTCATCCACCTTCATTACAGCGAGAGAACACTGAAGATGAAGCAAAGGCCTGATTGAGTCCCTGTTCCTGACCGACTGTACGCCAGGAGCTGCCAGGTGCTGGGGATGTGGTGGTGAGAAGCATGCATTCATTCCAGCTGGCGCATTTCGGGGCTGGCTGCCTCTCATGAGTCTGGCCTCAAACTAGGAAATCAAGATGAGGTCACCTGCCCCCAGAGCAGCCGAAGGAGGCCGTGTTCATGAGGGGATTCCTTTGGGCAGATTCAACCCCCCCCTGAGCTTCTCAACCTTGCCTGTATGATAGAATCATCTGGGAGGTTACTGATTGATTGTTTTGATGTACCGTATTCAACATTTGGTGGACATTTGGCTGGTTCCACATTTTGGCTATTATGAATAATGCAAGAACTTCATGTATGAGTTTTACTTGGTCCAGCATTTTATTTTTTGGATCATTCGCATACAAGTGTCTGTGTGAACGTGTTCTCAGTGTTCTCGAGTGTATACCTAAGGAGTGAGATCACTGGTGCCTTCATTTAATTTTTTAAGTTTGGACACTTTTACCACGTAATTCATGACACGCTCGGTGACCCTGAGTCCAAGACACCGAGTATTGATTTCCCTGAAGACACCTCGGGCTATTACCTACAGGCTCCTCAGAGGCTCTGCCTGCTTCTCTGAGGTTCTCCCTGGACATCAGGACCCTCCCGGTGCCCCATGCTCATCAGGGTGGCAGATGGGCCTGGGTCTCGCTGACGCTGCACAGCTTCCCGCTGGATCAGCTCAGGTCCAGAGCTCCTGGAAAAACAGCTCAAATGAGATGCTCCCCCATCAACCTTTGCGAGGTGGGAGCTCCGGATTCTTGCCTCCGTCCTCTTCCTCCTTCTCTGTGCTGCCTCCACCATGTTGATAGGGACTTCCTGTAACCCTCAAGATTGTCAGAATAACTCACATTCTTTCTTGGCCATCCTTCACGCCCAGCATCCATTCCTGTTGCTTTTTCTACCACATCGATATTTTTAAAACATTGACATGTTAGTCACATGATGTAAGACCATTTTAAAGTGTACAATTCAGTGGTTTTAGCGTATTGTCTATGTGGTGCAACCACCCCCACGATCCCATCCCACGCATTCCCTTTGGAGAGCTCGTTTTCACCATCATGAGCCCCCTGCCACCTCAGAGGAACGTCACATGATAAAACCAGGGGGACCATGTGACCACAGAAGCTGCTCTTTCCTCCTGTGGCTGAGTTCTTTATGTTACCTTTTGAAAGAGGGTGGGGGAGGTTTTAAACCGATATTTCATCGAAGAGAAACTGAATCAGATTCTTGGGGGTGGAGTCCTGGCATGGGTAACCCCCCCCAGGGATCTGAATGTGAGCTGCAGTCAGAACCTGCCAAGAACCAGCCAGAGCTGCTCCAGGAGCAATTATACCCTGGTTGAGCGTGGGGCAAATTCATGATTCTGAGGGTTGGCTGGATATCTGCTGGTCCCCTGCATGCGCCACTGCCCCCACCACCCCAAATCTGCACACAGAAGACACTTGAACCACCAGGGACCCCTCCTGAGAACTGAGGCCAGGACCCTGGCAGTCCCCCTTTCCTCCTCCTATCGGCCCTCTTCATAACCCAGATCACCACTCAGATGCTAAGTTTGGTCCCCTGCGTGGAAGTCCTCAGTGGCTCCCCATGGCCTGTAGGAGGGTGAGGCCCCTGGCGGACCCGAGCACCCACCTTGCATTTCAGCCTCATCCCCTACCTGCCCCATCCACTCCTGCCTCCCCCTCCGCACTCCTCCATTCCAGCCAAGGTTCCCTCTGGCCCTCTACGACTTTGCTCCTCCCTCTGCTGGGTCCCCATCTTACCAAGTTCAACCCTAACGTCCTGGCTTCTTGGTCTGCCCCCTACTGCTGGACAGTGGTCATTCCCTACCCCTGGACACAGCACACCTTTGTGGTCTAGCCCGGCCCTGCACTCCCTGGAATAGATCCTTTCCCTGTCTTCTCACCTCCTAGAGAGACTCAGGTGCAGGGGCCACAGCAGGTTCCTCGGGGTCCCCAGCACCTGGCACAAGGTCCAGCACCGCCCGAGTGACAGTGACTGTGAATGAGTGGCGGGAAAGGGAGGTTGGGCTCTGGAGGCCTTTGTAACTTTTGAGATTTTGTGGGACATCAAGAGTCCCCGTGGATGTCCTAGCTCCAAGGGGGTCTCTGAAGGAATGAGGGGGACATAGTCTGAAGACCCCAGAAAGGAAAGCATTCACAGCATCCAGAACTTTCTTGGACTCAGGGTGGTGAGAAAGCTTCAGAGCCATTGTCACTCCCTTCAATCACCAGGTCTGCTTTTCCTGCGGGCAGAGGTAAGGCGGGTGAGGATGGAGGTTGGTGGGGTTCAGTGCAGGCTCAGGTCTTCAGCGCTGCCCTGCTCACACCAGCCGTCCATGGAAAATGTCAGAGAGGGGCAGTGAAGGGTGTCCAAGGTCCAAGACCTCTGTCCTGCCTGGGCATCCCAAGTGCCTGCCTGCTAAAAGGGCAGGAACCAAATGCCAGAGCTCTGTGTTAGGGACGCTGGGCATGGAGCCCTCCCTCGTGCCCCTAGGGTATCTTGTCGGGAGGCATCAGCTCCTGGGCTTCTAGCACCAAGGACCTTCCTGGGGGTGTGACATCCACAGCAGGGCTCCAGGCTTGTGCCAGAAGCCCTGTGGCCCGGGATCCAGCCCCTGATCCTCCCCCTGCCACCAGCAAGGCCCTGTCCTGCTCCGCAAGCCCCCTAACCCCCAGGGCCACCTCTGCCAGAGGTTTAGGAGGAATGGTGGGCACAGTAGACAGTCTCCAAGATGGCAGCAGTGACCTTGGCCTCTTGGTTTCACACCCTTGTGTGTTCTCCTCCTGTGTCAAATCAGAGCAGGGCTGTATGGTGACAGAGTATGGTGGAGGCAGAGGGGTGTGAATTCTGAGGTTCGGGGCCAAAAAACCATTTTGGCTCCTGTACTGGCCCTTGAATCCCTTGCCCTGGGGGAATCCGGGCACCGTATTGTGAGGACACTCAAGCAGCCCCATGGGGAGACCCACGTGGAGAGGAACAGACTCCCTGCCAACAGCTGAGCCCAACTTGCCAGCCCTGTGAATAAACCACCTGGGAAGTAGATCCTGCAGTCCCAGCCAGGACTTCAGATGATCGCAGCATCCTGAGGGACCCTGAGCCAGCTGCTCAAACTGCTCCTGAATTCCTAACCCACAGAAACGGTGACACGTAAACAATCAATTTAATCCATTGCATTTGGGGCAACTTGTTACCCTGCATCAGGTAACTAATACAGCCCCTCTCGCTCTGGGGATGTGCCCTCTCTCAGATGCTGGGTGTGGATGGGAAGGTTGTTCTGCCTTCCTCCAAGCCCCTGGCCATGTTCCTTGACCATGAAATGGAGAAGGAAAGAGATGAGATGTGGCCCTGGAGCAGCACAAAATCAGACGCCCTCAGCCAACATGATATTTTTCTCCGTTTTAATTAATACTTTACAAAGTACAAAATACATTGTCTTTTTGGAGAAACAGTTGGTATTTTTTCTCTCCATCACATAGTACATGAATCTTGAGGGTTTCATGTTTCTTCAAGAAAGAAAGAAAGCGTGAGGTTCCCCACCAGGGTGTAAGGTTGCCCAGTTCTCCCCTCTCCAGACCTTGGGACAGATGTAAGTGCCACTGCTACTGCTGGAGACCTAGGGAAGGCCAGGTGAGGGCTAGACCCCCGAAGATGAGGTCCTGGGCAGGGTAAGGCTCCGCAGAATCCCAGTATACCCCCAACATCCCCTCACCCCATCTCAGGGTAACAGAAATGATCTTGGCATAGAGCAGGATCTTTTGTTTGTTACCGTCTGACCCCAGTTTTGGAGCCAACCCTGCTCAGTTCTTCCCTGGACCATTTCCTGAATAGCTAAACTGAGGCAGGGGACAGGGACACTCACTGGGCTTGGCCTGTGACTTGGGACATGAATTTGGCCTATTTTTCAAACCCACTTCCCACCCCTTCTCCAACTTGCTGGACCCTCTTCAGGGATGAGCCCCAGTAGGCGAGGGGGCACCAGCACCCAAAACCTCTCCCTGTGAACAGTATCCTCAGGACTGGATGCTTCTGAAGAGCCGGCTCAGCAGGTCTTGCCCCTTTGGGCTGCATGGACTGCCAGGCCTCGCGCTGCACAGCAGAGCCCCTGCTGGGGACACCTCTGGCCCCTCCACAGAGCATATTTACACAGTCAAGTGGGCTGAGGCAGTCCTGCATGCAAGGCCTGCCACACCACCATCAACTCCACATGTGGCCCCCTGGTAAGAATGCTACCGAGACCTCAAAATACGGGATGAGTCAGTCCCTCAGCTAGGATTTGGGCTCTGCACACGTGTGCTCACACAGACACTAATGTGGATGACACGGCACATGTTCACACCTAACATGTGTGTGTTAACACACGTGTGGCTGTCCACAGAACACTGTCCTGACCCGAGGGCAGGGGCCACCTGCACTCCTGGCTCTCTCAGCCTCCCACCTTCTTGAAGCAAGAGCCACAAACTCCCTCATCACCAGGCTGCCCACAGACGCCAGGGGCCGGGCCGCAGGCTCCTACCTCCACTCCAGCCACTCCTGGTGCCGCCTGCCTCAAGGCCAGAGGCTGCCTCAGCCACCAGCTCCTGCCTTTACCTTCCCAAGAGAGCAGGCGTCATAAGAGGGGTGGACATCAAAGCTGAAGGTATGGAAAGGGAATGAGAGACAGTTAAGCTTGTCCTTTTGCTGCCTCTAATTTGAAAATGAAAGAAAGAAAAGAACCAGATGAGCTCTGAGAGGTAGGAAGAGGTCTCTCCTTCAGCGGGGCTCCACTCCCCTCAGGACAGCCCCGCCACTCTTCCCAAGCCTGCCCTCTGCTGGGCTGACCATGGTCCACCACCCTGGTTTCTCCCCTCCCAGGAGGCCTCTGTGAATGGAGGGCTGCTGCCCCTCCCTCAGCACAGTATCCAGGAACCTGAAAGGCCAAAGCTCATGTCTTTCCATTGCTGGGAGACTCCATCATCCTCCCCCAGGTTCCACTCACGAAGCCACACCTACTTCATTTCTCCATGTAGGTGACAGCAGTGACTGGCTGCTCCCTGCCCTGGCATACAGTAGGCACAGATATATTGGGGGTATTTTCTTCCTACCCCTGCCCAGTGTCCACTCAGAGAGTGGCATCAGAAATTCCTCAGTCACAGGGCTGTAGTGCTCTGCTCTCATGTGGGTTCTCCGCAAGGCTCCTCTCTTTGCTGGGGCTGGCAAGGGCCCTAGTTGTCCCCACCTCCAGATCCAGAGGCTCAGATAGGCGGCCCAGGGTGGTCGTGGGACTCCTAAAGTTCTTCCAGGGAAATGCTGCCAGGTGAGTGAGCCGGTTCATCTTTGATTATCAGGCAAATGGTGCCCTGGCTTGGGGTGGGAGCCTGGCCCTTCCTATCTCCCCAGAGCCTTCTCTCCTGACCTCCATGGCCTCCTCTGTCCTCTCAGAGGGGACAAGCCCCACAAGACCAGTCGTATTCTTCTGGACACTACACTGGTCCCCGAGGCAGTGTTGCCTGGTGTGGGAGACCACAGTGGGGAGCTCTGGGTCACCAGGCTCCCTCCTTCTCCTCAAGGGGCCTGTGCCCTGGAGTTGGTGGGAGGGGGAGAATGCTGGTTCTTGAGGGGCTCTGGACCCCCTGAATCTTGGGTAGGAGAGTTCTACATGCCTCTCCAGCTCAGATGTGTGCCCTGGGCTGAGGGCAGTGGCATGGGCAACACCTGCTTGGCGGCTTTGGAGACCCCCGTGGAGTAAGGAGGTGCAGAGGTGGCACTGCACGTCTCTAATGGATTAGCTTTGGGGGCTGAGGGAGAAAGGGGTTTCTTGGGAACCAGGGGAGGCCATGCTGACGGTTGAGCCAGAGCACATTTTTCTAATTGGGGGTGAGGGACAAGGGGTGGTCAGGGCTCCCTCATCCCTCACTCTCTCCTCCTTGAGCTCTCACCACTCTGGAATGTACAGGGATGGTGTAGGGATGGGCGAGGCGTGAGTGTTTTGCAGAGGGTCTGAGCTTTCCTCACAGGGAGAAGCACAGAGGCAAAGACACACCCGGGAGCCCAGGTGGGGGCTCCAGTCACTGACCCACCCCGCCTCTCGGCAGCCTGGCCCAGGAACACCATTGTCGTCCCGTGCACGTGTCTGTCCAGCCAGGGCCCAGAGATGCTCAACACCAACAGGACACACTCCTCAGGCCTCCCTGAGCCATTGGCTGCCCTCACTGCCTTTGCCTTCAGCCAGTAGGAAACGTGGCCATGGGCCCTTCCACTGGGGAGTGAGGGCAAAGGTCATGCAAGATGGCGGTGCCCAGGAGAGCTGAGGCATGAAGCAGAGAATGGCACTGGCAGCCCTGGCATTTTGCTGATGTGGGATTTCCACCCCTGCGCAGATGGCTGAGCTTGCCAGATGCAAGTCCCCTTGTCAGCCCAGCAGAGTGAAGGAGAACAGCCTCAGATCACTGATGGTCCAGCTCAGGGCTGCCCCAGGTGTCCTGCACCAAGCACAGAGCAGAAGGGACTGGGGACCTCCCTAACCACCACCCAGATGAGAAATCTCCGGGAAAACCTTGGCCCTGAGTCCCAGAACTCCCTGGTCCCATGAATGGCCCAGAGTAGAGTTCACAGGGCTGTGGGGAGGACAGGATAGGGGCTCAAGGTGGGCGCTGGTATTTTAGATGAGTGGGAAGGCATGAATTTTACCACATTTTATCCTTAGGAGTGTTGGAGGAGCAGGTGCAGTCGTGTCTCCATATCTGCCCTCCCTGCGTTGATTCTACTCACCTTGACAACTACCGCTGCACTGCCTGCTCCACATGCACTGATCTCATTCAACGGCACAGAATCCCCACCCTGGGAGCAGCATTGTCCCCATGTCATATGGGGAATTGGAGGTGCAAAAAGTGTCACCAATGCCCTCCTTCAGCTAGCAAGTACACCTGGTGTGGAACTGACGGTCAGGAAAAGTGTTCCTGGAGTTTCTACCTGCTGAGCTTGGCCGGGTTCTCACACTGCCCTGGGCGGCACCGTGTCTCCCGGGTTTTGGGAAACCTGTGGAGGCTCTTTGGGCTGTGCCAGCGAACGGGGGAGACCACTGTCATTTAAGGAGGCAGAACATGCCACAGACTGAAGAATTGTCGCCACCCCCAACCCACACCCAGGGTGCCCAGGTAAGAACCCCTGGGAAAACTGGGGAAGGACATTCTAGCTCTGACCTCGCTTAGTCACTGGGGATAAAGAAGGTGCTCCTAATCAGCACAGGTGGCTGGTCCCTGAAGGCATGGGCACTCTGCACTTGGAGCATATTAACAAAGACTTTGAAACACTTAGAGCCCCAGAGTGCTCTGGTCCTTTCACCTTCTGTAAGGAAGGATCCCCTTGGCCTTGGAGCTGGGTTGAAGGCCACAGGGTCAGGGGCCTTGTGTGACCTTGAGGGAGACTCTTGTCAAGGGCAGCCCTGGGAAGCTTCCTTGAGCCCCACTGACCCCACTGTGCTCCTTAGCATCTCTCAGACATAGCCCCGCCCCTTGTCAACCCTTGGTTCATTTGCTGGGACTCCCTCCCAGGCCCCTGCTCTTCTTTGCCCCAGCCCCTGTCCAGCCTCCCACCACCACTCTCCAACTGAGCTACCAACCCTCCTCGGTCCTGCCAACCTGTGACCAAGATCACAAACTAGGTCCTGCTGGTCAGTCAGAGGCCACCACTCAGCTGGGCTTCACCCTGATGGGGGCCACCTGCAGCAGGAGCTCTGCAGCCACACTGGTGGGGCCTGGTGGACACCTGAAAGGCTCTGGGGAAGGAGAACCTGGGCCAAGCAGGGTCAGGGCTGCCTGCACTGCCCACTGTTCTCCCTCCAGCCCTCCTGGGGCCAGGAGGGATAGGGGTGCACAATCTCATCTCTCCACCTTTTGTTGTGACTCACAATTGCTGCTGGTTTTCTCCTGGTGAAGTGAATGTGCTTTTAAAAAATGTGAGAAATTGAGAAAGGTGTAAAGAAGAAATTAATAATCGCTGCTAATCCCTGCCCGTGTAACCGAGCAAAGGCTCCTTCTGCTTGCTGCAACCTTGAAGCCAATCAATCACAAGATGAGTCGGTGGTGAGGAAAGGGATTTACTCGATTAGCTAGCAAAATCGGAAGATGATGGACTCATGTCCCAGAGACCATCTTAAACAAGCACATAATCTGAGGCAGTTCTGTAGGGACTAGTGGGCTGTGAAGGGGGCTCAGGAACATTGACCATCTGGCATCGGAGACTGGAGACATCACACCAGGTCTTTCAGTTGTCATCGATGATGGATGCCGGCATAGACGATCTTCCTGAGGAGGTCGTCATGTTCCTAAGAAACTCAAAAGAATAAAGTAATCATCGATCACTCTTGGGATGTACGTGTGTCAGCCAGGATTATTTCCGAGAGCTGTTTATCTGCTAGGCTAAGTGCAAGGTAAAACACACAGAGCTTGAGTGAGCTAGTCAGAGGTTACTCTAAGTTACAACACGGCTTCCTTCGAGTCAACTTGCTCTAGGCCAGTATCACCCACGGGTAACATTTGGCAAATTTTCTCCTAGGCCCTGCTGCATTTGTGCTTTCACTTCTTGTTTTCCTCATTCACATTAATTCGTAAGCATTTTCTGAAGTCAGCACAAATATTTTTCCAGCTGTATTGAGGTACGATTAACAAAGAAAAGTTGTATATATTGAAGGTGTACAATGTGATGATTTCATGTATGTGCACATTGTGAAATGAATACCACAATCAAGCTAATGAAGAGTTCCGTCACCTCCTGTAATAACTCCCCCTTCTTTTAATGCTAAGAACTCTTAAGATCAATTCTCTTGTGTATACAATGCATTATTATTAACTCTGGTCACCTCGTTCTATATTAGATCTTGAAAACATCCTCATGTTATAACTGAAAGTTTGTACCCTTTGACCAACATCTCTCATTCCCCTCGCACCCACCAACCTCCATCCCTTGTAGGCACATTCCACTCTCTGTTTCCACGAGTTTGACTTTTTTAGATTCCACGTGTAAATGAGATCATGTAGTGATTGTCTTTCAGTGTCTGGCTTATTATGCTTAGCATAATGTCCTCCAGGTTCAACTGTGTTGTCAGAAAAGGCAGGATTTCTCTCATATTGAAAGCTGGATAATATTTAATTGTAGACACATGTAATGTTTCTTAATCCAATCATCCATCAACAGACACTTAAGTTGTGTCCATATCTTGGCTATTGTTGTCACCAACTAACTGCCCCGAGTAATTCAAAGGCAATTTCGAAAGCACTTAACTGTTTCTTTTTTGTTGTTTTGGTGAGGAAATTAGCCCTGACCTAGCATCTGTTGCCAATCTTCCTCTTTATGCTGAGGAAGATTTGCCTTGAGCTAACATCTGTGCCCATCTTCCTCCGTTTGATATGCGGGACGCCTGTCATGGCATGGCTTGATGAGCGGTGCATAGGTCGGCACCAGGGATCCGAACCTGCGAACCACAGGCTGTTGAAGCGGTGCGCCCAAACCCAACCACTACGCCACCAGGCCGGGCCCTTAACTCTTTCTCAAAGTTGTTTCTCTGTTACGTTAAGAGACGCAATCACCAACCACCCTGAACCAGTCCAAACTGCACTGCAAAAGCAACGCCTGCACAGATGGGCCAAGAAGTCTCCAAAGTTACTTTTGCTTCATTTTAATGTTAAGATCTCCACCCCAGGAGGAGCTTAAGCCTTATTAGCATAACATGAAAGGTAGGGAAAAGCACGTTTTCAAACTACGCCTGGGCTGGCTTATACCCACCTCTATACGTGAGGACGAAACTTTCCTTTTGAATATTTATTCCCTACCAAAAATAAAAGGCACTTGTTTTCCCTTGCTGAGAGAGCCACAGCTTTGGAAGTGATTCCCTATGGTCCCCTTATTTGCGGCAAATGAATTGTACTTTGTGTGAGAACAACTTCTAGTAAAGGCTTTGATTTCAACTCACCAAATAGGGAACTCATTTTGGTTCGGTAACATTGTGACAAGTGCTGCAGTGAATATGGGAGGGCAGATATCACTTGAAGATACTGATTTCATTTCCTTTGGAACTATACCCCGTAGTGGGATTGCTGCATCATATGAGAGTTCCATTTGTAATCTTTTGAGAAAACTCTGATCTTTAATCTTTGAGAAAACACTGTTTTCCATACCGGCTGTACCAACAAAAATCAATTCCAGGTGGATTTTAAATCTAAACGGGGGTTTCTACAACAACTTCTCTAGTAAGTACCTTAGAAAAACAGTTTCAAGATCTTGGGGCAGCCAAAGATTTCGCAGAACACAAAGAACAGTAAACATAAGGAACCAAAAGATAAACAGGAAATTATTAAAAATGAGAACTGTCAGTGAAAAGAAACTTTTAAGAGAGGAAAAAGGGCAGGCACAAAGGGGATAAACACTTGCCATGTATTTATCTGACACAAGACTCTCATATAGGATATTTGACTAACTGGCATAAATTTATAAAAATATTACAGACAATCCACGAGAATAAAAGGGGAGATTTCACTAGGCACTTCAAAAAAAAGATAACCAAATGGGAACAATGAAATGGAAAAGGGCTCCACGTAATTACTCAGGAGGAAAATGCAAATTAAAACCACAATGAGCTACCACTACACATACACCACCACGGTTAAAATCAAACCTCTGACGGCACCAAGGGTTGGTGGAGATGCGGAGCAACTGGAACTTTTATACACAGCTGGGAGTGCAAACTGTTTAATCCGCTTTGATACTCTTTGATAGTATCTCCTAAAGGTGGACGTACACATACTCCATGACCCAACAATTCCACGCTTAGGTATATACCCAACACAGATATGTTCATATGTTCACCAAAAGATGTACAAGATGTCCAGAGCAGCATTTTTTGGCATATCATCAAATTGTAGACAACCCATTCTGCATCAGTAGTGGAATGGATAAATAAAATGGGTTATATGTTTTATAGTGGAATACTATACAGAAATAAAAATTAACTACAGCCACATTCAAGAATATTGATGAATCTTACAAGCAAAATGAAAGAAGCCAGACACCAAAGAAGACACTCTGTATGACTCCATTTAAATAAAGTTCAAAGACAAGAAATACAAATTCAGAAGTTAGAATATTGGTTCCCCTTGGGAGAGAGAGGGAACTGACCTGGGAGGGGCGCATAAGAGGGCCGTTGGAGGGCTAGTCATGTTCTATTTTTTGTGGGTACTGGTTAGCGGTTTTGTTCCCTTTGGATAATTCACGGATCAATGCAAGTATGATTTCTGTACTTGCTGGTATGTATGCTATGCTCCAACTTGCAAATCCAGTCTCATGATTATAAACTTTTTTACTGATTAGTCCCAAAGCACACGTGTTAGTGCGAGACTCCAGACTTATGGGTCTACATTCATATCCTGGATGTAACCTCTTCCTACCTCAGAGACCCTGGCCATGAGATTAACTCTCTGGGCTTCAGTTTCTTCATTTGTAAAATGGGTGACTTTTGGAACCTCTCTCTTACTCGGTGAGATAATTAACTCCTTGCTGGCACAGGGCAAGAACTCCATAACTAATGGCTCTTGTAGTTGTTCTTGCCATCCTTAACTCTTTGGGCTGGGGAGCTGGTGAGCGATGGCCTGTGGTGGAGGGTGGTGCAGGATGGGGATCCAGTCAAGACACATGCTCCAGGTGAGGGTGAGGGGACAGAGCAGAGCTGATGCTGAGGTGCAGGAGGAAGGGCCAAAGGCCTGGGGCTCCTCCTTCCTTCCCCATCTCGGTTCCTGCCCCTCTATAAATACAGGAGGTTAACTAATCGGGTGATCTCTAGCTGGTTAGTCCTTCCAGCGTGGACATTGGAGAGTCGGAAGGGTGATGGAAATGCCATGAAAAGCCAAAATCAAATTTCCCAGTTTGATCCACACTCAAACCCAAGGAAACAGACCTGGGAGTTAGGGGAGGTGGATATAGTGGTGGGATTATGGGTCTTGTCTATACTCTTCATTGTACTTTTTTCTATTTGGGACAGGAGCCACCTGAAACAAGGAGCCACCTGGGTGGCTGAGGGCCCAGGGGTGCTCCCCTTATCTGAAGACACCACATGAAAGGGGGTCCCTTGGCCCGGGAGAGCAGAGACTTGCCCTCTGTGGATGGGATGGTGTGGAACTCCCTGGGCTCAGGGGTTGCTCTGTCCACCCTGCTACAGCCCCTCCATGAGGGACATCCCTGCATTTGACGTCTTGCAGGGGGTCCACACCAAGAGGAGGGGGTTCAGGCTGTCAGTGCCCGGCCTCCAGGAGCCAGTGACCTTACACTCTCTTCCCCCTCACCTGAATCAGCCCCCAGCCTCCACTCCTGAGTGGAGTCCCATCTTCCCAGCTTGGCCCATTAGAACCTGAAGCCCTCTGAGATGTTCATCTTGGAGAGGGGACAGTCTCTTGGTGTGGCCCTTGTCCCTTCCAGGGTGTCTTCCCCTCCCTGCCGCCTGGGCCTGGCCTCTCCCTGGGGGAGTCTGAGTCTCAGAAGCTGCACCTCAGCCCTCTCCCAGCTGGCAACATGTGTGCACACCATGCCCACAACCTGCTCCACCGAACCGTGCACACTGCAGTGTCCACAATCCATGCACTGAGCCTTGTTAGCGGTAAAGGTTTGTCCTGCACAGGGAAGCAGGGGTGGATGGTGAGGAGAGAAGGGACATGTGAAATGCACCTAGAGCGGGGAGGAGTGAGGTGACCTAGGGACACTGGGAGGGGTGTGGGCAGCACCGTGGGACCTTGTGGTCTGCCGTCATGATGTGACGGTGGGACCAGCCCTGGCTCTGCACCAGCCTCTGCCCCTCTCACAGCTGGGGCAGGTGCAGAGAAGGTGCAGAGCTGGGTCCCAGGATGGATTTCACCTGGCCAGGACCATGGAAGGAACAGGACAGAGCTGCAGGACAGGAGCGTGGGGCTGTCCTGGAACTCAGTGTGTGCAGAGGAAGGAAGGACGTGACGTAGGGGAAGGAAAGCGAACGTGGAACAAGGTTGGCAGACGAAGACCCAGTGGGCTGAGGACTCATCAGGGGAGGGAACCTCCAGTGGGTGGGCTGGAGAGACACTGGTGGGTACTAGCTAGAATGGGCTGGCCATAAATGGGGGTGTCGGTCATGGTGGAGATGGTTAAATGCTCAGAGTGATGCCAAGGCAGTGGGTGGTGGGAGTTGAGTGAAGGTGGGCGGAGGACAGGGCCTGAGGGTCCAGGATGTCAGAAAGATCATCTGGGTGGATGCAGGGTGACAAAAGGGGTCGATTCACAGTGGTGGTGGAGAGACAGACAGTGCGGCCTTACACCCACACCTTGAAGTGCACACACAGGTGAACACACAGACACACACTCCCCCATCAGTGCACAGGGTGCAGTTTGGCCCATAGGCTCAGTGCAGCTGCTAGATGTGCTGGCCCAGGTAGGTATCCCACTCTGTGTGGCCACACCACTGCTTTTAAGGCCCCTCCTGCCCTGTGGAGACCCCCACTGAAGAGCTTCATCATCTGCATGTCCTGGTTATTCATCTTGTCTTGGAAGTAAGCAATGCCATGGTCCCTCTCCAGGATGAACTAGGTGTTGATGATGGGTCTCCACCCTGGAAGCAATATGGGTTAGGGCCATTTGGACTTGTTGGGGTTCATGCAGTTGGGGAGGGTCTTAATGCCTGAAGGCGGGAGAACAGAGTGGGGGAGGCCCCAGTGCAGGGAGCTGCGAGGTCAGGAGGGATGCAAGCTCAGATCCCCAGCAGTACAGAGTAGACGTGTCTGGTGGCTGGCAGGGATGCTGTCCACCCCAGGTCTCTCTGCTGGCCTCAGATCACTGCCATCAGCCAAGGCTTCCTGAGGCTTGTTTGGACAAGTATTCCCATATGTTGCAGGGAGCTTAGGAGCAGCTGACCTGAACCCCAAACTTCTTTACTGGGTCTCTGGATGGAATAAGAGAAGATGATGGAACTGTATCAGCATGGTGTCATGTCCCCTGAGGGTGATGACTCTGTGAGGTAGAGGAAGCACAGGTGTCCTGTCCCTGGGGATGGGGCCAGTTTCAGTGAGAAAGGCTCACAGGTGGAGGGGTGCCCAGCAGAGTGTGTCTGGGCTCTGGGAAACTGGAGAAAGTCGGTTCGTGGATATGGTGTGGAAAGAACACGAGCTGCGTGTGGGGACCAGCCGGAATAACTGATGGCTCTGAGCAGTAGAGGGAAAACTGTCTCCCGAGGTGATGATCTGAGGTTTTCAAGGGACAGGCGAGGGGGGCTCTATCACATGTGTCCTCATCCAAATTCACAGTCTAGGTGGTCACCTGGCACATTCCTGCAGAAATGCTGCCCCCTGGAAGCCCAGGCCCTCCATGCAGCTGAGCCAGTGGCCACTTACAGGTTTTGAATTTCGAGGTGATGATTCCACAAAGGGCACTTTAAGTACTTTCAATCCACTGGGCTTCCTGGACAACAGAAGCCACCTTGGAGCCCTGTTCTGGTGATGGAAGCATCCCAAGGTCTCCAGGGGGTGAGCCCCGACTGTTGAAACCAAAAGGCACCCTCCTCATTCTTCACTCAACGCCCATCCCGCCTCCCCCAACCCAGGGAAGCGCCACTAGCCTATCCATTCGGCCCAGCCCCTGCCTGGCCTGGGGTTCTGAACCATCTTTACTCAAACAAAATTAAACGATAGGGTCAATCCTGTAGCCCCTTCCATCACCTCTCATCAGCCTCCACTACCATGATCTTCTGAGCTCACGGACCCCCATGACCTCCCCCACCAATGTCCCCAGGAACTACCAATGTGGCCACATAGAATGAACGGTCAGGAGATTGTCCAATGAATCTTGCAAACTCCTCCTCCCCCAATCTCAGCCAGGAACACACTCCTTGGTGAAGTCCTCGCATCTCAAGCATGATGAGGCTGCGGGCTGCAGGTGGCAGGACTGTCATTCCTCTTGGGACAAGCTTGTCCATCTGCTGCTCAAGGAGACGGTGAAGGTTGGGCTGAAGACTCCATCTGATTTCTCTTTGTGTCTCCAGAGACCAGGATGTTATAAAACAACACCCAGCAAGTGTGGTGGGCGGAGAGAATGATCTACGGAACATTCAACCTCCTGACTAATTCCTCTTGTCCCTGAAGGATGGGAATTTTGGCCTCTCATTAACAGATTTCAGAATTGCCCCCTCAAGCCTATTCTAAGGACTTATAAAGCTCATCTTGCTGACAGCGCCCAACAGGATCCTGAAGATGCTGTCAGCCTACTGTGGGGAATATCCCGCCCATCGCCCCCGCCCATCCCACTTACAGTGCTGAGCCGACAGGTGAGCCTACCTGGGCCGCACCGGCTATAGCAGGATGACAGTGGTACTGTCTTCCCCTTGCCCATTTGCCCACCTGTCCTGTAGACAAGAGACCTCTGTTCCTTGTCTCAACAGAAGCCAGTCCGAAGCTTATATTCCAGGCTCAGAGATCACCAATACCTATCAATCTATCGAATTTCTAGCTCACATGAGAAGTACAAAGACTCCCCTTCCTCAAGCACCCGCAGCACAGGGCTTTTGCAAGATGTGAATGAGGTAAGGTGGGTAAAGCATTTTTCAGAGAACCACCCCAGAATTAGTTCTCAGTACACAATGGTGACTCACGGTTACGTTCGTTACCATCACCACCATCTTTATTGTGTTGAGTCTGCTAGAAAAACCAGCACATTAATAATGTAGAGGATGTTGGATCAACTTGGCAGGCTGCGGCCTGGCTCCAGAGCACAGGTGGGGGGTGAGGTCTGTTTCCAGGACCCCAGGCTCAGGATTGGGGAGCTTGGAAGTAGGAGGGGAGGGAAGAACACCCACATGATGAGCATCTTGAAAACCAAATGACCTTGAAGTTCATTGTGAAGCTGAAGGGCAGCAGGGCTGATACCACTTTTCCTCGAGGTTACTGGTCTAACCCAGGGCTTTCTATACCATTTTCCTCAAAGCTGGAATAAAAGGATGTCTGTAATAAGAGCTTTAGGGAGAAAAATGCAAAAAGCTGATAGAACTGAGCCCAGATGTCTCTAAAATGACTAACATCGGAGCAGATGTGCATAGCTCAAGGAATATGGACTGTGAAGTTGGATGAAATAGAGAAAGAGAGATCAAATGGTTGAGGGAGCTGTGGGAGACAAACAGCCATGTGTCCCCACACTTGGGTTCACCCTCCCATCTGATCAGCATAGGAAGCTTACACTAATAGGAAACGTCCTGTAAGATTTCCATAGGAGCTGCCATGGCCCTAAGATCCTGAAGAGGAGGGGCAGTTAATGGGCCCTTTGAGAGGAGAACTCCAAAAGAAATTGGATCCCTCTCAGAACTGAACATGCCCCCAATCCAGATCAAGGAAGGTGTGAGCAAGCAAGAGGAGAGGATGGAGCAAATGTGCATGGAGCTCACAGTGATGGTCAAGTGGATCTAGACCCCATTACCTTAGAGGTGTCCATGTGTGCTTTAGTAATCCTGGCCTCATAGGTATCCATCGATCCATCTATCCATCCATCCATCATGCATCCACCCATGATCCATCCATCCACCATTCATTCATCCATTCATCTATCCCTCATTCATCCATCCAACGGTAAACAACACATCCACCCACCCCTCCATCCATCCATTCACCCATCCACTCACTATCCTTGCATCAACTACCCTTTCATCCAACCATTCATCATCCATCCATCCAGCATCCATCCGACCATTCATTTAATTGAGGAACATGGGATGAAAATTATAATGATTATGTGTCCAGACCTTCCTTTGTCCTGACACCGTTGAAGGCCTCAGGTCCTCTAACCATTACTATTGCCAAACCGTTTCCCCTGAAATCAAGTACAGTTTCATTCTGATGATGAGCACACATTGCATGATATTCCCCAGGTTTTGGGTGTGACCAACCACCAGGATCTGGTTTCCCAGCACCAGCTCCCACCTCACTCCTGGGTCTGCTGGGAATCACTTTCCTTGAGAGGCTAAGGACAACTCTCAGAACTGAATGAGACCAGTCTTTTCAGGGGTAGGGGAGAGGGAGGACCTAGACATGGGCATTTAAGAAGGAAAAGGCAAAGAGAGGGGAACTTGGGTCCTCAGGCCCGGGTGGACAAGACTGAGGCCGGCATGTTGACCAGCTCCGAGAGAGGGACAGTGGGCATAGGGAGGCAAATGGGCAGACAGGGGGCAGGAACCTTGTACTGTACAGTTGGGGATGCCTGGAGCCCAGGCCTGAGTGTCAGGGATGTCCAGGTCACATAAGTACCAACAAGAGGCACAGAGGGCTCACAAAGAGGTGAGGCTGTGACGGTCCCTGTGGGAGGGTGGTGACTAGGGACTGGGTGGCACTTAGATATTTGCAGACCTCAAATATTGTTCCAACAGCACCATGGATTTTTGAAGTTGACAACACGTTTTGTAACAATGTGTTTGATTTTTAATGGCAACCCCAGCGCAGTAGTCTTGCAAAATATAAACACATAATAGGGACAACAGTCCTCACATTTATAGATGGGCTTATAATATGTAAAGTTTCTTCCAAAACATGACTTTAGCCTCTGAGGAAACTATGTCTTGGAAAAGCTACCTGACTTGCCTATAACTTCACCAGGAGTAAGGGGTTAGCAGGGACCCATTGTGGATGGAAATCTGTCCAAGGCCTCACTGAGTTCCCCTCTCCCATGCTGGGCAGGAAGATGTCCCGCTCTGCCTGGGAGACACCATCAAAGACACAAGAGAGCAAATTCTGGCCCAAGTCCACCTGGGGTTCTGAACAACAGGACTGAGACCCTAACCCAGTGCAGGTGGCTGACCTGGGACACACACGTACCCACTGCCCAGCCCTCCCAGAGACTCTCAAATGACCTCCACAGGGTGGGTAGGAATAAACTGGGTCCCTCAGCTCACAGCACGAAGAGCAGACTCAGTCCAGCAGTCACAAGGGACAGCTGCAGGGCTGGGTGGGGGACCCTACACCTCCTCCCTGCTCACCTGTCTGGCCCTGGGCTGACCTGGAGACAGGATCCTGCTCCTCCCTCATCTTCATAAAGGCCCCTCATTTTGACTTGTAGGTGGTGATTAAATCATTTTTTGGGGGGATCCTGTGAATTTATGTTCTTAATTTTGCATAATTAGCCATCATTACTCTTGGGTTTGATTTCTTCTGAGAAAGCTTATCTGGAAGGGAGAATGTTATCAGAATGGGAAGCAGTACACCTCTGCATTAAGAGCTAGCAAGATAAAGCAATGGCTTCCTCGTATGTACCCCCTACTCCTATGGTCTTTGCTGCCCTAGCCCCAGGGATCCTGGACCAGCCCTGGTCACTCCAAGCTCCCCTGAGAGAGCTGGTCCTAGTCCAGGCTCCAGCTCCAGCCTTGGAGCTGATGTCGCCACCCCGCCCTTTCCTACCAGACCTCTTGAACTACAAGCAAAGTGTCCAGCCTGCTCTAAATGCCCCCACCAGGATGCCCATGGCTCCCATTGCAGCCCCCTCACCCCTTGCAGGCTGAATTGATCTCCTTTCCCTCAAATGTACCCTGGCTCCTGTGTTCTGTACTCCCATCAGTGCCCCCAGTGACCCTGGGAGACCACATTGACCTTCATGTCTGCTACCCATACCACCAGGTCTGCTGGCCCCACACACGCCCCTAATCCACCTCCTCCCTCTATTACTACTGCTCTTCCCCCGTTCCAGACTTGTGAGTACTGGGGTGACTGCACTGACTGACACACCCTGAGTGGTCTCTGCTTTCCCTGCCCCTCGTTCCTACTCCATTCTGCTCCCAGAACTTTCTACCAAATGCAAATGGCATCATCTTGCTCCTGTGCATGTGTGGGTGCATTTGTGTGTTTGTGTGCATGTGGGTATGCCTGTGTACACATGTCTCTCTGTGCATATGTTTCTTTCTATTTGTATGCAGCATGTGTACACGTGCATATATGTCTTTTGTGCCCACACATATCCATGTGTATGTGCGTAGACGCATGTGTGCATGTGTGTTTTTTGTGTGCATATGCAGAGTTGTGTATGTGTCTCTGTGTGTGCATATTGTGCTGCATATGTGTCTGTGTGTGAGTGCATGTGTATGTGTGTGTGCCAGTGCATGGCAGGGGGAAGGCTCCAGAACATTCCCACTGCTACCAAGTTCTTGCTCCAAGGGGTGGCTGAATCCAACTTTACCAGGCCCCATAACCTTCTGTGAACCCTCTAGCCCCAACCATGCTGCACCCCTGCTGGGGTGCATCACGCATATGGGAACCACAAAGCTCAGGGCTCTCTTTTTTGAGACTTCTTCCAGCTGCTCCTGAGGAGGGTCAGCCACCCTGTTGTGTTCCCCTTTCATGGCTCCTCACACACCAATGACTCCATCAATGGCTGCTGTAGGCAGGAAGGTATATTTGCATTCTGTGTTCACTGCCCCACCCAGAGGCCCTTGGAATTGTTCATGTCAGAGAGACGGATCCTCACTGATTCTCTAACAACACTACATGCAATGCCCTTCCCATCCAGTCAAGGGCCAGAACCTCTGAATATGTTAGGTTTCAAGGCAAAGAGACATGAAAGTGCTCATGGGTTAAGGGGCTGGTCAGCTCACCTTGAGATGGGAGACATCCTCGATTGTCCAGGTGGGCCCGGAGTAATCATATTTCTTACAAGTGGAAGAGGGAGTCAGGAAGGTCAGAGGAGAGAAGACGTGAGGACGGAGGCAGAGTCAGAGTGATGTGATGTGAGGAGGACTCTGCTGGACACTGCCGGCCTTGAAGTTGAAGGAAGAACCCAGGAGCTAAGGGATGCAGTGACCTCTAGAGGTTGGAAAACGTGAGAAAATGGATCCTCCCCAGAGCCTCCAGAGGGAACCTGCATGAATTAGAAAAACAACACTGGTCTGTTGAAATTGGTGATTTGAGCAGCACCACTTCAGCTGAGTCAAGAAGGCGTCCTGTTGTCCAGTAGACAAGGAGGCAGGGGTGGTCTGCACAGAAAAGGTACAGGAGGTGTGTCTATGTGAAGATACCTGGCCCAGCCCCTGCAGGACCACAGGCAGAAGTTGTTCTCCAGTCTTCAAGTGGGCGTTTCAATGGGTTGTGATTCAGCCTGAGGTGGAGAGCACTACCCCTGGGCATGAGATTGGCCTGTGTGAGTGTGTGTGTGTGTGTAAGTTTCTTAGGACTGTTGTAACAAATCACCACAATGTTGGTGGTTTAAAATAACAGAAACATTCTCTCACGGTTCTGAGACCAGGTGTCTGAAATCAAGGTGTTGTCAGGGAGCTGTGTTAACACAGCGCAGATCCCAATGAGTGATACCTGTGGCCTCAGCCCCATGTCTGAAGGCCTAGGGTCGCCTACTGACTGGGCTCTTCCTAGGGTGGGGCTGGGGTGTCCCATGGCCCCCTGCTTGCTGCACATTCTCCAGGCCGATTGTCCAGACATTTGTGAATTCTGTGAACTACAGGATCATCTCCTTGTAGTATATTTCTGCTTAAATTAGCTAGAGTTTCCTCTGGTATTTGTAGTCAATTACCCTCATTGGTCCAGATGCTCATAAAGAAAAAATTCACCCCTGTGACCCTTGCACTTTGAGATCGATGGCAAAACTAGCTTTCCAGTGTCCTTGGACTGGGTCTGCCAGACAGTAGGACAATGAAACGTACAGCTTGTGAAGGGAAATAGAAAACTCCTGGAAGGTGCATTGAGAGCCTACAAAACTTGTGTGATCCAAAGAATTGCGACAGGGACTCAGACAAGTCCATGAATGAGCATGTTCATTGCAGCATTATTCACAATAGCCAAAGGGTGGGAACAACCCAACTGTCCACCAACGGAAGAATGGATAACCAAAGGTGGTCTCTCCATGCAATGGAATATCATTTAGCCATAAAGAGGAATGAAGTTCTGACACACACTTATAACATGGATGAACCTTGACAACATCATGCTAGGTATTTTCATATTGTAGGATTCCGTTTATAAGAAATGTCCCAAGTCAGCAAATCCATAGAGATAGGGAGTAGATTAGTGTTTGTCAGGGGGTGGGGAAGGGAGGGAGGAGTGAGAAGTGACCGCTAATAGGCATGAGGAAGCTTTATAGGATGATGAAAGTATTCTGGATTAAGACAGTGGATGGAGGAGGTGTGGCCGGGGGCTGTGCCTCTCAGAAGGGGCAGTGGAGGAGTTGAGTGGAGTTTCTGGACTTGATGTGGAGCCAAAGTGCAGTGATCAGTGACCTTAGCTGGCCTAGTGGCCTTTGCAACCCCCACCTATGGCTGGGACCTCTCAAGGCTGACCCCAGCAAGGTTAGGGTTGAGGTCAGCGAGCCCCCACAGGGCCAGCTTCTTGGCTGTGGGTCATTTCCTTCTGCTGAGTTGGATGGCAGGGCCTTTGAAGTGCTGGGCAGACTCAAACTGAGTTCCTCTGGGAGGAGACCAGCGTGACTCCTGCTCCAGATGGTTCTTCCCAACACTTTCGTAACTAGACTTCAGTGGGCAGGGAGCTCTTATGTGCAGACCAGTTGCTCCTAGGTATAGTGATCATGAGTGGACATGCACCGCCCTCTTGACCAGCGTGTGAGCAGAAGGAAGTCTGGCATCACCCACCCGGGGAACGACTGAGATGAGGGGGTCTCAGGGTGAGTAGCATTGAGAAGGGACAGCTGAGGGGAGGCAATGACAGTCAGATTGGCCCCAGGACCAGCTGCAGCAGGTCGGGGCTGTGGTTTGACCACTGACCTCCCTCTTCTGAGTGTCCCCTCAGGAGGGACATTTCCTGGACCCGTAGAATCTGCTCCCCAAAGGTGAGCAGGGGCATTTACCTGCACACATGACACGGCAGATGGGCTGTGTTGTCCTCACAGAGCACCGCTCAGAGCCTCTTCACAAGAGAGCTCGCCACTGAGCTGCAAGACCAGCAGCTAGCTGAAAGCCACCAGTGGCAGTGCCCCAGGATGGAGCACATGGGGAGATTTGGGGAGGAGGGCGCTGGGCTGGGCTTTCCAATCTGCAGGCTCCTCCAGGGGCAACCATGGCTCCCACCTCCCTGCTGGGCCAGTGAGGCTCCTGGGAGGGTCTCCTGCCTCTTTGGGCTTCCTTCTCCTTCATATCAGGCATCAGCCCCCACACCCCTCTCGCTCTCCTACACAGCTCAGCACCCACTTCCCAAAGGACCCAACTGAGTAAGAAACCAAAAAAAGGCGCCAGGGGTAGAAAGGGAGAAATAGAAATGTTGTGTCTGCAGGAAAGATGAACTCTACATGGTCAAACCCCTTGGGGTCCCAGTGTCTCCATGATGAGCTCTCTGGATGTCATGTGTGTGCCTGGAAAAAAGGCTTTGCTGTATTGCATGTGTAGGGAGTAACTTGTTCTTGCAGACATAGCGTGAATGTTCCAGTATGGGAATGAAGAGTGCGGCCAAATGGGGCGGCCACAGAGCCCTCGGCCCCAGCATTTCAAAAGGCAAGCATATGCTTTGGTTCATACTTTTTGAAGCTGAGGGCCAAGTTGTCGCTGCTAGAAAAAGTCCCACCCCAAAAATAGAGAGTATGGGCGTTGACACCAAGTAGGTCAAGAAAGGATCGGATGCCCATAGACAGCACGTGCTAGCAGTGTGTCCTGCCCAGCCAGCAGGCTCAGAGCCCCACATCTTGGCATCTGGGTCCTCAGCCACTGGCAGCAAGTCTGGTATTTCTCAGGCCTGGCACTCGATCAAGGCCCTGCAAAGATGAGACCCTCAGATATGGAAACCCGTGAACACAATTCCTACAGGGTTATTTTGTCATATTGTTTTAATAATGCGGCACGTTAGCACCAAAAGTCTGTCTTATTTAAGGACATTTGGGGACAAATATTGTAAAGACTCAATCCATTCCTGAGAACTCCACCCTCTACTTTTCCACGCCTCTTGAGTGATGCCTGCGATAGGTCTAAAGTATTCCTTAGCATCCTTTTCATCATTGCCCCTCTGGCACCTGCCACAGGCAGACACTCCATAGATGCAGGTGCACTGAATCCAGCCCAGCGTCTCGTCTGGGGTGGGGAAAGACAACAGCAATCAGAATAATAATAAGTGAGCATCGGCACATACTATGTCTCCCTGAGTCCCCCTATCCAGGAGGCACTGGGCCCATGGTCACATAGCTGGTCGGACCCATCTGACACCTAAGGCCCCAGCCTTGGCCTCTGCTCCCTGGGACTTCAGAGAGCCCAGAGCTGAATGGGAGTGAATGGGGTCACAGGAAGTGTGCTCTGGTGTTGCTCACACTGGCTAACCCAGCAATAGCTGTCATGCATCTCCAACATCCCCTCTCCTCTCAGGACTCCTTCACCGTCCATTTGGTCTCAGTTGTAAAGATGAAATGTGTCTAGTCAGGAGCAATGAATGACAGATGGAAGATGTTATTTTCCCCCCCAAAACATCCTCTGTTCTTTTGGAATCCCTGCAGTGCAACTTGGACCAGCAGGTTTGGGGAGCAGGTAAGCACCCTACTGGTTGCTGGTCTCCTCTTCCATCAGGCCGAGTGGAGGTGTTGGGGACAGGCTGGACAACACCTGGTGTGGGCTAGGGACTCTGACACCCACTGGGGCCTAGGAGCACCCTCCTTCACCGTGCATCCACACAGACCAAGGCAAGGAACTGCCCTTGAGGATGGTGTCCAAGTCTTCATGGCTGGTTTCTCCTAAATTTTAAATGGCTCCAGGGGCTCAAATCTTCCCCCGGTGGCCCTCCCATGCCAGGGTGCAGGGTTTTCCAGTCTGATGTCTACAGCCTGCAGGGCTGCGTTTGGGCTCTGGATGGTCACCTGGATCCCACAGCAGCAAGTAAATCTCAGAAGGAGGTGAGGAGCTGTAAGAACCAAGGCTTATTTTTTTTTTTTTTTTTTTTGTGAGGAGATCAGCCCTGAGCTAACATCCGCCAATCCTCCTCTTTTTTTGCTGAGGAAGACGGCCCTGGACTAACGTCTGTGCCTATCTTCCTCCACTTTATATGGGACGCCGCCACAGCATGGCTTACCAAGCAGTGCGTCGGTGCGCGCCCGGGATCCGAACCAGCGAACCCCGGGCCGCCGCAGCGGAGCGCGCGCACTTAACCGCTTGCGCCACCGGGCCGGCCCGAACCAAGGCTTATTTTTGTTCTGACATGTTAATTTTGTAAACGTGTATGAGCTGTGCATTAGACACCAGCTTTTAGTCACTCTCATCTGATCTTTCCACGTTTTTCTCCCCTCCAGATAACTCTTGTGTTGTCAAGCTACCAGACCATAGTAGTGTGTTTCCTTCTTCCAGGAGAGATTCCTCTGCTGTGGGGTCCCACATTGCCTATGGGTTCAGAAGTCCAAAAGAGAGATTGTTTTTTGAGTGAGTTGTCAGTGTCTCTGCATTATGCCTCTGTCTTCCCTGGGTGAGGTTGAGCTGAGGCATGTGGAGCATCCCTGGGGCTCAAAGTTCACAGAGACTGGTACCCGACACCTGTCCCAAGGCTCTAAAGGCAGAGACTGGCCAACTCCCAGGTCCTCAGGGCCACAGCGAGCTGTGTGAGGCTGTGCATGCTTCCCAGGCACCAGGCGTGAATGCTGGGAGGAGGCCCAGGCTGAGCTGTCTTCAGGGGGACTCTGCCTATGATGAGAGTGGACCTCAGAGGCCAGGCCTGAAGGGCTGTCACAAGCTGTCAGCTCAGAGCACCATCACCTCTGTCCGGGGCTTGAGGACAGAGACCATCAGCTGGGGGGAGGTCTGAAGACCCACAAAAGCACTTCCTTAGAAATGGGGTAAGCATTTGGACCTCCACTGAGCCCAGTGGACACCCAAAAGAAGAGTCAAGAAGGATTTTGCTTCTCTCTAGCCTTTCCTCTGTGGCCTGTGTTGGCCCCAGAGGCTCATTTGGAAACCTGGTACGCGTGGGTGAGGGACAAGTACAGCAGCTGCAGCAGCACTGGTCTTTCCTTCTGTCCTGCTCCCTGCCCAGCTCCTGCCTCTCTGGTAACAGGACTAATGGGGACAGACTCTGTTCTTCTGTTCCCTGGTGTGGGCATCGGACTGGAATCATGTTTTAAACCTGTTACTTTCCCAGTAAATGACCAGGTTAAGTATCTGAAGAGGTTGGAAGGGACTAACGGCCAGACATAGTTGGGTATGAGCTTAGACTTCTTCCTCTCTTCCTCCTGCAAAACTCACAGTGGTGGTCCCCAGGCTCACTGGCAGAGCCCAGGCAGGAGTCTCTGCAGGCTGGGGTGGGTGTCCACTACTCGCTCAAGGAGAAGGGTGGAAACCAGGTTGGCATCCAGGCAGGGTGAGCCACCAGCCAGATAGCCACCATGGACAGGCTGCTTAGAGCTAATGCCCCAATGTACGTGATCATAGAGCAGGGCGCCCTTGAAGACTCCAGGGAGGCAAGGCCAGTGTTCGCTTCTCATTGAGCTTCAGGTGCTGAGAAAGACAGGTGGATGGCACCCACAGACGCAGATGTGGCAAGAAAAATGAAGAGTCGAGAGCCAGGCAGGGCAGGGCACACTCAGAACTGCAGGACAAATTCCCTTTGATGCTACTACATGCAAAACAACATGTATCAGTTTCTCTGAGACTAAAACAAGCGAAATCAGATGTTCTGTGCTGCTGCGGCTCCAAAGACTCTCTGAGGCACCACATGTGAAATGTGGCCTACAAAAGGCTGCTGCTGGCCTTTTGTAGGCCTCTCCAACCAAAAGTGAACTCGGGTCACCCATCATCATAGCTGCCATCCTGGGTGCTTGAGCCCACCTGGGGGACTGTGGGGAGAGGGAGGCACCCCAGAAGGAGGAAAGAAGGAAATAACTCCACCCTAAATCTTGCAGTTCTGCCCAGAAACCAGTGCTGAAGTGATATTTGCCATGACCGGCTTGCACGTGCAGCCTCCACCCTCATGCCACACACACTCTGGGAAAAGAGGGGGTGTGCATTAGGAAGATCCCTTCTACTTGTTCTAAAACTGATCAAATCTCTGAAATCACTTAGTGAAGACTAACTAACTGCTCTAAGATTTCTGATGGATTTTTCTTTATAGTTTCAATCTCTTTTGTGAAAAAATTCCTGATTTCATTGAATTGTCTGTTTTCTTATATTTCATTGAGCTTTTTTATGATAGCTATTTTGAATTCTCTGTCATTAAGGTTATACATTTCTGTGCTTTCAGGGTTGATTTCTGGGTGCTTGTCGTTTTCCTTTTGGTCTGGAGATTTAATATATTTCTTGGAAATCTTTTCATGTCAGTACATGTGGATCTACCTTATTGTTTCTAATTGCTCTATAATATTCCACAGCATAGAATTACTATAATAGTTTTAGTGTAAAACTGTCATAGAAATAGTGATATTTTTGAAATTTAATTTTTTTAATAATATTTTCTTTTTTTTAATAACGTTTGAGTGTGTTTTTTTTGGTTTGTTTCCTGGAAGTTGGAATTTTCTTTTTCTTTCTGTGTTATGGTTGGTTTCAAGGAGGAACATGAAGCTTCTTTGGTCATCTTCAGCCAGGTGTCTTCATTTATTTACTCGTATCTTTGCATAATCTAATTGCAAAGAAATTATGTTGTATTTGGCAGCATTTGGGAACTGTTTTATTGAAGAGATTATGAAATGTAGATTGATTTGTACTATTGTAAGCAGTCACTTGTATGACTGTTTTTGGAAATTTTTTTTGTTTTGTTTTGTTTTTTTGTGAGGATGCTCAGCTGTGAGCTAACATCCATGCTAATCCTCCTCTTTTTGCTGAGGAAGACTGGCCCTGAGCTAACATCCATGCCCATCTTCCTCCACTTTATGTGGGACGCTGCCACAGCACGGCCTCAGAAGTGGTGCCTCAGTGTACATCCGGGATCCGAACCCAGGCCGCCAGCAGCGCAGCGCACGCACTTAACCACTATGCTGCGGTGCCGGCCCTGGGATAGTCTTCACTGTACACGTACTTGTGCATTGAGACTTTCGAACTTTAAAATTATACCACTTTTGATTGTTACTGTGTCTTTTCAAACAGAAACATCAATTTTAAGCAGTTTCTATGAGAAAGGAAGCAGATACCATCTCTACTGGGACTAAGCACTGGTAACATTTGATTTAAGTTGCATGAGAAGTTGATGATTGTATCTAAAGTACCATTGTTGCTACTAATATTATTACTAGTATACTTACAACTCTGATAACGATACTAGTAGTATAGTAACAAAAATATTTGTTAAGTATTTATGTGCCAAGCACTTAGCATAGTGGTATCTCATATATCTAAATAGGCATTTTTACAATATCATCATTTACTTTCTCATTATTGATATTACACAATAATAGTCATGAATAGTCAAACCATGGTATAAGCAAAAGGTTAAAAACAAGCATTAGATTTACAAAAAGGAAGCTTTCCCATTCCTTTGGGGCTTCCTTAACCCTTCTTGAAGGAAGACAAATGCATCCTCTTGTGGGTATCACCAGTACTGCTTCGACTGGCTGACATAATTAGCTGTGTGGCTTTGGGATATTAATAAATGTCTTTCAGCCTGTTTCCTTACAGTAGAATGGAGACAATATTGCTTACCTTGTAGGAATGTTAGGGTGAAATGAGAAAATATACATAAAGTGCCTGAGAACTTTTAGGTATTTAAAGTGAGCAACTTGAATTTTACCCATGTATAGCAATGATTGTCAACTGGGTTGGAGGAGAGGACATGTTCTCCTATAGAAACCTATCAGAATTTCTTTTTTTTAAATTTTTTTGGTGAGGAAGATCGGCCATGAGCTAACATCCTTTGCCAACCTTCCTCTCTTTTTTTTGCTTGAGGAAAATTGGCCCTGAGCTAACATCTGTGCCCATCTTCCTCTATTTTGTATGTGGAATGCTGCCACAGCATGGCTTGATGAATGGTGTGTGGATCTGTGCCCGGGATCCGAACCTGCAAACCTGGGGCCACTGCAGCAGAGCATGCAAATCACTACACCACTAGTAATCAGAATTTCTGAGTGAGGCCTTTTTAAAATCATATATGATCTCCCCCAAATGGACATTCTTTTCTCCTCTTTTTCTTTCCTCCCCCTCTCAACTCTTGAACTATGGCTATGTCAAACAACTTTTCCTGATGAAAGACTTTTATGTTGGGATAGAGTGGAAGAAAGCTTGAGAACTTTTGATAAAAGTAGTAGTTTCCAACTTCCCTGTATCAGATCACTTGGGGATTTTTATCTAAGCAGATTCCCTGGCTGAACTACCTAACAGAAATTCTCAAACTGTAGTATGCATGCACAAGAAGTGCAACTTCCTTTGGATTGCTGAGAGTGAAAGGGAGAAGGGAGGGGGAGAGAGGAGAGAGATGAGTTTTGTCTTTAAGAATGAAGAATCCAGTTGACTTTCTGTAAATTTTTAAGGGTCGCATTCTGCTTTACTATGTCTCCTTGTAACTAACTACTCACATTTATGCATTGTGAAAGATTGGATCTGTGAAGAAAAAATCACAGGGACTGACGCCCTGTTAAGGGAAATGCTCCTGACTAATAATGCCAAAAACCACTCTCCTAAACAACTCCAAGAAGGTATAGTAGATTGATACTCCTTTTTCCCCTTTAGTAGTGCAAAGAGATGTTAGGCTCATTGAAATCTTAAAATCATGCAGAATTTCCCTGGGGATATAATAATGTTTTCGTGAATATAATTTTAATAATTCTCTTTGAGTTTAAGGAGTTTTAACCATTTATTTCTGATATGCTTGTATCTGTTACCTCATAGGTCCTACGTTATATCACTGAACAGGTTGTGTGAAAGGTCGATAGAAAGAAGTCAGAAATAAGTGCCATGGAATAGAGCAACGGACTTGCGGTTACTGGATAGCGTTCTAGATCACCACTGTCAAATAGAAATAAGACGCAAGACACACATATAATTTTAACATATAATTTGAAACTTTCTATAGCCACATTAAAGTAAAAAGAAAGGCAAAATTAATTTTAATAATTGTTTCATTTAACCCAATATATCTAATATATTATTTCATCAGGTGCTCGATATAAACAACGATTAATGAGATATTTTACTGTTGTTCCATACTAAGTCTTAGGAATCCAGTGTATATTTTATACTTACTGCACATCTCATTTTGGACTAGCTACATTTCAAGTGCTCAACAGCCAGATGTGGTTAGTGTCTGTTCTATTGAAGAGCACAGGATTGATATTATTGAATAACAGCAATCTGCTGAGTGCTTATAACCTATAAAGGGGGCCACCTTTATAGGTATCAACAAACTCCCATCTTTCAAATGAATGTGACTACCAAAGGCAATACTTGTGTATATTTTCATATTTCAATCAATTTTTAAAATCTTTCTGAATCACCAAGGAAATGAACCTTGTCTTTGGGTCACTAATGTGATTTCTTAAATGAGATATGTTTTGTTCTTTGTGAAATAAATACACCTAAATGAATTTTTCTTAAGGTCCTTATTTTAAGTATGACCAAAACTATGGCTAGGATTGAAAGTTTTACGTTTAGAGCAACGTTGTTTTCTTGATTTGTTTGGCCTGTAGTCTGATAGAGCAATGTTACTTCTTATTTGCTAAGCTGTATAGAATTTAGATTATGACTGCTAAGTTTCCCCTTTAGCATTTTCAGCTGTCCCAGTAAGACATATGGAAACGATACAGATTCTAGAACGCTTGACTCTACTCTCTGCCAGTGAACTTATACCATAGGCAGAAGTATTAACATCCAATATGAGCCAGCTATTGAATTCAGGGGTTCTGTGGAGAATGCTTCAAACAGTCAATAAACTATGGATGGTTCTTAATACTGTGATGCCTAGAAGGTAATTTCAGTGTATTGTTACACGTAATAGATAAGTGTATAGCAGTGATTATATACAGTAACCTAAACTTAATGGTTGAAAAAAATTGTTGAGTGTTTAACAATATAAATCCCCTCTGAAGACTACTAATTAAAGAGTCATTATAACTTTCAGAAAAAGCATAAATTTGATCTTAAGAAACAGAGAGAAACTATAAAGTATTTCCAACTTGAGAAACTTCCTTAAAAGTGAGTTCTCCTCTATAGGCATCTGTCATTTGTGGCTAATTGTGATTTAAATCACTGTGTGTCTTGCATCATTGTGGTGGCTCCAAATTTTGCTGCACATTAAAATCACCTGGACAGCTGTTAAAACTCTTGTTCCCCAATTGTAACCCATGCCAATTAAATCAGAATGTCTGCGGTTGGGAGTCAAGCATTAGTATTTTCTTTTTTTAAGATTCCCCAGTTGATTCCATTATGCAGCAATGTTTAGAGAACACTTGATTAATTATTTCTTTAGTCAAATGGGTCTCTGCTGGTCCATAGATTGCATCAGAAACACCTGGTCAGCTCTGAAAACCAGGATACTGGGCTGGCCTTCCCTGAGATATCAGATGCTTAATGTTCAATCAAGTAAGTTCGATGTGAAAAATAAAAGCATACACTTAAAAAATACTGTAAGAATTTTCATATTTTTAAACAAGGCTGTTTTGTAGTCTTCTAAGATTAAATACAGCGGTTCTGTGTTCTTTTGTTTTGTTTTATTTTAAACTGAGGCTTTGGAATATTTTATGTGAGTAGGAAACCTCTAGGAGTTCAAAAAAGGTTGAAATAAATGGTTTCTAACTAAATGCAGCGCACATTCTTGGATCAGTTTTCAAAGGCTGATCAAAACCTGCTGTGTTTAAATAACAACATGCTGTTTTTCATCACATCCGTTGATGATGTAAACAAAATGTGTAACTATATTAGTAAATGTTAATATTCATGTATTTTAAGTTAAGGTTACAAAATTTGTCACAATGTGATTTTTTTATTCCAGTGAAAACAGATGTGTGCAGCTATTTTGAATATTGGTTTATAAACATGCATATTCTTTATCAAATGAACTTGTAGTTTATTTATGTTTTCTTTCACTACTGTTCACCTGAAAGGAACAGTTCAAGGGACTGGAATCCAGGACTGTCTGACTCCAGAGCCTACGTGTATCCACTTCTGTTAACGCCACACACGTCAAATGGCCATACAAGGCTAGAGTCGGTTGGGAGCCTTAGGAATTGAGTGGAGGAAAATCGAAAATCGTAGTAGTTTCCCTGGAGCAGTTACTTAAAGGATTTGATATTTAAAAAAATTGTAAAAGCAGAATAAAAATTTGAAGATATTTTTAAGTATTGATAAATTATCTTTCATTCCACTGTTTTAACAGTAAGTTACATTTTTTATACTTTCCCTCCATCTTTGCTTATGCATATATATTTTCACATAATGGAATTCATAATACCCAATAGGGAGTCTGCTTTCTTTCATTTAAATTTATATGAAATCTTTTTTGCAAGTTGTTTACTTTTGATAATTATTTTATTGGCTTCCTAATGATCAAACTGATGTATCATAACCGTATAGGGTGCTATTACTAGACCGGGAGGTTGATGACTTTTTTCAGGATTACAATAGGCAATGTTATCAATTTAGGTATTTTTACTTTTTCTTTCTTTTGGATTACTCTTTTAGGATGAATTTTTGAGCCTGAGATTACTAAATTAAAAGGTAGAATTTATTTTTAGCACTGTACATTTTGCAATTGGGGAAGATGCAGTAAAACTGAAAGGGAAGCAAACAAATCCACTCTCCTCCCGCTGCTCCCCCTACAGCAAACCTCTCCCCAAACTAGTTGCTCAAACTTGAGAAACTGTCTCACGTTTTACTTTTTTGAGACACTAGTATCGGAGCCAAGCTTAGGCTATTCAGAAATTGACAAAATCACACTTTGGAGAGATCACGATTAACTCCCTACCTTTGAGGAAACTGAAGTGTACTTCGTGGCAAAGAATAACAACCCGGTTTTAGGAGGGACAGAAGGCGGGTGAGCCTTGATGGAGCAGAAGTGACCGGGGCGGGAGCGCTCTACAGCGTTGCTCTGGTTGAACTCGCTATCCGGGGAAGCCTGGAACATCCTGAGGGTCTGCGGCCACTCGTCAACCAGCCTTGTCGCCTGGCCGGGCTCAGGCGTTTGGCAGTTCCCGCCTCCGTCTGTGCGACACCCGGGCCGCCGTGAAGTTCGGAAACGTGAGCTGAGCGGCACTGACGGGCGCTCTGGGAAGAACTCGGCAAGGCTTTCCTTTCGCTTGGTCTACAGACCTGAAGAATGAGAATGCGAGTTTCCAAGGAAACGGATACATGGGTTAAGTCGCCGGTTTCAAAATCTCAAAATGGAGAAGACTTTTCCTTTAAACGCTGCGCTCTGCTCCCATCCTTCGCTGTTCAAGCGTTCGCCTCCGGACCACGAAATACTTTGCGTTGTTTTTTATTGCGGAGGCTTCTCTCGGGGGCCAGCGTTCTCGCCCCCTAACCTCATGCCGGGACTGGTTTCTTGGTTTCTGCTCTGGCGGGTGATTGGGTGCTGGGAGTCGAGGGGGCGGGAGGCAGGAATTCGTCCGCAAGAGCGCTTGCGCGAGGCCTGGAGAGAGCGGAGGAGGGAGTGGGTGAGGCGCCGGGAGTCCGCACTCGGCCAGGGTGAGGAGGCGAGAGGTTTGGGGCTTTTCCTCTCTGCCAGGCTCCGCAGTGTGTGCTCGCAGATACCATTTCCTTTTCTCCCGGGACTCGGAGCCCAGGCAGCGCTGCCTCGGTTTTCCTCAGAACAGGCCAGCCTGTCTCTCCTGGGGTGGCGCGCAGCCTGCCCGAAGAGAGCCTTCTGCTCTCGCCTGGCCGCCGTGCGGGCTGTCGGGGTGACCGCGTCCCCGGGCCTCGGGGTTCTGAACACGCGGAGGCCAGAGGGATCCTGTCCTGAACCCCGAGGAGAGGCTCCGGGCCCCCTTGACCCTCCGCTGACTCGTGGCAGCGGGGACGATGGCAGGAGGCAGATCGTGGCTCGTCCTTTATCCCCTGGGGGGTTGTGGTGAATGCAGGCGGGATGGATTTCTATGCTGTACCTGAGGAACTAGCTGGCGTAGCGTTATTGGCTGGGGTGAAGGGGTTAGAGACCACCAAATCTCTACTCAAGAGTTGCACAGATAGAATCACAGAATAGTAGAACTGGGAAATACCTCAGAATAGTGGTTCTTAGCTTGTTTTGGAACACGTAGGCTAGGGGTCAGGGTATAATTGGCTTCATAAGCTGTTGAATTACTCTTTTAACCATCCCTCCATCCCCAGGTCGAATTTGCCGTTTTTTTTCACTATTGCAAGGAAGTCCTCAGTTGATAACAGTGCATATCAGTCTCCCCTCTGTTTTCAGTTATTTTATTAGGATATAGTTTTGGGAATGAGAAATCCACGGACTTTCTCTTCAGAGAAACGCAGTCATGTACCAAGACTTCTGCATGCAATAGCAAGAGAGCACAGTCTCTGACTTCCGTCTCTGGATCCTAGATTAAGCATAGGTGGTTTAGAAGAGGTGGGGATTAATGTAGATCACCTCCTCTGTGTCAAATACTGGAGTTTAGGCACGTTCTATCCATTAACTTACTTAATTCTTAACTCAATGCCTGGCTAATTTTCGTCAAAACTCTATCGGGTAGATAATCTTATCTCCATTGCACAGATGAAGAAACAGACTGAGGTTCAGTGATTCACACAGTGGGACTCACACTTAGGCTTGCTTTACTCCAAAGCCCATCTTCTTTTCATTATACCCTTCTGACCTTTAAATCAGCATTATCAAGCACCTACTGTGTGCCAAGGCATTTTCTCCCTTACAACAGTTTTTCAATTAGGGATTATTACAGATGAGGATCTTAGTCTAGAGAAGTGAAGACATGATCAAGGAAACACATCTGAGTTGTGGGAACCTGATCTAGAACTCGTACTTCTACCTCCTGGTCCACAGCTTTGGCAGAGTAGGGATACAAATCCGGATTTGTCAGATTCCGAGACATGTTCTCAACCACTGTGATGGTTAAGACTAGGAAATTCTTTTACTTGCATTTGTTTTGTTGATACATTTAGGAATCCCCTTTTTATTTCTAGACTTCTGTCCTAGTCTAGTTGGGTATCTGGTTTTCTTTGAATGGCATTGTTTCAGTCTTGATTTTCATTTCTGCTGCAGTTAGGAATCTAAGTAAACAGGAAAGCATGACTCTTCAATATGGTCTGAATGTACAGTTGGTGGGGTGAAGATGAACTTTCCTTGTAAAGCTTGTCCATCATAGCTTGCTATAATGAATTCTGCAAGTATTTTTCAGCAGTTAAGTCTTCATTAAGATAAAGATGCCGATAATTCATAACGTATACTGAATCTGTGACTACATTCATTTTCTCAGATAGTAAATGGATTGAAAATATTTGCTGGGTTCATGGAAGAACATGTAACCTTTCAAAAAATAATCCTAATCGCTATGAACTGTATATGGTTAGGAGGCAAAGGAGAGTATTCTGAAAACTATTCTCAGCTCATTTGGCACTTCTATTTACTTTACGGAATTACTACCTTCTACAAAGTATTTACTGTCTTTTACACAGAATACTATATTTCTCACCATATTTTTTGAGATGTTTCAATCATATAGAAAATTAATAGACCAATGGGTAAGCCAACTTTCCAGAGTTGTTCAATCTTAATATTTTGCCATATTTACTTTATACCTTCTTTGCAAGTAACATTACTAGTATGCTGAATTTATTCTTTTTCTTTCCTAGACGTGTTGTTATACTTTTGTTACATATGTATGTATCCGTAAACAATATAGAGCATTACTTTACCTGTTTTTAAACTTTGTACAATGATATGATACTGTACCCATATTTGTTCAGAAGTGTTTTTAGTTGCTTAACATTATTTTTAAGAAGTAGCCTTATTGATTGTTCATCTATTTTAATTGCTGTGTAGTATTCCATTGTATGAATATACCAGAATTTTTTTATCCATTTTCCTTTTGACAGACATTTAAGTTGTTTACATTCTTTTGCAATTCTAAACAATGCTACTATGAACTTTCTTATGCATGTTTCCTTATGTTCCTGTGGGAAAGCTTTTGGATATATACATAGGACTGGACTTCCTGGTGTTGGGTATCTTCAACTTTGCTAGAAATTGTTAATATCTGTCCAAAGTGGTTGTAGCGATTTACACTCCCCCTAGCAGTATCCTCCATTAAGTTTTCATCCAAGATATTAGTGTACTCTAGTTTTAAAGAAATGACGGTGCTTGCATCATTAAGGCACAAATTGCTTTGTTCATTTCTTTTATGCCTATATGCTTTTAAGTCCAACATAATTTTAGGGAGAAAGATAAAGGAATAAGGTCTAGATTGAACTAAATACTAATTCTCCCTTCTGCTATTGCTATGTTCCCTCAAGTACAACCTTACTTCTTGTTGTGTTTGTACTTGTGATGGAGACAGACCCTAATGAAGTAAATTGTTTACTGATTTTTTTTATTGTTTTTGTGTCAATAGATTGTCCGAGGATTAAAAAGTAAGCAGCATTGTTTGTTGGAGAGCCCTACAGAAAGTGGGAAAAGCTTAGTCTTACTTTGTGCTGCTTTAGCGTGGCAACAGTCTCTTCTTCGTGGTAAGTATTTGGTTGATATATTCAGCTTGATTATTGGGACTTGAAAAAAATATAATAAAGTACTTTTTATCCAGAATGATTCATTTAAAGAAATAGCAGTAACTAAGAATATACTTTTGGTCTTTCTTTTAATCCTCCCTGCTTGATATTTTAATGTCTCAATATAAACGAATACTCAAGTGGTTGTGCCTTTGTTACATTATTAATCTTTGACTATTAACTATAAAACTCTTGGAAGAAACCGACCCTCCTTTATGTGAACTTGGAGACAGAGGCCAAGGTGAAGCCTTGGTGCCCCTCCACACTAGTGAGCTGCAGAAGGGCTGCAGAGTCCTGTGAATCTTTGGCGCCCCTCCTGGCTCCCTCCCGAGTTGGCATTGCCTGCACAGAGGAGCCCAGCTCCTTACAACGTCATGCTGACGTCACTCATCCAGGCCTGTTTTGAGTGGTGGTCTGTGCTACCTGTCACCCCTTCTTGTTATTCTTCCATCTCTAAGTTTGTGCCTTAGGTTCATGTGACACCAGCCCACAGAGGTAATAGATATTATGTCATATACACTGGGCGACATCTCTAGGAAGTAGATTCTAGCCTGATCCCCATGGTGCAGGTTTAGAGACTGGGGAGGACCTGAGAGGTACAGGGACTTTCTCAGGATGAAGAACTGGTAAGAAAAAGGAGGTCTGCATTCATCTCTGTCTCCTCAAAGCTAGGACCCGACTTAGGGTTCCAGGGAGCTGTGGCTAGGGCTGTGTAGGCTCCTTGTGTACAGCTCAGGAGATGACATGGGGGAGGAGGGTTAGCAGCCAGGGCACAGGGGGCAGCTCTGGACAAGTCTGATTGAGAGAAGGGGCCTAGGTAAAGGAGTCTTGAAAAAAGACCTCACTTCCTTGGTCATAGACCTCAAAAGATCTTAGAACTCTGGTAACCAGGCACCCACAGCCCCCCATCCAGCTCACTTGACTGGAGACAGTCAACAGGAAAAAATATTTTGTTGTTGTATCCCAACTTTTGGAGGATCTAGGCACAAAAAAACCCAGAAAGAGAAACTTTTTGGTCGTTGCTGACGTTGGCTCAGCCCTCATCCCCGACGCCTCTGGGTGTCTGGCAGGAGGCAGTGAAGGGTAACACGGGGCAGCCCAGGAAAGGCTAGTGCAGGCCAGGTCACAACTGTGATCCCACCTGATCAGCCCCACACCCCTTGTCCCTCATCTTGTGTGTGTGTGTGTCTGTGTGTGTTTGTGTGGAGGGGAGAAGGCAGGGTATGAGGGGCAGGCCATTCCTGGGCAGGAGCTGCTTGTTAGGTGTCGGAAGTGTGGTGGGCCTGTCATGTTCATAGCCCAGGTCATGGCTGGCAGCATGAGAAGGTGAGCTCCTCTACTCTTATGTTACTGAGCCATAGAGGTTTCATCTCTTTTCCTGCCTGACCATAGTTCTTTGCAGGGATGTCCCTCTGTGCCTGAACTGAGGAGCAGACTTTCTCTTGGGGGATGACCCCAGTGGCAGTGTGCAGGCAGCCCCTGATTCCTTCAGGCCCAGCTCCGGAGCAGTCTTTGCAGATCTCCAGTAAGAAGATCATCGAGGAGCTGCCCAATGGTTTCAATTTCACCAACTCACTAGGCAAGGGGAAGGTGCCTGAGGCCACAAACACCATCCAGTGCTGCTCTGAGATGAGAACAGGAACAGAGGGTCTCCACACTCAGGACCTTGAGATGACCAGGTTGGACCAGAACTAGGGAGTGACCAGACTGGGGCTGTCCCTTTTTCAAGCTAAAGGGGATGTACATGCAGGTAACCTTGCCTGTTTCAGAGCTGAGCTGCCATGACCCTCTTACCCTTGCCTGATGTGAGCTTCTGGAGGCCACTGAGGCAGAGGCAGAGGGTAAGGGGGACTGCAAGCTGGATATTCCTGGAAGGGAAGTGGGATTTTTCCTTTGTTCAGAAGGACACATGGAAAGTCAGCTATGTGGGTGAATCTTTCTCTTTATCCCACTGTAGCGCCAGCTGCAGAGCTCCAGCCAGTGGCAGAAGCAGAGCAGTGGGCAGTGGTGGAGGTAGAGCTGGCTCCAGCTCTGTTGACAACACCCCTTCTAGCGTTGGAGCCAGAGTCACCTCCATCAGCAGTGTTGGAGCTAAAGCAAGGGCCAACATTGGCTCCAGCAGGAGTGGGAGCTGCTGAGCTGGAGTCACCTGGATCATCATTTCTAGTGGGAAGTCCGTCTCCACCTGTGGCTGTTAAGGAGCATGAGAAGAAGCCCAACCTCACGGCCTTCTCTCCTAAGCAGGTGGTAGAGCAGTTGACCGTGATGGATGCAGTGAGCAGCTGGGCTCTCAGGGCGGGGTGGAACAGGCCTTCCCTCTGCCATCGTTGCCCCAGTTCTGATCCAGACTCCCATGATCTGGGCCCAAATCCCAGCTCCACCCCTTACCAACCATATGACCTGGGCAACTCCCGGAACCCTCAAGCCTTTGCTGTCCACATGCAGACCGTAGAGGTGGACACTAACAGGACCTGCTCCACAGAGTGCCTGTGCTGGCTCCATGAGGTAGAAGAGATGGAAAGCTGGGCAGAGCCTGGCCCATCAGTGGTGGAGGGGAGCTCAGTGTGTGCAGCCAGGTCTACGGTGGCCCAGCCGTCTCCTCAGGAGGCTCAACAGCCTCAGGACTTGACACCTGATGTGTGCTTCACTACAAGGGTGACAGACAAGGCCAGTGGTTGTAGCTGCCACGGGGGAATGTGCATCAGAATGGAGAGTGGGACCAGAGTGGAGATCAGGGTGGTGGCAGATGCCCCCTTGGGATGAGCAGAGTTGAGCCATCATCTGGAGCTTGGAGTTAGCCAGGACGGGCTGGGTGCAAATACCCCTCTCCCTTCCCTACCGTGATTGGGCCTTGGGTCATCCTGTGTTGGGTACCCTCGGTGAACAGAGAAGAAAACCCAGGGACTCTCACAAGGCTCAGGCCACATCCTGAGCTTCCTGAGCTCTAGCTGTAAACTGTGAAAACTGTGTGGGACTTTAGTGGCTGTGGACACAGAGGTGGCCTGTGGCAGGGCTGGATGACACTTCCCCTGTCCCCCAGGAGCTCTTCTGGAAGGTGGTGCCCTCTCAGTGCCTGGGATCCACCTGGCACAAGAAGAATAAGCCTGGCAGTGAGCACTAGACACCCACCATCCAGGCCACCATCGACCAGTTCAGAAGGGTGGCCAGCCTCGTCATCACCACCTGCCTCGGTGACGCGAGCATGACAGCCCAGTACAGGGCGAGGGTGGTAGAGCACTGGGTCCAGGTGGCCCAGGTGTACCGTGGGAGGCCCAGTGGAGCCCCTCTCTGGAGACTTGGGAACTGCCTCTCCACCTTTATCAGCTCCCAGGATTGAAGTGTGTGGTCTAAGCTCCTGCAAGTCCCTAGGCCCTTCCTGCCAGAGGCCTTGCTGACCTTGATTCCAGGTCCCAGTGGGAGGATGCTCACTTCCTACCTGGCTCCTTCCCTGGGTTGAGCTAAACTCCTCCTCCTTGTGAGTGTTACTTTCTGGGTCCTAAATGTCCTTCTGGGGCTCCCTGAGAATCTGTCTCATCCAGGAGGGGAGATGTAAATAGAAGGGGACTGAAGCTAGAGCAAGCGGGGCTCCAGTGCCCAACCTCACACCTCATTCTCTTCCCTTCCCCAGGAGTGTGAGATCTGGAAGAACTTCTCCTCGTCCCGCACTTTCATCTCTGCTCTGCAGAAAACCTCCACAAGCCACCTGAAGAACACATGGGGGTAAGTTTCCCTGTGGGTAGGCCTCTCTGCATAGGAGGACCAGGATGGATGGGGGATCTCCTGTATGTCTGCCATTGGTGCCTCAGTCAGCCGGGAACTCCTGGGAGGCAGCAAATGATGGGGACAGGGCCTGGGAGTGGGTAGTTGGTCTCTAAGTCTCCTGGTGTCCTTAGTGAACCAGTTCTGCTTCAGGACTCGGTTTCCCTAAATGTCAGCTATTGGGTTGAGCCACATTGGAGATTTTCAAGTGTTTATAGCAACAGAACTCTATGGTCAGTTGAAATTCATAGTGGTCAAAACAGAGCTGCTCTGTAGAGCTGGAGAGTGGAGACCCCAGTGACTAACAGGAGAGCCCCCTCCCAGTCCCATGAGACCTTAGTGCTCAGAGGAGCCCAGTGAGAACACTCCTCCAGGCAGGTTGAATCTCTTGGGTTGTCAAAGAAAAGGGATTTGCACTCAGACCCCTCACATTATCCCTAAATTTATCCTTCCCTCTTTCCCCTCCCCTAAGGTAAAGCTCTGAAAAACTTAAGGAGCTCTATAGCCAAGATGAGTCCTTGAGCAGAGAACTGATGACCAAGATAGAGTGGAGGCTGCGAGTCTGGAAAAAGAGGAAGGGGGAGAGGGGCAGGGTTACTGGGCAGGCTGTGGTTTTGATAGTTTCTCACTTGAACTTTCTCTGAAATATTACAGTCTATCTTGTCCAGGTTAACAAGCAGAGGGATCTGTTCAGCTCATGGGCAGCAGGGTGCCATTTTTGGACAGGAGGCCCTGGTCATGGGACACAGTGGTGTTGGGCTGTTCCAGGAGGAGTGGCTGAGCTGGTGCCATCAGCAGGTCTCTGGCTTCCATGCACGTCCATCCTGCTGGATGTAGCTTCTTCCAAGCTGTTGCGGTGGGTTTAGCCCTCAGCCTTAACCTGTCCTCAGGAAGCCAGGCCCCTGCTGCTCCTTCTGTCTTCACCACGTCTCCAAGGGGAGGACACCCTGCCTGTCCCAGGGACATGCATGGCAGAGGATTCCCATGGTCCAGGTGGACAAACAGGCTGCTCATCCTTGGGCCTGAACGGCTAGACCAGAGACAGATGTGTGTGCTTTCGGGGACCACCCCCGGACCCTTAGAGCAGTCACTCGAGTCAACCACAAGAGTCTCATCTGAGTGCCTGGTTGGCAATGACATATGCCCCCGGGGGCTTATGAGAAGCATCTAGGCAACTCATGGATTCTTAGTGGATCCTGCTGAAAGGACGTTAGGAGCTTCACGTAAATGAGGAAGCAAAGCGTCCTGTCACCACCTTCCCTGTGGATCAGAGGTGGCACATTGGGGGTTCAGTTCCTGAGTGGATAAAGAAAGAGTTCAGGGCAGGGGAATGTCCTGAGGGGTTCCTTGGTGAGGAGAAGGCTTTGGCATGGCCTCTGGCCAAGCCTGGGGGCCAGACACTCCACGAGACTGGGGCAGGCAGGAGCCATGCAACCAGACGCCCAAGACACCCCGTCCTCTCCACTGCTCGGCCCAGGACCAAGCTGTGAGAGCTCAGAGGACAGGACTGTTGTCAGTGGTGGGGCTGCGGGTTAGGTGAGGATGTGGGAACAGGGCATCTGGCTGGGAGGGGCAAGCGGCCTCTCCTCTTTGGGCCCCTGAGCAACTCACTGCCCCTGTTTGGGTCTCTGTCTCCTCATCAGGGAAGGGAGGGATGGTGATTGTGTGGTGCAGGCCTCACAGGGTGGTGATGAGTTAAGAGGGTGGACAGGACTGTGGGAGCTTTCTGCCTGCTCCACCTGGAGGGGTGAGGGCGAGCACAATGATGACAGTCATGTGACACTGAGTCATCAGGAGTACTTGTGAGGTAGCTGGAGTTCTCACACCTTCCATATGAGAAAACAGGCTCAGGGAGGCCAGACAGAAAGCCCAAGCTCACACCCAGAGTGAAAGTTGGAGCTGGGCTTGTTCTAGAATCACAACATCTTGGAGGATGTATTGGCATTGGTACCAGTTGACTCGAGTCAGATGTCCAGGTTCGGAGGCTAGTGGTGCTGGAGAGAAATGGGGTGAGGGGAGTATGGCCCGTTGACACTCTCCTCGACCCTGGCAGGAGGGGCCCTCCACGTTTACCCCCCCGCAGATCAGCCCCAATAGAGTGCAGGAGAAGCAGCAGCAGCAGCAGGTGAGTGTGCCTGTGGGGGAGGGGCTCTGCCCTCCCAGCTGGAGGCCTCAAATCAAGAGAGGACGGTCCTTCCTCTTGCTGCCACAGTGCCTGAATCCCCCAGTAGAAGTGACCAGGAGGAGGGCCTGGGAGATCTGGTGCAGGATGGTTGTTGTGGGGAGGACCAGGGACCGCATACCCTGTGATTTGACAGAAGCCTCCCCTGGGAGGTGAGGAGGAGGAGTGTGGTGTTCTTGGGGTGTGAAGGGAGGAGGAATTGAGGGGAGGCTGCTAAGGGTCCTAGGCTGCTCCCCGTGGGAACCCTGGGGTGGGCCAGGAGGCTGAGGGTGAGGACTTTTCAGGGGAGGGTCTGCAGGGGGCTGACTTGAGAGCAAGGACTCATCCCACCCACACTCTGATGTCACAGAGTGTCATCCCCTATATTGGCACTTTCCTTGGTCACCTGCTGATGCTGCACCTGCTGATGGGTGATAATCTCGAGGTGGGTGCACCTGAGGACCAAGCATTGAGGCCCAGGATCCTGAGCATTGGGATGTGGGCGCCCCTGAACTGAGCTCTGAGCTCTCAGCACTTGGTACATCTCTCCTGAGAGCCTCACAGCTGCCTCTGGGAGCTGGGGCATCAGGCACATCTTAGGGATGAGTGAACAGAGGTTCCACCTGAGACACCCATTCCGGTTCCCCAGGCTGGGGAAGCTCAGAGCTGCCTGATGGCACAGCTGCGTGAGGTTTTATGTGAGCTGGACTCAGCCTCTCCCTCCCATGCTGCCCGTGGAGGGAGAGAGGATTCGGGCCCCTCCAAGTCAGGCAGCACATAAGTGGCTGAGCAGTCCCCTCTGCCTGAGGCCTCAGACTCCAAGTCTGTCATCAGAGAGGGTTGTGCTGCCACGTCCCTTAGCCTCTCCCCCATGTCCCCCTTCTCTGGATCCCAGAGCCAGGCCTAGGTCCAAGTCCTGTTTTCTCTGCATGCCCGGCCCCCTCTGGGGACCTGGCAGTAGTGCAACATGAGAAGGTGTGGGCATAGGGGGCTAGTCAGGCTAGGGGGCTCTGTCTGATGGACTCTGGCTGTCTGCCTTCCAGGAGAATGAGATCAACCTGACAAGAGGACTGAAGTGAACAGCTGCCGCACCCCCTTCAGGGGAGGGGAAGGAGGAGGAATTCAGAGACCCTCTGGACAGAACAGTCCCTGGCTCCACCCCCTGTATCTTACATTGAGTGGACGAGTTTGATAACAGAGAAGTGGGAGACCCATCCAGTTGGCAGGTGGGTTGAGAGGAGGATGGCATCAAGGAGAAAATCCTGGAGGAGGCGCTGCTTATTCCCATTCTGAGAACAGGTAAAACCTGGTAGGAACTGGAGGGAAGGACAGTTCCCAGGACTGGTCCCTGCCCCACCCCTGACACCCGACAAGGCCCATGCAGCATCCCTCACCCAGGCCCTAACTTCAGCCTCTCATTCCCTCTGGTCCCAGGAATACCCAGTCATGAGGGAGATCCTGCTGCTCCAGGTGGCCACAAAGAATTACAACCTAGAGCCCGAGGAGCGATTTGGGGCCTGGTTCCAGGACATGGAGCTGCTCAAGGAGAATGATAGGTGAGGCCGGACAGGAGTTGGATAAGGGCAGGGGTGGACTCTCCCTGTTGGCCAGTCCAGAGATCCTGTCTCCGTGGCCCCCCACTCAGCCCCAGGCCTTATTGCATGGCGACCTCTGGGACACTCAGACTCCAGCTGCTGGGCAGGCAGTGAGGGGACACCTGAGGTGTGGTTTCTCTTAGGTTCACAGGAGCCTCTCTGTCCTGGAGCTACAGCCTGTCCTGCGAGCTGGACCCCCAGACCTAGTTGGCCAGCAGAATACTCAAGGCGAAGAAGAACCCGCCATCATCAAGGTCAGGGGTGAGTGAGTGTCTGGGCCGGGGTGACTGACTTCTATAGGTTCAGTTAGGCTTCGGGCTAAGCATGGCCTTGGGTAGTCGAACAGCTGGCACTGGGATCCCAGCTGCACTACTGAGCAGTCCTGTGATTGGGGTGACTCTCTTCAGCTTCCGGAGACTCCATTTCCCCCTCTGTGAAATAGGTGATACTAAATGATCGCTCGAGTGGCAGGGACAAATGGGGTACTGGTGGCTGACAGCACTGAGCACAGGGTCTGGAGCACCCAGTGCAGTGGGGACAGGGTGGGGGCCATGATTCTTCTAGGCCACCATGATAACCCGACTCTTCTACTCAGTCCCCAGGCCCCAACAGTGAGCCCCATACCAGTGGCCGATCACAGCCCCATCCTCAGCAGCGGGGACACAGCTGGGAGGCTTGGGATACACTGGGCCAGCTCCTCCCACCTGATGGGAAGGGGAGCATTGTAAGCTGATTCCTGCGACCCCTGACGCCCAAGAGAGAGGGGACACACCCACCTTAGCTCCCTGATATCTCTACCCCAGCAACTATTCACCCACTGGGGAGGCACAGAAGTTATTTGTTGTAAACAATAAATGCCATATTTGAATATTATATTAAAGTCCTGTTCCCTTTACAGTCTGGGAGTTGTGGTGTGGTTCTCTCGCTTTCTATAGGCATGTAAGTGAGACACTGAATCTCACATTTCTCCTTGAATCATGAACTCTTCCGGGTCATCAGCTTATTGTATGTGGGAGAAGGGAGAAGGGCCAGCCCCTTCCCTGGCTAGTGGGGACACCCCCAAATCCCCCTAATTCCGAAGACCAGTTCATTTCAGTATCATTCAACTCCTCCAGGAGCAGACATGGCCCCCCGCCCGTTCTCTTGGGATTTAAATGTTGAAAGTACTTTCACAGGCAGAGCAACAATCACTGAAATGTGGGTGTCTTTAAAACAGTACTACCCAGGACCATGTCGTGCCACAGGCAGGGGCTGCCTTTCTACATTCTTGAGGAACAGGGAACATTTTCTGCTTCTCTTGTTGAGATTTCTTTTGACTAAATTTTAGGAACTTGTAGTTTTCTAGTTCAATCTCTGGAATTGCATCAGCTCTAAGTGGGGAAAACAATGTAAAAAGATCAAAACGTGCACTTGGAGAGGACAAGGCCCAAGGAAGCTCATTTGCAAATGGACTAAAGACAGGAAGGATCTAGCTCCTGAGGCCCCTCTAGGGGTTCCCTGTTCACCCCTGACCTGGATTTGAATCCTGCTGTGATCCTTGTCCAAGACTCTGAATTCCTTTTCCTGCTTGTTTTGTATCCAGGCGGAAAGATTTGTGATGCAGCTTTTAAGGCTACTGCTGGGCCTCGTTCCATAAACATGACTGCTCCCTGTGAACTAGGATTTTCAGCACCCCTGCCTTCCTTAAGCAATTCCCTTTAGGGCAGAAATTCCCTAGAAGGTCCCAAGCCTCCTCTCTGGCTTGGCCAGAGGATCCCCGGTGAGCTCTACTTTGACAGTATAAGGGACCATAATCCTGGCCAGTGAGTGACTCTACACTGTCCCTTGCTGTCCAAGGTGACATCTGAGCCCGTGTCGTTCTTAGGTCCGTGATCTTGGACAATCCTCCAGTTTACGTACTAAGTGTTGGTGTTACCAACTCGTCCAAATGGGGCAATTGGGCCCAAGCCCTTAAAATGTGTCACCCCTGGGTGGTTGTGTTTTTTTCCCCAATCCTGTGCTGTGGTTACATTATCACAACCTCCTGGGTGTGAAGACTGTTTGGAGCTTTGAAAGACGAGGTATGACAGGGGTGTGGGGGGCTCCAGCAGGGAATGCCACTGAACTGATGGTCCATGGACGTGCATGAACACAGCCTTATCAATTAAAATACTGAAATGCTTCCCATCTGGTGCTGAACAGACACTGCTCTGAGCTCACACAGAGAACCCACCCCATGACTAGGAGATTTCAAATGGTTACCAAGTGGCATTTTGAACCTCATCACTTGGGAACACCCTGTAAGACAAGGGACAGATGAATCGCTTGGCACTTGTGAGGTATCCCCTCCTTTCTGATGGCTGCAAGTGTCACCCAGACACACAGGCTGCACTCTGCCAGGGAAGCCTTGTCAGAACAGCCAGAATTTGAGGATGAACCCTGGTTCCCGTCATCTCAAGACCTTCCTGACATGGCACAGCCACCCAGGAAAGTGATTTGGTAATGGAAATACTGGGAAGGCCATACTTTCCCTCCAAAGAGAAAGAGAAGTGCCAACAGTGAAAGCTTGATCCCTCAAATAGACAACTAAATCCCAACAAGCAGTGGTTTCTTTCAGCATTACTGATGCTGAAAAGTTCTCTTTCGGTAATAGCACGATCCCCCAACTGCCATGTCCATTTCCATGAATCACATTTCCAACACATATGGATCTAAAAAACTGTGGGAAATCTGGTATTTCCTTAGATGCAACTCTGAATTGGCATGCAACAGAGAACAGAAAAATGGAGACCTAGAAGTAAATATCTAATTTGAGAACGTAGACACAAAAGTGATTTGAAATAATATTTTGGAGTCTATTGGAATATTACACAAAAAGAATAATCCACTTTATGTAGGTTTTACTGTGACTGTGATGGGAAAAGCTGAATCATCCCGTGACGTTGATAACTGGCTGCTGACTTTAAAATACAAATAAATATTGTACATAGTAAAGGAAAATGAGAAAACAGCATGAAAAAGGAAGATCTTTCTCTCCTCACCTGAAACTCAACCTCTCACCTCAGAAAGAAACCTCTATCTATATTTTCTATGTCACGCAGCAGAGTTTAATACAAGAAAAATATTGGTATATTTTAAAAGTTCAAGAGCTCAAAGCAAGGAAACATTAGGGACGCAGCCATGAGACCTCACTGAGGTACCTGCTCCATTTCATCTGCTGTCAGGATGGCCTTCTTGGCCCCTCACTTTCTCTGCCTCACTAGCAAGTCTGTCCGCCATCAGTGCTATCACCAGTATCGCTCCTGTGCTCTTCACTGCCCTTTCCTCCTTCCTGATACCTTCTTCAGTCGTCAGAAATTGTTGGCAGTCGAGCTGTGGAATGCCCATAGCAGCTCCTGGAATCATCTCTGCCAAATCTGAAGACCAGCAGGAGTGCTCAAGGGACCTGGAATGCAGACCACCTGCGAGCACACCTGGCAGGGATTCACCTGTGTGACTAGGTGCAAGTTTTTGCAATGCTTTGGCCAGATTGAAAGGACTTACGAGTTGTCCTGCACTACTGCAGGCCTGGAGTCCTTGCGGTCTCTCGGCCCAGCAGACTTGGTGGGGCTGGTCCAAGGAATCCTCCCAGAGACCCGTCATTGCCAGCATGTGATGGCATTCTAGTCATCGTCCTCTTGAATATGTCACTGGACATCCTCAAAGGCATGGAGATGCTTAAACCAGGCTATGGTTTGGACTGGTTTTCACAGTTATGCTCCTTCCTCTGCGAAGACATGACTGTCATCCTTCTTATCATCCTTCTTTTCCTCTTATCCTACAAAAACCAATCATGAAAGTGGGTCAAATGATAAAAGAAGCCTGCCTTTTTAGGACAATTATCCTGGCTGTTTTGTACTTCCACCCCCTCTCTATCCTCTGGGGATAGATCTGACCTGTGTCCTGGGATGTCATCAGGCAGATTTGCATCAAGAACAGAAAGCTCAAGGTCAAAATTCAAGGCTACTCCAGATCATTTCTCCCCCTCCATCCTGTTAACACCCCCTCCTTGCTTGAGTGTGATTCTATTCTCTTCTTGTCCTTGTCACTCTCAACCGCACAAGTCCTGGCACTCCCACTCAGGACAGTCAGTCCCCAGTCCTTACTAAAACCCAAATCTTACCATTTCTGTGTTTTCTGTCTACTCATTTGCTTAATCCATTGACCACTTGGTGTTCATAGAGGTTAAATCAATAGTGATATTATCAACCACCCCCTGTTAACGACTTCCTCCAATCTCCCAGATGTTCACATAATCCTAGTGGTTATGTTCAAAAGTAAATAATTCAGAAAACATATTCACCCACCACAAATTCCTGTTCCCTAATATTTTTATTCAAACACTCATACAGTAGATACCTGTCCCTCAAGATCAGAAATAATGCCAGATCACCAATCCTCACCTTAATTTCCTCCTACACCTATCTAATCCTGGATTCCATGGACTACGATCACAATAATTTCCTTGGAAATATAAAAAATTCCTTACCACTTATTTATTTTGTAAACCTCCAAACCCAGAAGATCCCGATTATCTGCCATGCCGCAGCTACTGCTGGTCTTATAACAAGCTGAAGAAAAAGCACGAAACATGAACTTTTGGTACCACTGTAAACACAAAACCGTCTGCATCAACTGGGAAGCACCCATAACGCCTGGAAATTTTGTTCTCCTTTTTTTCTGTTGGCTCAATAACAAAAAGACAAGTCAATTTAAAATGTGGGCAAGAGATCATAATAGACTTTTTCCAATGAAGATATACAAGTGGCCAACAGGTGTATGAAAAGGTGTTTGGCATCGTTAATCATCAGGGAATGCAAATCAAAACCACAATGAGGTATCACTTCACACTTGTTAAGATGGCGATAATCAAAAAAACTAAAGATGACAAATATTGGTGAAGATGTGGAGAAAAGGAAACCTTGTGGGAATATAAACTAGTACAGCCATTATGGAAAACAGTATGGAGGTTCCTGCAAAAAAGAAAACTAGCATATGATCCAGCAATCCCACTTCTGGTGTATACCCACAGGAATTGAAATCAGGGTCTCAAAGAGATATCTGTACTCTAATGTTCATTGCAGCTAATTCACAATAGCGAAGATATGGAAGTAACCTAAACGTCATTGATGGATGAATGGATAAAGAAATGGAATATTCGTCAACCTTGAAAAAAGAAGGAATTCCTGCCATTTTTGACAACATGAGGGACCTAGAAGATATTATGCTAAGTGAAATAAGACAGACAGAGAAAGGCAAATACTTATATGTGGAATGTAAAATTGTCAAACTCATACAAGCAGAGGCTAGAATGGTGGTTGCCAGGGGCTGGAGGGATGGGGAAATGGGGAGCTGATTATCAAAGGATACAAAGTTTCAGTTATCAAGATAAAGAAGTTCTGGAGATGTAGGATATTGCGTAGTGCCTTCAGCTAACAAAACTCTATTGCATACATCACATTTGCTACTTGAGTAGATACTAAGAGTTCTTACCACAGAATGATAGTAATAAAGGAGGTGAGAGAAAACTTTGGAAGGTGATGAATTTGTTTGTGGTCTTGATGGTGATGACAGTCTCAAGGGTGTATACTTATGTCCAAATTCATCAAGCTGTATATAGAAAAATATGACACCATCGTTGATTCTTCTGCACCTTGAAATATGCCATGTCCTCATAACAAGAGAAAAATATTTGTAACTATGTATAGACGAATGTTAACTGGACTTATTGTGGTGATCATTTCAATATATACTCAAACATTGAATCATTACGTTGTACCCATGAAACTGAGATAATGTTGTATGTCAACTTTACCTCAATAAAAAAAAACACAACAGACAAAACCATTTGAATATTGTAAATGAGTTCAGTGAATCCCTGAAAGTGCCCCATTCCCATATGAGAGTTAAAGGAAGCAGAGAGGATGAAGTAAATGGAAGAAAGTTGTATAAAACAGTATTCAAATTAAAATCATTTAAGTTGCTATCAGCTCTTTGTGGCAAAGTTCTGTGCGCACTAATCTTCTTTCACATTTTTCCTGGAAATCATACTTTCAGATCCAACCCATAACAGTTTCATCATTTGCTCTAATAAGACAATTTCAACTTAATAAATAAAACCAACAGCATCCCTTATGTATGAATAAAGTTAGTGAACTTTACAGAGAAAAGAGCATGTTTGCACAATCTCAATAAAGGAAACAGAAGAACTGAATGATGATCAAGTCTCATTCAAGCTTATCTTTGAAAGTCAGTAAGACCAGGTTATCTTTTCAAGGATGTGTGTAGAGCTGTCAGCCCTGGGAGATAGAAATAGTGGCCTACTCTGGAACAAAGGGCAGGCTTGCTTACTGCCCAGTATAATAAAAATAACACCCTCCAGGACAAAGGTTAGCAGACATCCTGCCCCTTATCAAAGATTTGAGTTCCTTAGGCTCTGAGATCTTGCAACTCTCTGCATGTCACCTGGCCCACTGTGTATCACCCTGTAGGAAGTGAGATTTAGTGAGCCGGTGCAGATGATGATACTCTGGCCACTGCTATTGCTGTGTCATTGAGTCCTTTGTCTCTGACCCATGGGTCTTGTGTCTTTTGTCAGCATCTGCTAAACCATTGTAGGCTAACTTATTAGCTTGCAGGTAAGGTAAAATATCAGACCTTTCACAGTTCCCGACAAGCCCTTAAAATAACTAGTAGTCTTAGGAACAGAGAGCTATCCAGAACAATATGCATGGATGGTCTTCATAGAAGACTTCATGCAACCAAAACTTTAATAAGTCTCTCTAATCTCCTTTATTTCTACCCCAATTAGAAGGAGAGGCACCAAGCTATTACAGACCTAGGGCTTGTGCAAGCCACCTGGAGACGTAGTGACCAGAAACTTCCCAGGGGGAGCAAAGACAGATGGGCATATTTCCAAAATGGACCCATATGCCTCCCTATCATCCAAAAGACAGTACATTATCTTAATTTATGATGATTTGAGTCATTAAAATCTTGTGATGGGCCAAAGATACACTTCTAAGAGGAATGAGGCACATAGCAGTTGTAAGCAGATTAACACGCTTGGGGAATATCAAACGCCGAACTAAACGCAGTGTTCTAATCAATTATAAGGTAAAACAAATTTAATAAGGTCAATTAAATGATATTTAACGGTATCCTTGATTATTACTCTGCAATAATGAACAAGAAACTCATGTAGATAACTACAATTGGTCTTACTTTAAAATATGGTAGTCAGGACTGTTTGAGATAAACTGGAGATAAGGAAAGGGAGAAATAGATAAAAGTTAGCTGCTCTGAAGCCACTGTCAAGACCCCTGGATCTACATGTAACCCAGGAGATCGAGGCAGACGGCTGTGTACCTAGATCCTCCTGCACTGTGGTTCTTAGGGATGTTACGGAGCTGAAGCAGCTTCCTGAATCGTGTTTACACGTCCATGTCTACAATACCCCTGACAATAGGGATGAACCACCATTCAATCATCTCTTACACCCCCCTAATTAACAATTAGGTTTCAAAATCATTGTATCATTACATGATCATTTATTCCTCAAACCTGTGGGATGCCGAGCTAAAAGAAAATTATATTTCAATGATTTCTTTTCTTTGAAGGACCAAGATGTTCTTTCACATTTGGAATCCGGGTTCGAAGATAAATCCATCAAATCAATGGAAACAACTGAAGAAATGGACAGAGGGATACTTCATTCATATATACACAGTTTGCAGTGTGGCAAAACTAGAGTTATATTTTTAAAAATTAGAATTTTTTGAAATTTTATAGATATTAAAGACTTTGTTCTGCTTATACTCCCTTTGGTTTACCAAACCAAACACACTCTTTAATGGGCGTTTCTAGTATTGAGTGCTAATAACTGCAACTTTTTTAAATTCTTATTTTTCCCAGCTCAAAGACCAAGGGCAGAGGTCATCAAGAGGTCAAGTCTAATCTACCTACAGATGTGGCAGGATTAACTATGGATGTTCAAGCCAGACATTGCCAGCAGAACCACATCTCTTCACACATAGGTGAGGTTTTACAAGTAATGACAGGTACTGAAGGATATCAAAGGAAATTCTTTATTAAGAACCAAAGTTATAGATTCCTATCTTGGGTTCATTACTTTGAATTTTTGAACCAAATCATATACATCGATTGGACCATGTTCAATTCTATGATCTTTAGAAGATGCAGCCTATAGGTGAAGAGAAATAAATACAACACCAATATTTTACACTCTCTGAAGCACAACTGAGAGCCCCTGGAGTCAGAAGTTTTCAAGACAAGAAAATGTCATCCTTCATTTGAACAGAAAGAGTAGAGGCTATTCAAAGATTCAACTTTAAATTGTTAACATGACTTGTTAGAATGTGATGGAGCAAGCATAATACCTTCTAAGTTTCATGATTTTTCTCCAGAATACTGAGATGGATGACCTTGAAGTGCAGCTTCCCCATACATGTCGTTATTCAGTGATAAAATTAATTTCCCTATAAAATAATTACCACAAAATTGTTACAAATATATCATAGTCTCTGACTAAAAGGAAACAAAGCAAATCGAGGAGTTGAAAGCAGTGTAATAAATTCCACACAAGGATCTTATAGCAGCATTATGTATAATAGTGAAACTGGATGTAATCCCTTTGCTATCAAAGAAGATATAAACAGATCATGGTATGCCTATTCTTTGGAATACCTCTAAAACTTCTAAAAAGGTAAGTTAAAATGATGTGCACTGATAAGGAGAGAGGTCTATGATATATGGCTTGGGAAACAACAAATTGAAAAACGATGTAGTTATGTAATTTATGTTTAAAAAAAAACTTTGTGTATTTACAAATTCATAGGAAATTTCCAGAAGAATAAGTCACAACCTCTTAACAATAGTTCCTTCTGAGTAGGAGAGTGAGTTTTCAGGGAAGGGGATGAAAGGGGAATGTTTCACTTTACATAGATCAGTGCAATTTGACTTTTTTTACAGTGTGTACTTGTTTCATAGTTAGAAAAATGAGTGATGTGACCGTTTGGTGCAGGGCAACAGTATGATGTTCACCAGTCTCTGTTCTCTATGTTACTGCACAGCATGGACTGTAGGAGAAAGCCCAGAGGAGCAATGAAGACAAAGAAGACATGACACCTGCAAAAAGTCAGTGGAGTATTTCTCCATAAGATACCTTCCAGGTGAGTGACGGTCAGTACCTTCCACTGCTTCAGCTCTCGCCATGAACCTAGAACCTGCCCAGGGTAAGCCGGAGGACCATACCCGCTAGTCCACTCCCTGCCCGGAGCCTGTTTGTGCAGGGTGACTGCCATCAAGCAGACAATGGACTCAGGATGGAGCGTGTGCCTTTGGGGAGGCTGGCAGAGAGGCATAAAGTGGAACACCAGCTAAGTGCACACACCTGAGAGGCGGAATTCCAGGTGGAGACACAAAATGTACCAAGAAACTGTGAAGTGAAGGAAGCTACTCCATCTCTCTGAGCTTCAGTGTCCCCCCTGTAATGTGTGGATCACAGGTCTACTTCACAGAGCTGTTGGGGAAGATACATAAAAGTTCCTGTGACAGCCAGTGTCACATTATTAACAAAGTCATATCTGACTTCAAAATAATCGATGAAAAGAATAATGTTAATGAGACCAAAGACGGGATGCTCAACTTCGTAAGCAGCCCCAGCAGCATGAGAATGAGAGGAGCTCCGAGAAAGCAGGGTTCTTCACAGCTCCACTGGAGACAATGAACACGGGCTACACCAGGATAAGTCGCTGTTGTACAGTGACTCGTGTAGTGAGGGTGGGTCCCTAAAGACACTGTGAAATCCAGTTACACACAGTGGCTCCTAGGAAACAACTACAAAGCAATCAACTCAGCAGATAGGAATGGGAAGGGGGCGAGCATAGGAGGGTCAGAGCCACAAAATCTGACGGAAGACACTGAACCACGAGCGCTCAGCTCTGTCAACAGCTTCTGTGGTTGCACCAGGAGATCAAACGTCTGAGAGAGCCATTGTGGGGACTGCTGGGAGCACAGTGGTCACTGCAGCCACAACCCAACAGCAGTTGCATCGGGGCACACAGACCCCGAGACATTCCTCTCCATTAATCCTTGTTTCAAGATGATGAATATCCTCATGTTACAATGTCTCCTTCCAACCCTTGTGGAGGAGTGTCATCAGAACCCCCTGAAGAGGTCACAGGCCAGAGTAGGATGGAACACTGGGGGCTGGGGGAGCGGCGTTGCACCTGACAACACGGACTATCACCCGGGTCTATTGAACACGAGAGAAGGACCCGAGTATGTGGTCCAACGAGAATTCCCTGTCTTGCCACATTCAGAGATACTGCAGAGTTTCTCGTCCGTTCTTTAAAAAAATGTTAAAGAATTCATGTCATTAATTCATAGCGAGGCAAATTCTTCACATACTGACAGGGTCCAGTTTCCATGACCAGCTTATTCAGTTGTTTTGATAATACCCCACATTCAGGAATTGGAAATGTAACCTATTGGGATGTGTAATATAAACAAGGACTTTTTTTCATGGAGATCAACACCCAAAGTTTTAGGGAGGACATAAATCGTGAAAGCTGCTAACCATTCCTCCACAGGTTTCAATAAGACTTTTAAGTTAATTTACCAATCTCAGGAAAAGATAACTTTTCAATTCAAATTTTTTTTTATGCATTCAAGCGTACAATACAGCCAAGAGAATGAGCATTAAAAAATTAACAAGAAGGTCTTGCTTGCATTTCATCTTTTGCAAATAATCAGGATATTTTATGCTCTGTTCCTTTCACTGCTGTAATCAATTTTTAAAGAATACGTTACATCTGACTATCCCTGGGCATGTTTATCCTGGAACCTTGCCGGAATCCAAAGCAGAGATGTTAAAGCTGACGGGTTTCAAATGCTGCCCAGGTGTTGTCTACCATGAACATGCCTCTCCCAAAGCAGGACTACCGGTCTCTTCCTGAGGGATCAGAGTCATCACTTATGTCCCTGAGAGACTGGCCACTCAGGCCTGAGCTGAGATTAGGTGATCAATCTGAAGGGCAAAATGCTTAAGCTATTCTCATCCTAACGATGCTGTTTTGGAGGCCTCTGCACTGGAATAGGTTAGTGAAAACGGCCTACTAGATACTTGCCTGGGAATTGTGTTGTTCTCCTCTGCCCTTAGCAGATCCTGGGGAAACCAATGATTAACCTCACGGATGCTTTAACTTCCACATCTGTGAAAAAGGCAAGCAACAGCCAATGTTACCACTTTGCAAAACTCCAAAGTTGTGCATCCAAGAGGGACCACAAGGGTGAATTTCTCCCAAAAGCTGATGAAATGATGGCACTTTGGCTGGAGAAGGCAGAGGGCAGCAGGCAAAGTGGAAAGTTTCTGGAATGTCTAACCAGTTCCCATAAGCAGTTTAGAGAAACACCTGGCCTTGGATTAGGTAGGAGGCTGTGGAAGGACCCACAGGTACACAGGGGGGAGGAGGAATCAAGCAAAGGAGGGAGGCGGTGGGGAAGAGGCACCAGTCTGGGCTTCAATTTTGGACAAAAGCAGTTACACGCTGCAGGCCCGCGGCTTCCCATGCAGCCGCCACACCCTCCTGACTCCCTGGTACTTTTCGTCTCGTCACATCCCTCTGGGAATCAGTCCACATGGAGCGGGTGCAGGACCTGAGTCCTGAGTCAATGGTTTGGCCCTCGGCCAAGCTCACACCGCCCTGCTCCTCCCCCCAGGGCCAGGCACCGCCCTGTGCCCAGAGCATCCTGGGCGTTCTAGTCCTGCAGCCCTACAGGTTGCCAGCTGGGAGCGGTTAAGAGAGAAAAGCTCCCAGCATGCACAGCTCCTGGCCCCAACTCTTGCCTTGTCCTTCGGCCCCTGGGCCCCACCCCTCTGCTTCTCCATCCCACCCTCTTCCCCACCTGTTCTGTATACCACGCCCAATCTCCATGACCTGCCCACCCCCCAGAGTATGCGCAGTGTGGTTGGGCTGCATCCCTTGAGGCCGGGACTCAGATAGGGGTGGGGCTCACCAGCCTGGCTATTGCTGAGGTTGCCTGCAGCCCTGGTGGAAGCCCCCTGGCCAGTATTTGAAATGTAAATTCAATATCTAAAATGGAAATATCGGGTGCCTGGGATCCTGGAATTTGCCTTTTCAATGCCACCTGTCCTACCATCCCCCCTATCTCCAAGCTGCCATGATCCTCCCTCTGGAACCCGTGGTCAGGGTCGCTGCAGAGATCCTCCCTTTGGACCCAATCTGCCTGAAGGGCCCATACCTTGGTCAGGAGTCTTAGAAGGACTGCCCTGAGCCATGTCATAAAAAGGAGAAAACATCACATTGGACAGCCCCAATACCTGCATTATACAGACAGGAAACTCAGGTGCACTGGTAAGTGACCCCTAAGTCACTTCAGGGGAACACATGCATGCCCCTATTTCCACGCTGCACACAGGCTGGTTCACTGGACTTTCTTATCCGAGTGTGGACCTCCTGGCCTCGTTAACATAGGCAACAACACCGAAACTTCCCATTGGTCCTTCCCACAGTGTTAGGCAAGTTTGTGCAGGAAGGTAATATGCAATTTCTGCTCTAGTATAGGGCTGGCTCCTTGGGAACTAGTTTTAATATTCCTGTTTAAATATACCTGCAGAATCACAAAATAATTAAGCAAAATAATTTGTTGCTGTGGAGAGTTATGGTGATAATTCTCTGAAGTCGTTTTTCCATTTAGCTTTTCTGATTGACTCCAAATACTACAGCACCACACGCTTCTTAGACTGGTGGATGCACAGCTCCACTTCTTTCCAGGGAGAACGCACAACAGCAGAATATCCGTGGCCTGACTTTCTGGGGCACCAGTATTACTACAAGATTTGGAAGAAGCAAAGTTAGGTCATTTCCAAGGTAAGGAATTAAAAACTTAACACTAAGATGAGGTGGGAAAGTCATATGCCATTAATAATTGTCAGTAATCTGTGCCTGAAATGTCAGACTTTCTCTGAGAAAGAACTCTGAGACCCTATTTCCCATTGTTTTAAATAGGAAAATCTAGAAGGCATAGCAAATCTATCGAAAAACTATACCAATTTCCTAAGTCACAATATGACACCTAGACTTAAGTTACGAACATCATGTGCTCCTCATTTTGTTCCTTCCAACCCAGTCCCACAGGTCTTGAGTGCATGCTGTGAACACGGCACTGTGCTAGGTCTCGAGGCCTTGGTGAGCATCGTGGTGGGGGTGGACCTTGCTGGAGAAAGATGACATCATGAAATCTCAAATCCATGCCGCTTACAAAACTGAGGCCAAAATGGAAAGACCCAAGGGACCATGCAAGGATGAGGGCATTAATAGATACTTGGAAGTATTAAAATCCATCTAATGGTGTCATGAGTGAATGTGTTCCACTTTAAAACAAAACACTGCTGTTATTCTGAGATATTGAGTTAGTATCTTTGTGCAAATATGCAGGATTTAAAATGATTATTGACATATAACATGCGTACAGAAATATATGCAGAAGTCATCCACGTAAATCACAAAGAATTATTAAAAAGTGAACACACTTGTGTGACCAACAACTAGCACCAGCTTTACTCAGGCCCCGACAATCCCTTTCTCCCTATTTCCTCCCCAAAGGTAACTGATATCTTACCAGCGAACACTGTATGTCAAGTTTGTCTTCTTATACAAGTGTTTTATTACAGAACAATTTAAACAATATACAAAATAAACAAAATAGCACAGTAGGCCCGTCACCCAGTTTCAACAACTACTAATCATCTGCCATTTTTGTTTCATCCACACTCCATCCCATTCCCACCTCACTTTATTATTCTTTTAAGCCTTTGTGCATGTGTGGTGAGTAAGATGTATGCACACTGAAAGGCACAAATCTCAACCGTACAGTTTTGGCAAATAAACATGCCCATATAACTTTCATCCCTTTAAGAATAGGATATTTCCATCACCCCCAGAAAACTCCTTCCTGTTCCTTAGCGGTTGAGTGCTCGCGCTCCGCTACTGGCAGCCCGGGTTCGGCTCCCGGGCGCGCACCGATGCGCTGCTTCTCCGGCTATGCTGAGGCCGCATCCCACATACAGCAAATAAAGGATGTGCAGCTGTGACATACAACTATCTACTGGGGCTTTAGGGGGAAAATATAAATAAATAAAATCTTTAAATAAAAACAAAAAACGTTTTTTGGCATGCTGTTTAATTCCTTTATTAGCATTTAAATGACACACCTTTGCATTCTTACTGGGTGGTCCAGATTACAATATGCATCTTTAAGATATCACATCCTACCTAGACTTAATAGTTCACCAGTTTAATCAATGTAAAATATGGAAGCCTTGCTACAGAACAGTTCCATTTACCTCTGTCCTTTGTGCTATTGCTGTCATAAATTTTACATCTACTCGTGTTATAAATCCCACAACACAGTGTTATAGTTTTTGCTTTAGGTAGTCATAGATATTTTAAAGAAATAAGAGGGGCCGGCCCCGTGGCTTAGAGGTTAAGTGCATGCGCTCCGCTGCTCGCGGCCTGGGTTCGGATCCCTGGCACACACCGATGCACCACTTCTCCAGCCATGCTGAGGCCGTGTCCCACATACAGCAGCTAGAAGGATATGCAGCTATGACATACAACTATCTACTGGGGCTTTGGGGGGAAAATAAATAAATAAATAAAATCATAAAAAAAAGAAATAAGAGAAACAAGTTAAGTGTTTGGAAAGGAAATGCTTTGAGACTCTGCAAATGTACTGTTTCTTCTTTAAGTTTCATCCACAGTTTTTGCGTTCATCAGTCATTCTTTCCAAAAGTAATTATTACTGTAGTGTTAAAGTGGCGATTTTCTATTTCATGCTATTTAGCGCTTTTATTATTTGGAATTCTGTGAGCAAGATTTCTCCCCCCCTTCCTTCTTCCTTTCTTTTTCTCATTCTCTCATTCTTTTTTTTCCCCTTTTTTCTTTCTTCCTTCCCTTCCTTTCTTGTTTAATCTTTTTTATATCAGTATAGCCTCGTGGATATTTATTTTATTCTCTGAGTAATTATCCAATGCTACCATTATTTATTTTGTTGCTCATAGTTTTCCAGCTTGAGTCATTGGAAAGTCTTTCAGATTGATTCCTTTTGACACGTCCCATCATTTTCTGTGTGTTTTTTTTTGAAAGCACTTTCCTACTTTCTGGCACTACAAGATGATCCAGGCTCATCTTGTATTTTCCATCTCCAGCCCTAGAATTAGCCATTTCTCCAAGAAAATCTGCTTTATTTTATTGGAGAATGATATTTAGAAAACAAGATCTGGGAGCTAGGTGTGCTCATTAATACCAGAGTATCACTGCTTCTGGACCCTCTCAGCAGAGCTTGGAAATGTATGCATGAATATAAACTCAGGTAGACACATCTGTCTATCGATCTATCCATCTATATATCAGTCTATCTATCTATTTGGATAGATATATTAAAAGAGACATGGATTCATACTGATACTTCAAACTCCAATCCAGCACCACAGAGTTTATTCTAGCATTCTCCTTTTGTTTATTTGTAACTTCTTTCACCAACAGTGAGAAACTTAACTCCAGTTAGCTACAATATATTTACTGTGTCAACTAGTTTCAGAATTGCTAATCCATACCCTTATGAAAAACAAATTTACCACCTAGAGTACAGTGTTTGTGTCCAGTACTTTAGTTCTACAGTATCCCGTCAAATCACTGTCTTCCAAAGTAACTTAGGTCAGGACCTTTCATCCCCACCCCTTCTGTATGGTTAGGTCACATGTTTGTAATACAGTGAGATTCATTTTTCACTGCATTCCATCTGAGTTCCCCAGCATCCTGATTGATTTTTAAAATTTGCAGAGTAAAATTCACTCTTTGTGGTGTACAGTTCTATGGGTTTTGACTTTATGGTCATGCATCCATACCCACAGTACCATACAGAGCTGTGTTTTTCACCCCCAAAGTTCTCTCATGCTATCCCTTTGTATTCAACCCCTTCCCCTACTCCATCCCTTGGCAACCACTGATCATTTTCCATCCTTGTAATTCTGCCTTTTCTAGAAAGTCATATAAATGGAATCATATACTGTACAGCCTTTTGAATCTGACTTCCTTTACTTGGAGAAATGCATCCAAGGTTCATCCATGTTGTTGTGTGAATCAAGAGTTTATCCTGGGGCCGGGCCCGTGGCCTTGCAGTTGAGTGCATGCGCTCCCCTACTGGCGGCCCAGGTTCGGATCCAGGGCACGCACTCACACATCGCTTCTCTGGCCATGCTGAGGCCGTGTCCCACATACAGCAACTAGAAGGGTGTGCAATTATGACATACATCTGTCTATTGGGGCTTTGGGCGGAAAAAAGGAGGAGGATTGGCAATGGATGTTAGCTCAGGGCTTATCTTTCTCACACACACAAAAAAAGAGTTTATCCTTTTTACTGTCAAGTAGTATTCTAATGTACTGATGCATCACAGTTTCTTTCTCCATTCACCTGACGAAGAACATTTAGTTTATTTCCAGCTTTTGGCAATTATGAATAAAATGGCTATAAAGATTCCCACAAAGATTTTTGTTTAAACATTAGTTTTCAATTTTCTTCAGTAAATACCTAGGAGTAGGATATCTGAGTCATATAATAAGTGTATGTTTAGCTTTATAAGAACCTGCTCAACTGTTTTCTGAATGCAACTATCATGTTGCATTCCCAGTTCTAATTGCTCCTACTCCTCACCCACCTCCTCATGTGGTATTTGCAATTTTATTTTTTATTTCAGGCACCTAATAGGCGTGCAGTATCATATTGTGGCTTCTGCTTCATTTTTGAAAGTGAGTTCTGCTAAATATAGAATCTTGTGTTGACTTTTGGGTTTTCTTTCTGCACTTGAAAGATGTCATTTTGGTGTTGAGTTGTCTCTTTTGTTTTTGATAATACATCATCCATCATTCACCTTATTTCTCCCTGTATGTAATGTCTTCCCCTGTATATATGTATTTCCCTGACTGCTTTCAAGATTTTCTTTTTATCTTTGGATTTTAGTAGCTTGACTATCATGTACCTAAGTATGCTTTTATTTTATATTTTACTTTGTGGGTTTGCTGACTTTCTAGGATCTAAAATTTTAGATTTTCCAAGAAATTTTGGAAGTTTTATGCTATTACTTATTGATTTGCCTTTCTGCCTCCTTTAATTTTTCTGTCTTTCTCCTCTCTGCTGGGGACTCAATCATCTCACAGGTCATAAGGCTCTCTTCATTTTTCTTCAAAATTTTTACATTCTTTTCTTCAGACTGGATAATTTCTATTGCTGTATCTTCATGTTTTTTCTACTGTTTCTCATCTACTGGTAAACTCAAAAGTATTTATTTCATTTCATCTTCCTATTTGGTGCTTTTGTGTAATTTCCACTTCTCTGCTGAGTTCCCACATCTGTTCATTCATTATGGGAATATTTTTCTTTACCACCATGATCATCTTTATAATAGCTGCTTTCGTATTCTTGACTGCTAATTGCAACACATTAGGGAGAGTTTCTACTGCCTGCTTTTGGTCACATATGGATTACATTTTCCTGTTTCTTCAAATCTCATGATTCTTTTAAATTGTGTACTGGAAATCATGAAAGATAGGTATAGAGGCTCCGGATTCTATTGTATTTCTTTGAAGAGTGTTGTTACTTTTCTAGCAGGGAATCAACTTGGCTGGACTGAAATTCCAATCCTATCTCCTTTACAGTGGGCATAGCTGAAATCCTCAGTCAGTTCTTTCATCTTCCAACTGCTGTTTTTACCCTAGGCCTTCTGGGGCCTACCCTGTATGTGTGTTGTTCAAAGATCTGCCAATTTGGTGTGTGTGGGGGAGAGACTTACATATATATTTTGCGATTTTCCTCTTTGTGTCTCCCTCCCTTCCAGAATTTCTCCCCTAACTTTCCAGCTACTCTGCCAGCCCAAAAATACATCCTCTAACATTACAAGTAAGACTGTAGTTTTTCCCCTGTCTAGGCCATGAACAGATTTTGGAATGCTTTGAGGCAAAAGATTCAAGCTTGCAAATATCTCCTGGTGCAATTCCCATCATTTAAGGGAAGATTCCCTCTCAGTTCAGCTTGCTTTTGGAACTGATTTAAACATATACACATATACACATTTATTAAATGTGTTTTACATATAGCTACACGAGTCTGTATAAATATATATAATATTTTGTGCAGATTTTATCATTGTTATCTGTGAGAGTGTTAGTTCAACAAGCTACTCCACTATTAGTAGAAGCCAGACCTCGGTTTTGTTTCTTTATTGGATTTTATGTAAATGGAATTATAAAATATATAGCCTTTTGAATATAATTTCTTTTATACAGCATTATGTTTGTGATATTCATCCATGCTATCGCATGTAGCTAGTGTTTGTTCATTTGTTGAAAATAATTAATTTTTTAATGGTCATAAAATATGCAGAACATAAAATTGTAACCATTTTTAAGTGTACAGTTCAGCGACATTCAATACCTTCAAATAATTGTGTAGCCATAACCTCCAACCATCCACAGAACTATTTTCACATTGCACTGAAACTTTGTGCCCATTAAGCAACAACTCCCTGTTATCCCTCCCTCTTGCCCATGGGAACCACCATTCTCCTTTCTATTCCTATAAATTTGACTACTTTAATTACCTTATATGAGTGGAATCATACAGCATTTTTCCTTTTGTGACTGGCTTTATTTCACTTAGCATAAATTCCTCAAGGTTCATCCATGTTATAACATGTGTCAGAATTCCTTCCTTTTTAAGGGTGAATAGTATTCCACTCTGTGTATACACCACATTTTTTTGTCAGTTCATCCACTTATGGACACCTGGCTTGATTCCAGCTTCCGGCTATTTTGAATAATGCTTTTAAGAACATGGGTGTACATATATGTCTTTATACCTCTGCGTTCAGTTCTTTTGGGTGTATACCCATAAATGGTGTTCTCAGATTCACTTTTTCACATATAACAGGGTTCCCCACACCTCCAAGAAGCAATTCTTGTAATGCCAGCTGGTTACCAGATAATTCAACTCAATTTGATGCTGACAACCCAGAGATACATCAGATTGTACAGGTTGATGGCTCCATCCTATAATTCTGCACACCCACCCAACCTCACCTTTACTTCAGATGCCAGTTACAAGCCCAAGTTGTTACCTGTACTTCTGACTTACTGGCTATAAACCAGAGGTTCCCACAACCTCCTCCTTGGGTTTAATTAATTTGCTAGAGTGGCTCACAAAACTCAGAGAAACATTTACTAGATCACCAGTTTATTATAAAAGGATATAATTCAAGGAGAGCCTGTTGGAAGTGGTGCATAGGGAAAGGTATGGAGATAATACACAAAGATTTCATGCCATCTCCAGGTGCACCACTCTCCAAGCAGTCCTTGTCATTGCCAACCTGGAAGCTCTCTGAACCGCCTTCTATTGGGATTTTTATGGAGGCTCTCTCACATAGGCGTGATCAATTATTAACTCAGTTTCCAGCCCCTCTCCTTTCTCTGAAGGATAAGGGGTAGGGCTAAAAATTCGAAGCTTCTAATCAGGGCTTGGTCTTTCTGGTGACCAACCCCCATCCAGGAGCCATCCAGGAGCCCACCCAGAATTGCCTCAATAGGACAAAAGATTCTCTTAGTGTTCTTATCACTGGGGAAATTACAAAGGTTTTAAGAGCTCTGTGCCAAGAACTGGACGCAGAGGCCGATAAATATGTTTTTTATTATTTCAGAACCCATAAGAGAAATTTCTAGATCATATAGTAATTCTATTTTTAATTTTTGAAGGAACTGCCATACTGTTTTCCACAGTTTTATATTCTCACACTCAGAGCACAAGGGTTCCAATTTCTCAACATCCTTGTCAACACTTGTTATGTTCTGATTTTGTGATAGTAACTATCCTAACGGGTGTGAAAATGTAGCTCATTGTGCTTTTATTTCACTTTTTCCTGATACTTAGTAATATTGAGCATCTTTTCTTGTGTTTCTTGTTCATTTTATATTTTCTTTGGAGAAATGTCTATTCAAGTATTTTGTGCATTTTTAAATTGAGGTTTTTTTTTTATTGTTGATTTGTAGATGTTCTTTATTTATTCTATATATTAATCCCTTATCAGATTTGTGATTTGCAAATATTTTCAACCATTCCATGGTTTGCCTTTTTACTCTGTTGATAGTGTCTTGTGATACAGAAAACTTTTTCGTTTTGATGAAGTCCAATTTTTTATTTTTTTGTTACTTATGTCTTTGATGTCATATTAAAGAAATCATTTTTGCAATGGCATTTGGACCCAATGACATACAGCTTTTACCATGTGTTTTCTTCTAAGGATTTTATAGCTTCAACTCTAATATTTATATCTTTGATCCATTTTGAGTTAATTTTTGTATATAGTTTAAAGTAAGGGTCCAAACTCATTCTTTTGCATGTGGGTATTCAGTTTTCCCAACAACATTTGTTGAAAAACTGTTCTTTTCTCCAATGAATGATCTTTGTACCTTTGTCAAAAATCATTGGACCATATATGCAAAGTTTTATTTCTGGGGTCTCTGTGCTATTTCATTAGTATAGTGTGTGTATTTATGCCAGTACCACACTGTTTTGATTACTTTATAGTAAGTTTTGAAATCAGGAAGTGTGAGTTCTCTAACTTTGTTCTTCTTTTTCTAGATTGTTTTGGCTATTCAATGTCCCTTGAGAGTCCATATGAATTTTAGGATAGATTTTTCTAATTTTGCAAAACCATCATTGGAATTTTTACCTCTTTGAGTAAGTTGATTCTTAAGTATTTTATTCTTTTGTTGCTATTGTAAATAAAAATGTAAAGTTTTTAAATTTCTTTTTCAGATTACTTATTATTAATGTATAGAAGAACAATAGTTTTTGCGTGTTGATTTTGTGTCGCACTACTCTGCAGAATTTACTAGTTCTAACAAATTTTTGGTGGAAGTTTTAGGGGTTTCAACATATAAGATACTCTTTGTAAACAAATATAATATTACTTCTTCTTTTCAAATTTGGATGCTATTTCTTTCTTTTTCTTGCCTAATTGCTTTGGCTAGAACTTCTAATACCATGTTGAATAGAAGTGGTGAAAATGGGCCGTCTTGTCTTGTTCCTGATCTTAGAGAAAAAGCTTTCAGTCTTTCACCCTTGAATATGATGTTCTCTGTGGATTTCTGTATACGGCTTTTATTATGTTGAAGTAGTTTCCTTTTACCCTGAGTGTTTTTTTAGTGATTTTAGCATGAAAGCATGTTGAGTTTTGTTAAATGCTTTTTCTGCATCCATTGAGATGATCATGTGTTTTCTTCCTTCATTCTGTTAATGTGGTTTATTACATTAATTCATTTTCATATATTGGAACATCCTTGTATTCCAGGAATAAATCCCACTTAAAAATGCTGTATAATCCTTTTAATATGCTGATGAATTTAGTTTATTACTATTTTATGGAGGATTTTTATATCAATATTCATCAAAGATATTGACCTATAGTTTTCTTTTCTCTTAGTGTCTTGGGCTTTGATATTAGGGTAGTGCTAATCCCATAGGATGACTTTAGAGGTATTTTCTCCTCTTCAACTTTTTGAAAGAGATTGAAAATAATTGGTGTTAGTTAATTAAAAAAAAAGTCTTTGGGCCCAGGAATAAATTCAGCATAAAATAAATACAAATAAATATTTTTTAAAAATATGAAAAAGTTTTTTACTAAAAAAATTTAAAAATTAAGCTAGTACATCACTTATCACTTTATTTCTAAAAAGTTTTTTAACCTACTAGTAAGCATGAACAAATTGTTAGAATTAAAATGACTGAAGTGTTCATTTTCTTCATTGCAAGTTTTCTGACAGAAGTATATGATGCCATCATGTATGACATCTTTTATGAAAAAATGGTCATTTTTTGTAGTATTTGAGAATATTATGAATTTTCCCAGTGGCCTCTGACAATACTCTGATATGCAAAGTTATCTTTTCAACATGTATGTCTCATCATCATCCTTATCAACTTAACAAACTCAGGTGCTAATTAATCAACTACTTTTCATATGATTCAGGTTCTCCACCACCAACTTCCCTAAGCATCAGGAAATTCTACAACTTCTGCAAGATTAACGATTTTATCTTACAATGTATATATCTCATGTGGTTTAAAACATCCAAAAATCTTTGATAAACTGACCCTGCCCAGACTAAAGCATTGTGAATTATAAAATATGGTCTCTATTAAGTGGGGAGGGATTTCAGGTTGAACTTAATTTTATAAGTGGTCAATTTATTACAGTGTACTGTTCTGTTATGTATTTCACTTCTTTTCTAAAAAAAAGTGATAGTTGAGGGCACTTAGATAATAAAAATTTGAGAAAATAAGGAACTGATACACACTGTAAGCTTCAAATGTTTTCAAGCATAAGATACAATAAGAACTAAAACTACGAATTGGCGGAGGAAATAGAGATAAGGGGATGAAGTTGCAAATGTGAATCTATAATAATATCTCAATGGCTAGAGTTGTGGTGCCAAGAAGGTGGTGAAGTCAAAGAATTCATAAAGATGATAATAAACACACTACAAAGAAAAAAGACTGAAATTTTCATAGAGAGAATTTTTACAGTGATATGACAGATAGAGAACAGGGAAGAGAAGTTTGAGTGAGAGACTATCTGCTTCTTAAATTATTTCCACTGTAGAGAACAACAAACCAATTTGCTGAAATCTTTATTCCCCTCTATGACCCTATCTTTACCGGCAAAATATCAGCCCTGAATCGATGTCACAGTCCAGCTTTTCCATCCCTGGAGAACAGAGCAATTTATCTCATATGAAACCTCAACAGCTCAGGCTGTGAAACAAGGCCGGCCATCCATTCTCACAGAGGAGCCAACTGGAGGTAGGATTTTTGGTTCTGAATTCAGCTAAATATCTTCAAAGAATTGTATCTGGCCTTCCTTATCCAGGGCTATCAGTGAAGTGCTGGCTGGCTTTCAGAGAAGAGCAATTCACAGTCAGTGGAGACATTTTCTGTTGAGCTCTCTAGAGAAGGCTGTGGAGCTTGTCAGTAAGAGTTGATTTCTATGGGGATTATATTTTTTTATTTTATTCAGAGATTTATAAAGAAATTTACATGGTAAGAATTATTATCAACAAAATCCGTTATCTATTCTCTGGTCATTTAAGCAAAATCTTCCTCTCAGGGCCAACCCATGGACAAAGCCCAGATTTAGTCTCCAAGAGTCTGCTAGGCACTCTGTGGTCCATGGGAAGCCCTCAAGTTGGCAGCCTGTTTCCTTGTGTGCTGTGCTGGTGTTCAATCTTCCATCTCTTCCGGGTACACCTAGACAGACGCCTATCAGATCATCAAGGGACTTGACCTTGGAGAAATGTACTTTTCATTATCTTTAGACTTCTACACTTTTCAAAAAGACTCTCAGCATTTCCAGTAATTTTGCAGCAGTTTACCCAACACTAAGGTTCTCACTATTAAAAGTTAAAAGAAATAAATTTTGAAAAGGAAAAAGTGATCTTTGCAATTTTGTACAGAATCTACATAAAGGGGGCATCCTTATAAATGGAGGTAATGGTGATCAGGGCAAGCTACCCCATTAGTCACCACCCTGGTGTGTGTATTGTTTCGAGCTGAAGACAATAAGGACTCAGAGAACTCAGGAAGAATATTTGAATTTCCCCTCCCAAACTGCCTAAAGAATTTAAAACAAAAAATCTGTTTCAGGAAGGAGTTATTATCATGATGGTTGTAAAGATAACGTAGGATAGAGGTTACAATAGGAAAGGCACCAAGCCCCTTTTATCAAAAACTCTATCTCTCACTGACCACATTATCTATAGATGACCATGAGAAGAGTTGTCAGGCAAACATTTGCATTTCTATCTCCATGTGAGTTGTCTTCTTGCCCTCTGTGGTCTTAGACCACTACCCACCCCCAACACCTTCCTCCTCTTTAGCTACAATACTTAAGTGGGCAGCTTAGACAGAGGGACGAGTTGCTCATTTCTGAGTTTCTCCCATGTATACATGTTATTAAACTTGGTATTATTTTCTCCTGCTAACCTGTCTTGTTAACTATTTGGCCAGCCATGAGAACCTTAAGAAAAGGGAAAAGGGAGATTCTCTCACTCCCTCAACAGTTTTTGCGCCCAACGTGGGGCTACGCTGGCTGGCAAGTTGCATTCTCTGGCTGGAAGAAATGCCTTCTCCCTAGATTACTGCAGGGGATGAAATACGGGAACCCCTGACGATAGCCGGTAAAATGTAAGACTTCTTACCACGTCAGCCTCCCGGAATCTCTACCTGTGGAGTCCGGTGGAAGGAGGTGGTGAGAAATTTTTTCTCTTTCGAAATTTAGATTGGCAGGAGAAAATATTTGGGAAACTAGTTTCTTGTGATTTTAGTGACGCTGGTAAATTTGGTAGAGTACTCTTGGTTTTGATCTTGATCGCTTTTCCTCCCAGAAATAGTCTCTGTTTTTCTCTTTTGTCTCTGTCTTTTGTATTGTGTGTCATAAGAAGGAAATACCATAGGGTAGGACGCAGGCATAGACCCTATAAGCCTACTGTCCGGGCCGGCCCCACAGACTGGTGAGTTTGCGGGTCTCACCAGACTGGCGTCTATTTACACAAACTTTGCTGTGGGTTAATATGCACATGAAGTGAAGGCCATTGCCAAGGGCATCTTGGAAGCCAAAAAGGATGCAAATTTGGTGGGAACAGGTCGAGAAGTTAAGAGCCATTAGGGCGCTCGCCACTTTCAGAAGACTCCCGTGACAGGATAAGTTGTGTCACGGAACGGGGTAGAAGACACATGTCCCCCGCCAACTGCAAGAAAATGTCCATGCAATGACGAGGTACTCTGTAAAGCACACAATCCCCAACCCCGTGGCACCTCCCCACCAGGTATTATTCTGACTCCAAGAGACCTAAGGCGTGGCTAAAGCTGTCATTGTGCACATAAGAAAAGAACCGGATGAGGTTTTTCCTTCTGTCTTGTTCTGTGTCCTGAGAAAACTTGGCTTTGTGACCAGTGAGAATATTCTCCTTGGTCTCCACCATACGGAAGGTGCATTTACCGGGGTGCCCCTTGGTGGCCAGTCGAGTAGACTGGGATTCTGAACTGTCTCTTTGTCCGGCTGTGCCAAGCTCTCAGGGGAGTTTGTCATAAAGGACCCAGTCCATAAGGGCTTTTGTCGTCTTAACCTTCGTTGCTTGTTAGTGCTGGAAAAATCCCACTCCAATATTGCCTGCCTGGTGTCACAGATTAGCGGGTCTGTGACTGGAGGCGTCCCACACTATTGTAGGAGACCGGAGACACCGTTTTCACTACACCATCCTTACCGCCTGTGTAACGAAGGTCTTTACTTTCTCTGAATATCTTTGGGAGTGAATTCTGTGGATCATGGGGGCTACATCATCTGCGCCCTCACCAGGGACGCCTCTTGCGTCCATGGTAAAAATTTACTCTAAGCATGGGAAAGTTACCACCGGGTCTTTCCTTAAAAAGGCTTATTGGATCGAGTCACTATTGGAATAAATATACAAATGAAAATCCTACTCGTCAATGGCCAGACAACAGATCCTTTGAATTGGGAAAACTTCTAAATTGAGGAAAAAAAATATGTTTTGAGAGCTCTCACACAATTGTTTAATTGGTACCTAAAAAAGGGCCATAAAAAGGAAGGGAAAAATTTAAATAGCCTTAAGACCTTGACTCAGGTTACAATTGAATTGAGAACATGTAAAAGTGTAAGTGTTGATAAGATTATAAAGGTTGGAATGTTTGAGCTAATTTTATATAAAGAGGTTACATCAACTTTGCCTGTGTATGTTTTAAAATGTCTGACTGGGAATGCTTCCCTTGTCCAAAATTAGAAGACCAACACCTATTGATAAAAATCTTAATGATAACTATGTTTAAAGGTATAAGAGGTGATGAAATTTACATGAACTTTTGTAAAAAAAACTGATGTTATTTCTATTACAGTACTGGTTAACAAAAATAGTAATTTAAATGATGGCTAATTTTATCTAATGTCTTATGAAGTCTTATAGACAATCTAAATAATTATTGGCAACAAGTAACTAAATAGTTGTGAAAAAGATGAATGTTGGGTGAACTTTAAATAATAATTATGTGTTATGGTGTTTACAGCTTCCAAAATCTTTTTGGTGACTTAAAACTTTAGAGTTTTGCTAAATTTTGTGATAAAAATTCACTGAGTATCATCATTTCCAAATAAGATAAGATATTAGACATTGATTGCGAAAGTCACGATTGTCTACATTTGGCTTTTCATTACAGGAAAACTAAAAGGTGTTTTGGGTCTATTGGTAAACATGTGTTTTATTAAAAGATTGTACTATAAAGTAACATATTTATAGAAGTTATGAAGTGTTTATAAATTTTCCAAGCCACAATATACTAATGTAAAAGAAAGTTTATCATGGTTTACTTAGTTTTTACTTACAAATTCGGGTTTCTAAGAGTTAAAATTTCTAATTAGTGTATGTTATTGAAGCTACTAAATATTAAGAAAAAATATGTCTGTGTACAAGGAAAGTAAGATGTATAAAGAAGGAACAAAGAATGGAAATATTTTGTTTGATTGATTAAGAAAGATAAATTTGTCTTCAAGTACTAGGAGGGAAAAGAAAGACATGGGACAAATTCTGAATGTAAAATGAAAGTTATAGGTTTGTGGAAGAGGAATTCTGGAAAAGGAGTTTTTGTATGGTGAAGTTGGCTCAGATTGAAATGAATTTAATTAAGTTAATGAATTTTAATATCAGAAGGAAGCTGGTACAAAATTATAATTTGGTCTTCTTTCTCTTAAAAGGATAATTTTCTTGAACTTGATAAAGAGGTTATAAAAGATTTTTCTTTACCTTTGGATAAGTCTACCTAAAAGACAGAAAAAAAAAAAACTGTTAAAATAATTTCCTGTGTTCAAAAGACTGAGGTTTCTCTATTAAGGTTTTTGGACTGTTAATGATCTCTTTGCTTTAACGTTTTCTATTTTTGACAAGCTCCCCAAAATTCATATCTTAAATAAACTCTTTTTTTTTACTTTTTTTCTTTGAGAATTTTCAAAGGGCCCTAGAACTTCTTAAAGAAATTTGCTCTCTTCCTATAATGGGAAAGATACTAAGTTTATTAGGCTTATTCAGTATGTTAAATTGCATGGAAAGCATTGTCAGACAAGTGATGATAAGTCTGCTTAGGTGCTATTATGTGAGCAAATGTTATCGACATAGGTGTTTTAAAATTGTATAACATTACTGAAATTCTGATCTGTCCTGATTATCAGTCATATTTCTGGTTATTATTATTTTAAAGTGTTGTATGTCACAAAATTAATCAAATTTCTCTGTCAATTGCCATTTTGAGGTCTTGTTGTTTACAGACTTATTTCTTTGCTCTAATGCTTTTGCAAAATATTTCAACTTCAGAAAAATTCATGGAAAGGACTCTGGCATTTACACTGGAGTACAGGTTTCTGACAAACTTTCTGATCATAAAACTGACCTTGGTAAGAAATTACAGAAACCTGATGGAAAGACTGATAACTTCATGAAGCTGCTAACAGAAAGATTGGGATCAAGAATGGATTACACAGGACTGAATGAACTGATAAGGATGATTATAATTTTTATGATTTTTCATTTGAAGTATTGATGAATTTTTAATGTTTTGTTTTTTCAGAGTTAAGGAAAACTTTTTCTCTTTTCTCCTGAGCTAGCTATGACTTATAACAATTTGGCAAATGATATTTTTATAAGTAAAATTGAAATATTTCTCTATTTCTTAGATCTGATCCCTCGAATTTGGAAACTCTTAGTAAGTGAGTATTGTTGTTTTCATGGCAATATAGTTATTTGCATAAGTTCAATAAGAATCTGTTCTCCTTATAACAGGACATAATTGGAAACACTGGTTATATTACCAAGGCTGTGACTGGAAGATCATATTTGCGATATAACCATACAGCTTTTGAGGAATGAAGATTGGACTTTATGGAATAAAGCCACGTGGAAATATTGGCCTGGTACCTTATGTTCCAAGCAGCACTTACCAGGATAAGTAAAGAATGTCACTTATCTGGCAAACACAAGGAACCTCGAAATATTTTGGGGGAACCTAGGAACAGAGGAATTCACCCAAATCTGTAGGTATTACAGGCAAAGTCTGATGACAAAATCCTTGGCTTGACTTTTCTGGCCTGGAGAGGCCTTTAAAGTTCAATCTGAGATTCCTTATAAAAAGTTCCAGCAAAGCAGATTTAAAAGAGCCTATGTGATCAATTGCTATTCTTGCTGTACTTATGTAAATAATTGGGCCAACACTATTGGAACTAGACTTATTTTGCAAACTAGTTAGTTTTAATTTGTCTATCTTTGATAAAAATGAGGGTGATCTTAGAAAGAAAAATTATATTTCAGTAAAAACTATAGTGTACATTTGCGGATATTAGATCCTAGTTTTGTTAATTGTCTGTTAAGGTTTTTGTTTTATATCTGTTGACTGGACTGGATCCTGATTTCTTCTAGTCTAAAATATCTGCCTACAGATGTCCAAACTAACGTTTTTGATTTTTTCCATCATTTTCATTTGAAATCACTGAAAACTGAACCTCCCCTTTTTCCTGAAGCCTTACAAACTGAAGCTGATGGACTTGATATAAACTTAAGAGGTTACCCGATGAAATCATCAGAGACATTTTAAACTGCAAAAGATGCTTTGATGCTGACATCTAAAAATCTTCTTAACTAGCTGTCCCCTATACTCAGAAACTGCTTTACAAATTGCTCCAACCATTAACCTTCTTTTTCTTTCGTTTACATAGAAATGCTTCCATTAAATACTTGATTGCTTGCTTCCACAATATAGGCATAACCTTGAGAGCCCACCTGCATCACCACTGTCAGGGGAAGAGGGGGAATCTCCTTCTGCCCTTTTCCTTAAGGTTCTTATGACTGGCTAAATAATTAACAAGACAGGGTAGCAGGAGAAAATAATACCAAGTTTAATAACATGTATACATGGGAGAAAGCAGGGACACTGCGTTTCTCAACACAATAGCAGATTCTCGTCTTAAATACCATGTCCAACCAAAGACAAGGAGGATGTTGGGGGTGGGAGTGTTAGTTACAGGAGATTATCACTAAAGCACTGTAAACAAGAGTAAGATTTATTATGCCGTTATAAGGCCTCAACTTCTACATTGATAAGTCTCTAGAAATGAGGTCGTCCCCCCTCTTCCCAATACAGAGAGGAAGATACTTTTACAAATGGAGACTTCCCTTGTAAATGATTGTCTGGTAACTCCTCACAGGGCCATCCAGAGCCTGTGGCCAGAGACACAGAACTTCCGATAAGATGGGCTTGTTGGTGCCTTTTCTATTGTAACCTCTATCCTACATTATCTTTATAGCAGTCATGATAATAACTCCTTCCTGAAACAGATCTTTTGTTTTAAATTCTTAAGGCAGTTTGGGAGGGGAAACTCAAATATTCTTCCTGAGTTCTCTGAGTCCTTATTGTCTTCAGCTGGAAATAATCCATATACCAGAGCGGTGCTTCCTGGGGTAGCTTGCCCTGAGCACCATCAGTTCCCTCCTCTGAAACTTCCCTAGAAGTTTCACATATTAAAAGCTGAGCTGGTAACTGTGGAGAGAGAAATCGTTTTAGTATCTGAGTGATAAGAAGTCTGCAAAGAGAGAAAAGAACGCAGATTAGGATGAGGATGAACAAGCAGAAAAGAACAAATCGGAGCACATTTCCCCACACCCCATTAAACCAGTCCCCCAATCCTGGAAATAAGTCAGTCCAATAAAATGTGTGAGCTTCGTTTATCTGATGAAAAATGTCAATCTTCTCTTTTAATAGATTTAAGTTAGATATTACTTGATCTGTTTGATTCACATAAAAGCAACATTTTTCTCCAATGATTGCACATGCTCCTCCTTGCTGGGCAGTGAGTACATCCAGAGCACGTCAATTTTGGGGCACCACAGATGCTAGGCTGTTAATACCTGACTGGAGTATGTTCAAGGTTTGCATGGTGGTGTTGAACTCTTGCTCCATTACCATAGAGAGATTTAAGGTTGCCTTTTCCAACTCACAGTCTCCAAAGCTGGGGAATAGGACTCTCAAGGCTGAAAAGAACTTGGAGTTGCGATATACAAGTGGATTTTCCACGATTTCTCAACTGGCACGTTTATGTGGCACAATCTTATTAACAAATGAACCCAGGTTTGTAATTTGGCTGGCATTTCAGGTGGAGTGTTTGGTGACAGAAGGAGCCAGGTATCCAAGTCCGCATCGTCCTGACCAATTAGGTGGGAATCCTTTATACACTTTGTTGCCGCATAAAATGAAAAGACCAGTGTAGTTTAAAGACAAAGTTAGAATTGAGTCTGTAGTTCCCAGGATCTGGACTATTTCATGATCTGTGCCACTTGCACTGTTACTACCTAAACATCTCCATTTCCCATGAGCTCCTGTCAGTCTGCGAGAACAGAACAGATTGCAGAATAGCTGGTAGAGGAGGCCTGCAGTCTGATTTTGGCAGCTATAAAGCCTGGTCTTGTCACCTGACCAGGTGAGTCCAGATCTTTGATCCACCCGTATATAGTCTGTGGCATTGGGCACCTTAACCATGCGGATAGCTGCGATACCCCAAGTTGCACACGGGTGGCTCGTAAGCCATCCAGAGCACTTGGTGATTTGGCAAATGTTTGTGCCAGAGGGAGTAGTGATAGAGTCACTTACAATTCCCTTGAGAGTTCTGAAGATGCCACCTGCGGAATCAAACCACAGAGTTTGACTGCAATATTGTCTCGGTATGTCACCCAGGAAAGGTCCAGCGCCATGTTTACTTTCAATGCAGAGGGAAAAACTTTCACTTATTGCTTGTACTTGGGCAAGGGACAGTCTTTGACTTTTTAAGTAGTCTTTCTGGGGCCCAAGTGACTCACCAGGAGACGAAGCAGAGTGAAGTTTCCCTTGTTGCGGATATCATACTCTGTTATTCATCCATTTTCCATACTTAGTCCACCAGGTGTTCATATCAGCAGGAACAAAGACTAGTACAGGTTCTTTTGCACTATCTAGCTGTTGACATAACCAACAGTCAGATTGATTAGTTAGCGTTACTAGGGCTTGGTAAACTGGCATAAGGGGATGTTTGGTCTGTGCCCGACCTGTTGAAAAAGAGAGGGTTAGTAAAAGCAAGACACAGATTGGAAAAGAGCCCATAGCAGAGACTTAGAGAGGGGAAGAGGGACAGATAGAGACCAGCACTCTCCAGTCAGCTTTCTAATAAATGATTAAAAATATATATATAGGGAGTGACGTCAGCATCATGGCGGAGTGAGCTTTCCCGAGAATTCTTCCCCCACAAAATACAACAAAAGTAACAGCCACAGACCAACAACGGAATCCCAGACAGTGAAAAGCTGGAGCGGAGGGATCCACACTGCCGCACATCTGAGAGCGGAACGTGCTGGGCCCCCGGAGGAAGTGGGGAGAGGTAAGGAGAACTCCGCTCCCTCCCCATCAGATCAGCGATCCGGTCCGCGCGGCTCCCAGACAGGGGGGAGTGGCGGCCCTCGGCGGGAAACTGTAGCTCTTCGGGCTCTCTCAGCCAGTGGGAAACTCCCGCACAGAGGGCTCAGAGGAGCCACAGGGCTACCATCAACATCTGAGCAACCCAGAGAGCGGATAAAGAGGGGCAAACGAGAAGCCTCCCACGTCAGGGACCCAGAGGGCAAAAGAGAGAGCTCCCCCCTCCCCGCAACCCGGAGTCTGCAGCTCGACCAGATCTAGCGGTCCGAGGCAGACCTGAATAAACTGGACTGGACCCGTGGATCGCAGTGGGGAAAAGAAACAAAACAAAACAAAACAAAACTGCGGATCGCAGCAGAAAAACTGGGGCAGAGTGCAGGGGGCTTAGACTACACAGCCCTTTACCACCAGACAGTGGCGGCAGGTGGAAATTGCAACCAGAGACTTCCAGGATGAGGAAAATCAAAACCAACACAGGAACCACAATGCAAAAATATATGAAATCACCAGACCAGAAACAAAATGACAAGCACCCAGAAATCAACCCCGAAGACACAGAAATCCATAAACTAAATGACAGAGATTTCAAAATAGCTATCATAAAAACACTCAACGAAATACGAGACAACACAGACAAACAATTAAATGAGATTAGGAGTTTCTTCACAAAAGAGATTGAAATCATAAAGAAAAACCTATCAGGGCTGATGGAGATGAAGAACACAATGGAGGAGATAAAGGAGAATCTGGAATCTTTAAAGAACAGAGCTGACAATATGGAGGAAAGAATTAGTACTTTAGAGGATAGGAATACAGATATACTCCAGATGGAAGAAGAGAGAGAACTAAGACTAAAAAGAAATGAAGAAAGACTCCGAGAAATATCGGACTCTATTAGAAAATGTAACATAAGAATTATAGGTATTCCTGAGGGAGAGGAGAGGGAAAGAGGAACAGAGAGCTTATTCAAGGAAATAATAGCTGAAAATTTCCCAAATCTGGGGAAGGAGCAGGAAATACCAGTAAGTGAAGCCAACAGGACTCCTATATATATTAACAGACAAAGGCCTTCACCACGACACCTAGTGGTAAGGCTAGCCAGGGTCAACGACAAAGAAACAATATTAAGGGCAGCTAGACAAAAACAAAAAATTACGTACAAAGGAACTCCCATCAGGCTCTCAGCGGATTTCTCAACAGAAACTTTTCAGGCTAGAAGAGACTGGAATGATATATTCAAAATACTAAAAGACAAAAACTTTCAGCCAAGAATACTCTATCCAGCAAAAATATCCTTCAAATATGATGGAGAAATAGTAACTCTCCCAGATAAACAAAAGCTAAGGGAGTTCATGGCCACGAGACCGCCACTACAAGAAATACTCAAGAAGGCCCTCAGGCCTGAAAACAAGAAGAGAAAGGGAACACAAAGCTTGGAGTAAGGAGAAAAGTAGGTAGACAAAATCAGAGAAATAGTAGATCTTTACCGGAATAGGTTAGCAACCACTTAAATACTAAACTCAAAGATCAAAGGAAGAAATTCACCAAAAATAAATTTAACCTCATCACTGTAAACACACAGCCACAACACAAGATAGAATAAGGTATAACAAGAGCAACTTAGAAGGGGAAGAGGAAAGTGACTGAATTGACTTAGTATAAGGAAATAGGAGGCTATCAGATAATGGACTATCTCATACAGAAGATTTTTCGCCCAAACCTCAAGGTAACCACTAAACAAATAATCAAATTAAAACCACATATGATAAACAAAGAGAAAAGTAGAAGAATCATAAGACAGAACAACCAAACAGAATTGGCAGTCCAAAACAAATGGGACAAGAAACAAAGGAAATGCAAAAGAACCAGAAAATAAGTGACAAAACAGCAACATTCAACCCTCATATTTCAATAATTACCCTAAATGTAAATGGATTGAACTCTCCAATCAAAAGATACAGAGTGGCAGGATGGATTAAAAAGCAAGACCCAACAATATGCTGCCTTCAGGAAACACATCTTAGCACTAAAGACAAGCACAGGCTCAGAGTGAAAGGATGGAAGACAATACTCCAAGCTAATGGCAAACAAAAGAAAGCAGGTGTTGCCATACTCATATCAGACAAAGTAGACTTCAAGATAAAACAGGTTAAGAAAGACAAAGAAGGGAAATATATAATGATAAAAGGGACACTCCATCAAGAAGACATATCACTTATAAATATATATGCACCCAACATAGGAGCACCAATGTACATAAAACAACTATTAACAAACCTAAAAGGAGAAATCAACAACAACACAATAATAGTAGGGGATCTTAACACCCCACTTACAGCAATGGATAGATCATCCAGACAAAAAGTTAATAAAGAAATATTAGACTTAAATGAAAAACTGGACGAGATGGACCTAGTAGACATATACAGAGCACTCCACCCAAAAACAGCTGACTACACATTCTTCTCAAGCGCGCATGGAACATTCTCTAGGATAGACCATATGTTGGGAAACAAAGCAAGCCTCAATAAATTTAAGAAGATTGAAATCATAACAAGCATCTTTTCAGACCATAAGGCTATGAAACTGGAAATGAACCAGGAAAAAAAAACTGGGAAAGTGACAAAAATGTGGAGATTAAACAACATGCTACTGAACAACCAATGGATCATTGATGAAATTAAAGGAGAAATCAAAAACTATCTGGAAACAAACGAAAATGATAACATGCCATATCAAACCATATGGGACGCAGCAAAAGCGGTCCTGAGAGGGAAACTCATAGCGATACAAGCCCACCTTAACAAACAAGAAAAAGCCCTAATAGGCAACCTTAAATTACACCTAACAGAACTAGAAAAAGAAGAACAAACAAAGCCCAAAGCCAGCAGAAGGAGAGAAATAATAAAAATCAGAGCAGAAATAAATGATATTGAGACCAAAAAAACAGTAGAAAGGATTAATGAAACAAAGAGTTGGTTCTTCGAGAAGATAAACAAAATAGACAAACCCTTAGCCAGGCTAACTAAGAAAAAAAGAGAAAAGGCTCAAGTAAATAAAATTAGAAATGAAAGAGGAGAAATTACAACGGATACCATGGAAATACAGAGGATTATAAGAGAATACTATGAGAAATTATATGCCAACAAATTGGACAATCTAGAAGAAATGGATAAATTCTTAGACTTATACAACCTCCCAAAATTGAACCAAGAAGAAATGGAGAATCTGAATAGACCAATCACAAGTAAAGAGATTGAAATAGTAATCAAAAACCTCCCAAAAAATAAAAGTCCAGGACCAGATGGCTTCTCCAGTGAATTTTACCAAACATTCAAAGAAGATTTAATACCCATCCTCCTCAAACTATTCCAAAAAATAGAGGAAGATGGAACACTTCCTGAATCATTCTATGAGGCCAACATCACCCTGATACCGAAACCAGACAAAGACAATACAAAGAAAGAAAATTACAGGCCAATATCGCTGATGAACATTGATGCAAAAATCCTCAACAAAATATTGGCAAACCGAATACAACAATATATTAAAAAGATCATACACCATGATCAAGTGGGATTTATACCAGAGACGCAGGGATGGTTCAACATCCGCAAATCAATCAACGTGATACATCACATCAACAAAACAAAGAATAAAAACCACATGATCGTCTCAATAGACGCAGAGAAGGCATTTGACAAGATACAACATCCATTTATGATAAAAACTCTCAATAAAATGGGAATAGAAGGAAAGTACCTCAACATAATAAAGGCCATATATGACAAACCCACAGCTAACATCATACTCAACGGGGAAAGACTGAAAGCCATTCCTCTGAGAACAGGAACGAGGCAGGGCTGCCCACTCTCACCACTCCTGTTCAACATAGTACTGGAGGTTTTGGCCAGAGCAATTAGGCAAGAAAAAGGAATAAAAGGAATCCAAATAGGTAACGAAGAAGTGAAACTCTCACTATTTGCAGATGACATGATTGTATATATAGAAAACCCTAAAGAATCTGTTGGAAAACTGTTAGAAACAATCAACAACTACAGCAAAGTTGCAGGGTACAAAATCAATCTACAAAAATCAGTTGCATTTCTATATGCTAATAATGAACTAACAGAAAGAGAGCTCAAAAAGATAATACCATTTACAATTGCATCAAAAAGAATAAAATACCTAGGAATAAATCTTACCAAGGAGGTGAAGGACCTATACAATGAGAACTACAAGACATTATTGAGGGAAATCTACGATGACATAAAGAAATGGAAAGATATCCCATGCACGTGGATTGGAAGAATAAACATAGTTAAAATGTCTATATTACCTAAAGCAATCTACAGATTCAATGCAATCCCAATCAGAATCCCAATGACATTCTTCACAGAAATAGAAAAAAGAATACTGAAATTTATATGGGGCAACAAAAGACCCCGAATAGCTAAAGAAATCCTAAAGAAAACGAACAAAGCAGGAGGTATCACAATTCCTGACTTCAAAACATACTACAAAGCAATAGTAATCAAAACAGCATGGTACTGGTACAAAAACAGACACACAGATCAATGGAACAGAATTGAAAGCCCAGAAATAAAACCACACATATACGGACAGCTAATTTTCGACAAAGGTGCTAAGGACATGCAATGGAGAAAGGAAAGTTTCTTCAATAAATGGTGTTGGGAAAACTGGACATCCACATGCAAAAGAATGAAAGTGGACCATGTGCTATCGCCATTCACAAAAATTAACTCAAAATGGATCAAAGACCTGAAGATGAGACCTGAAACTATAAAATTCATAGAAGAAAATATAGGCAACACGCTATTTGACATTGGGTTTAAAGGAATCTTTTCGGATGACATGCCTACCCAGACTAGGGAAACTAAAGAAAAAATAAACAAGTGGGACTTTATCAGACTAAAGAGCTTTTATAAGACAAATGATACCAGAATCAAGATGAACAAACAACCAACCAGCTGGGAGAGAATATTTGCAAAACATACATCTGACAAGGGGTTGATCTCCATAATATATAAAGAACTCACACAATTGAACAACAAAAAAAACAAACAACCCGATCAAAAAATGGGCAGAGGAAATGAACAGACACTTCTCCAAGGAAGATATACAGATGGCCAATAGGCACATGAAAAGATGCTCAACATCACTAATCATCAGGGAAATGCAAATCAAAACAACACTAAGATACCACCTCACGCCCGTTAGAATGGCTATAATCACCAAGACAAAAAACAACAAATGTTGGAGAGGATGTGGAGAAACAGGAACCCTCATACACAGCTGGTGGGAATGCAAATTGGTACAGCCTCTATGGAAAACGGTATGGAGATTCCTCAAAGAATTAAAAATAGAGATGCCCTATGATCCAGCTATCCCACTACTGGGAATCTATCCAACGCACCTGAAATCAACAATCCAAAGAGGCTTATGCACCCCTATGTTCATTGCAGCATTATTAACCATAGCCAAGAAGTGGAAGCAACCTAAGTGTCCCTCGACTGACGATTGGATTAAGAAAATGTGGTATATATATACAATGGAATACTACTCAGCCATAAAAAAAGACAAAATCGTCCCATTTGCAACAACATGGATGGGCCTGGAGCGTATTATGTTAAGTGAAATAAGCCAGAAAGAGAAAGACAAACACTGTATGATCTCACTCATATGTGGAATATAAACCAACACATGGACAGAGAAAACTGGACTGTGGTTACCCGGGAAGTGGGGGTGGGGGGTGGGCACAAGGGGTGAAGGGAGTCATATATGGGGTGATGGACAAACAAAAATGTACAACCCAAAATTTCACAATGTTAGAAACCATTAAAATATCAATAAAAAAAAAAATATATATATATATATATATCCACTAATAGTTTGTGTGTGTGAGTGTGTATATATATCCTGAGTTTTAAAGCAAGGGGGAGGAAATGGGTCAAAGTAGGTTTTCTTGATCCGTGATCTTGGGAAGAGCTGTCTACTTCATGATGTCGGCTGCTTCTGGGGCCTGGGTTTTGACCTTCGAAATCCTTAGTTTAAGGTCACTTGTGGGGATTATCTCTCAGTTGTCTTGAGAGTGATGTTCTGGGTGATTTTGGTGTGGCTTGCATGGATCCAGGAAGATTTTTTTTTTATTTTGATGGCAGTGCAGGTCGTCAGTAAGGCTTCATAAGGTCCTTCCCAGCGAGGTGACAGTGCGTGTTTTCTTCTAAAGACCTTGATGTACACCCGGTCTCCTGGTCGAAAGGGATGGCAAGGCTTGTCAGAAGGTGGGGGCCACGCCTCTTTTACCTGTTGACGATATGCTTCAAGTATACTAGTTAATTTTTGTATATAACTAGTCATAGCATCAAATTGTTCACTTAAGTTCCCATAATAGTCATTTAATCCAGGAATTGAAGGTTTAGAGACGCCAGTAAGCATCAGACATCCAAAAACTATTTCAAATGAGTCAGTCCATGCTTTTTGTTTGGAGTATTTTGAATCTTCATAAGGGCCAAGGGCAGAGATTCTGGCCATTTAAGTCCAGTTTCTTGACAGACTTTTCCTAGAGTTCTTTTTATATCTAGATTTTTATGTTCCACGTGCCCTGATGACTGAGGGTGATATGGGGTATGAAATTTTAATGAATATCCCAGAGTTTTTGCAAGCAAGTGGTTTATCTCTGCTGTAAGTTCCTTGGTCTGGTTCAATCTATAAAGGAATGCCAAAGCGAGGAATAACTTCAGTTATTAATTTCTTTACCACTGTTGTGGCATCTGCATGTCTGGTCGGATAGCATTCAGTCCACCTACTAAACATGCAGACAATAACCAAACAGTGAGAGTAACCTAAAGCTGAGGGCAAGTCCATAAAATCCATTTGGAGTGCCGCAAAAGGCAGCATGGGCCTGGGAGGACTTCCTGGATCACACCGATTTCTCCCAGAAACTTGGTAAGATTTGCAAGTTGTGCACTGGGAGGTGATTTGGTCAGAAATTTTATGGATGCCAGGGCAAAACCAATTGTTTTTTAGTTCTTTAGCTATCCCCCGTTTGCACATATGTCCCATTTGGTGGGAGATAAGTGCAAGCCAAAAAGTCAAAAGAAAAGGAGCTGCTGGAAGTCCATTTGGTCCAATGTATAATCCATCTGATAATTGTGTGGCACCCTTTTGTATCCAATTGTCTTTTTCAGATTGTGGGGCATTTGTCTGATAGTTAATAACATCAGTCAGGGATAAAGGCAGGTTTAAAAATTGGGTGGAAAACGGATAAGGGGGTATATAGTGAGCTGCATGTTTAGCAGCTCTGTCAGCCCTGTCATTCCCTAAAGATATGACATCAGTCTCCTTAGTATGGGCTGAACAAGGAACAATGGCAATTTTTGAAGGAAAGTGAATAGCTTGTAATAAGGCTGTAATTAAGTGTCCATTAGCAATAGGAGTTCTTGCAGAGGTTAAGAATCTACGGGATTTCCAAATTGTGCCAGCAACATGGCAGACTCCAAAAGCCTATTTGGAATCTGTGTAAATAGTGGCAGTTTTTTCTTTTGTTAATGTGCAGGCCCTAGTAAGAGCTATGACTTCAGCAGCTTGGGCTGATCTTATGGTGGGCCAAGAATAAGCTTCAAGAGTTTCATGTGGGGAAACTGTGGCATAACCAGTTATTATGGTTCCCCAGGAATTCCGTTTACAGGAGCCGTCACAAAACAGAAGTAAGTCTGGATTGTCTAAAGGGATGTCTGAGAGATCCTCTCATGGCTTTGAGACCATTTCTATAGTTGCAAGGCAATCATATGGAATGGAGTGGGGCTCTCCATCATCAGGAAGGGGCAGTAAAGTAGCTGGATTTAAAGTGTTGCAACGATGTAAGATGATGGAAGGGTTAGTTAAAAGAGCCTGCTCATAGGTGGTCTGTCGCCGTGTAGAGACGTGTTGTGTCCTATGAACTTGCAAAATAGCTGACACAGAATGTGGGACATAGAGGTGAATGGGAGAGCCTAATGTAAGAGTACTGGCCTTATCAATCAGGGTGGCAGCTGCAGCCACCGCACGTAAGCATGGGGGCATGCCTGATGCCACAGGGTCTAGTTGGCATGAGAAATATGCTATAGGACGTATTTGAGAGGCAAAAGATTGCCCTAGAATGCCTGTAGCAATTTCATTATTTTCATGACAGTATAGATGAAAAGGCTTGTCAAAATTAGGTAAGCCAAGAGCTGGAGGCATGGACAAAGATATTTTTAAGGCCTCTAAGGAGTTTAATGCCTCTGAGGGCCAGGAAATAGGCTCTGGGGTGATATCTGGGAGAAGAGAATACAGAGGTTTAGCAAGGGCTGCAAAATTAGGAATCCATTGGCAGCAGTAACCAGCAGCTCCTAGAAATTGACGTAGCTGTTTCTTTGTTTTGGGGAGATGGATGGATAAAATTGACTCAAGGCGTTTAGGGGTTAGCTTTTGAATGCCTTGAGATATCTCATGCCCTAAGTAGGTAACAGTCATTTGCACCCACTGAAGTTTAAACCTGGAGGCTTTATGGCCTCGTTCAGCTAGGGCTTTCAGGAGAATGAGCGAATCTGTAAGAGCCCCCTGCTTAGTTGGATTACAGAGTAAAAGGTCATCAACATATTAAACAAGAGTGGAGCTTTGAGTAAAGACTACAGAATCCAAGTCAGCTTTAAGGACCTGGGAAAATATTGAGGGGGACTCACAATATCCCTGAGGTATTCGAGTCCATGTAAATTGTCTCCCTTTAAATGTAAATGTGAAAAGAAATTGTGAGTCAGGGTGTAATGGGATTGAAAAGAAAGCTGAGCAGAGGTCAACTACTGTAAAGCAGGCTGCATCAGCAGGTATTGAGGTCAGGAAGACAGCTGGATTAGGGACCACAGGATGCCGAGGAATTACAAAAGAGTTTATGGCTCTGAGGTCTTGTACAAATATATAGATTTGGTTCCCTTCTGAGTCAAATTTGCCTTCCTTTTTTACTGGCAAGATTGGAGTGTTACAGGGCAAGGAAGTAAAAGCTAGTACACCCTGTTGCAAAAGGGAGTCTATTATGGGTTGAATTCCTCGCTCGGCATCTCTGGAGAGCGGGTATTGGGCTACTGATGGAAACGGTTTATTTTTTTTCCAAGTAACATGCACGGGCTCAGCACTAAGCAACAATCGTACCTCATTTGCATGTGTAGCCCAAAGACTGGTTGGGACACTCTTTAAAGACTCATCTTCCTCAGAAGGATTTAAATCAGGACAAGTTTCCATCATGGAAAGTAGGAGACTTGGGGCTTGGTCAGAAGGCAAGGAGATAAAAACACCTTTTTCATTACAATTTATAGTGGCATTGAATTTACATAACAAATCTCGGCCAAAGAGGTTTGCTGGTGAACAGTCAGAAACTAAAAAAGCATGATGAGTGTTAAGGGGGCCTAAATATATTGGAGTGGGCTTAGATATAGGCAGTGAAATAGGCTGTCTAGAGACTCAAACAGCTTGATAGAATCAGAGGTAACAGGTAGAGATAAATCCTTTGAACGGATAGTAGAGAATGTCGCACCAGTGTCAATTAGGAAATCCAGTTTTCGAACCTCTATTTTAAGTTTAACTGTAGGCTCAGGAGTGCGACTAAGGATCGGCTGACCCCATCATTTGAGGAAGAAATGCCCCTCAGGTAGAGAAAAATGAGCCTTTTGGTGGTGCTGGGGTCAAGCGGGAACATTTTTTAAACTGTCAGGGGAAGAGAGAGAATCTCCCTCTGCCCTTTCCCTTAAGGTTCTTCTGGCTGGCCAAATAATCAACAAGACAGGTTAGCAGGAGAAAATAATACCAAGTTTAATAACATGTATACATGGGAGAAAGCAGGGACACTGCGTTTCTCAACACAATAGCAGAAATTCTCGTCTTAAATATCATTTTCAGCCAATGACAAAGGAGGATTTTGGGGGTGGGGGGAGTCAGTTACAGGAGATTACCACTAAAGCACAGTAAACAAGAGTAAGGTTTATTATGTAGCTCAAGGCCTCATCTTCTACATTGATAAGTCACTTGAAATGAGCTCATCCCCCTCTCTTCTCCAAACAGAGAGGGAGATACCTTTACAAATGGAGATTTCCCTTGTAAATGTAAATGATTGTCTGGCAACTCTTCACAGGGTCATCCAGAGAATGTGGCCAGAGAGACAGAACTTCTGATAAGAGGGGCTTGTTGGTGCCTTTCCTATTGTAACATTTACCCTACGTTATCTTTACAGCCATCATGATAGATCTGTTCCAGGAAGGAGCCACCATGTCAAATTCTTTAGGAAGTTAGTGGGGGAAGTCAAATGTCCCTAGAAAAAACAACCAAGGTAAAGAGATAGATTTCAGGGTGGCCAAATCCCGATCTCCCACAAAACTTTCCCTTCTCTTAAGAGCGGCACACGCCCTTTTCCAATGCCTTGGTTTCTTGCAATACCTATAATTGTCTGAAGGCAAATAGGGAGACCTCTGAGTGGGCTTTAGTTTACTTTCAGGGTTGAATTTTTGCTTTTCAAAAGATTCAATTTGCAAAGCAAGAAGAGTTGTCTTTAATTATTTTTATTTTTTTTGCTTTCTTTCTGACAATTTTCAAAGAATTGTGTAGCAGCCTCCATTATTACACTTAATGGTTGCCCTGCCCAAACAACCACACTGTTTTGAATTTGTTTCTTTATATCAGGAAGAAAATTTCCAACTAAAGCAGAAATTAGGAGATTCTTATGCTCTGGAGCTTCCAGATTCAATGCAGTGTGCCTTTGGAAAGTCTGAGTAAACCGTTCAACAAAAGCTTTATGTTGTTCCCCCTCGTTCTGAGTGCATAATTCAATTTTTGACCGATTAACTTTAGGAGGAAACGCCTCTAGAATCGCTCCTATTAAACCTTGAATATCAGCCTGTAGCTGTGCCACTTCCTGGTCATCTGCAGGAGGGTCTGGGAGAGGGTCTGGCCATGTATTTCCTCTATGAGGGGGGTTTTTGCTAGGGGGCCGTCTGGCCTGTCTGATAACTACAGTGTAGTCATGGGATGGAAGAACGCCCCTTAGCAGCCAGTCAAGGTCTCGGTGGGTGGGGCTATGAATAGCCACTAATCTTTCTAATTCTTCTCTAAATTTAGTAGGGTCTTCTGGCAATGGAGGCAGGAGAGTTTCATAATTTAAAAGATCAGCTGCTGTCCAGGGGACATGAATTCTCTGCAGCAGAGGTCCAGGATACATCTTCAGTGGATACTGCATAGGAATGTCTGAAGCTGACAGACCCTGATTACAGAGCCCTGGAAAGTAGGAGGAGTTGTAAGACACAGCAAAACGAACCTTCTTGCCCTTCCTGGGTGTTTCTACTAAATTTATTTCTTGGTTTATAACATTTACACAAGTAACCTGTATGCCCCTTGCTTGGAGGTCAGGCCTAAGCGCCCCCTGTAAATCTTCAACAGTGAGAGAAGATAAAACAGGCAGCTGGATGAACTGCGGAGAAGTTGGAGTCCTGGGACCTAAGGGAACTGGCTGAGGAGGTGACTGAGGAGATAAGTCTTGAAGGGGAGGATTTGGGCCAGGGACCCAGAAATCCAAAAGATATTCTTGGGAGTCAGGGACAGGGAGTTGGGGATATAAGGGAGTGTAGGAGGGAGGAGACAGGGAATTTTCAGTAAATTTGACTTTCAATCTTTGCTCTAACTCCGACTTTTGTTCTTTTATATTATAAAGATATTCCCTAAGGCTAGCCATAATACTATTCTGGGTTTTCTTTTCAATTTGATCTACCCATAAATACCAATAAGGCAGCTGCTTGGGATGAGTCAAATATCCATATAAAGAAAAAGGGCTGGGTTTTCCAAAGATGTAACAAGAATGATCAAGTCTCGATTCACACCTAGATATCCTGCTCCTGTTCTCCATGAATTGTAAAATTGAAGTTAATTATCTCGTTCATTTTGTCTAAATCTATTGGGTCACTTTGGCACTGAGCCCCTAAGCTGGTCCACAGCCTGCTTCAGCAGACACCAAACTCTCTCTCAAGTGCCTGCATTCGTGTGCTGAGTAGGTATTGTATTTATTTAGATCGTATTCAACAAAAGATCTTCACGGATTCACTCAAGTACTTAAGTATCTACTATGTGCCCAAAGGTCTTGAAATGTTGGGGGTCTGCAAGGAAGACAGATATGCCTAAACAGATAAATTACACTACTGAAATCATTTGAATGAAAGAGATGTGAATAAACTGCCGTGGGACTCCAGGCAAAGAACCCCCATGGGTTGACCTACAACTAAGAGATACAGCTCTGTCCTGGGGCTCTGAGGAGAAAAACAGCCACCATGGGGGGTGGACAGGCTCTGTACCATCTAAGGAAAGGAAAAGGAAGGGAGAGAAGATAAAGAGAAAACAAGAGAAACGGAAAGGTTTTCTTCTTCTGAGTGTTTCTGCCACCCACTTTTGGAGCACACTGCTTGCTGATGTCCTTTCCGGCCAGTCTTATCCTTCAGCCGGCTTCAGGAGACTTCACCAATTCGATTGAAAGGAGCTGGGCTCCTCCGTGCAGGCAATGCCAACTCCGGAGGGAGCCAGGAGGGGAGCCAAAGATTCACAGGACTCTGCAGCCCTTCTGCAGCTCACTGGTGTGGAGGGGCACCGAGGCTTCACCTTGGCCTCTGTCTCCAAGTTCACATAAAGGAGGGTCGGTTCCTTCCTCGCTAGATGAGCGTGGAGAGAAACCTCCTTCACAGAAGGGATTATGGAATAATTAATGTCAGAGCCTTGAACAAGGCAAAGGGTTAGCACCATGAATCTGAAGTGACTGGACATGTGAATTAGTAACCAGTAGGACGAGGAGCTGAAGACAAAAAAAGAAAAAAGGCAAGAAACCAGTTCTCGATTTTCTAAGATGGAAATGCAAGTCTTTCTTCTTCCAAAAGAAAAAAGTCATTGAACCCTTTCCTTGAAAATAAAACTGAAAGGGGCCACATGTTGCAAAGAAGGGTTTTAACCGTGATGTCACTACACAATCATGTGTAGCCATCAGTTGTTAAGTGCACTGCAAATAGTTCACACCTTAACAATTATGTTACCAAAGTTCGCAGTTGAGAAATATAGACACACACACATATACATATATATACATGTAAGAAAAGAGTAGAGTGTGTGCCAATTGCTCACTGTACTATTGACAATATCACTCTTACAACTGAAAGCATGACTAGGAGAGAGAAGGTGGTGTGACCCTAGATTGCTAGAGTCACAGCAAGAAAAGTTAAGAAAGTGCCATCAGGTCATTTGGACAAAAGAATGCTATATGGCTGTTAGGTTTATAAGAGATCCATTGGAGAAAAACAAGTCACTACATTAAATTATTTTCTACTTACCTGCATCACCCTCTCCAAGAACACATATTCTAAAATGAGACAAGTTATTACATTAAAAATGACCGGCTCTGGCATTTGGAAAACTACATCAAATAATGAAGTAAAAACTGGGTTACAAACATCCTGGTATCAACTCCAACTACCGTCTTTTACCAAACTAACACTCTAATGATCACTAATTCACTTGCAATCTAGTGCTCCTCCCATATACAAAATCAACAACTTCCAATGTGTCATAACTTTTTTAAAATTTCCCTAACATTTTAGAGGATAATGTAAATATGTCTCCTGGAAAAGTTGAGAAAGATGGAGACACTAGGAAAGGAAAAGACGAAAATACTCCCCTAATCAATGATGTAAAACACAAGGCATGAACAACTGTTAAAAGAATTCTCTATGACATTGATCAAGTCTACTATCTCTACGCCTGGCTCTTTCCTATCAGTCATTTGATACATAAACAAATAGAATAGTGTATTTCATGGGATCAATTCTTTTAGTGGCGTGCTTTCCCTTTGACCACTACATATGCTTTTATGTGTTTGCTTTATTTTCAGGCGGCGTCACATCAGAACACCCTCATCTCGGCAGATCTTTGCCTTAAGGAACTCTACCTCGGCCCTTGATCAACTGTACTCTGTGTTATGGTCAACTCAGAGCCCTACATGGATCAGTGTTTCCTACCGCCTCTCTCCCGTGCGTTGCTCATGTCAAGGAGTATAGTCCACCGAGTGAACAGTAAGCAGTCTTCCCAAAGCATCAGATATGAAAAGGAGGAGACGCGGGGTTGGGTGTGGGACCCCATTCCGTGCCTCAGTGCAGACAAGCTAGAGGTCAATGCATCCCTCCAGAGACTGGGAGAAAAACGGGAGGTTATGAGCACGAGGTTCCCTCTGCAGGCCTTGAAGCAGGGACCTGGAATCAAACTGCTGACACCGTGGATCGTGGTTGGTTTGACAGGGAACTCACGAGGAAGATAAGGACGTGAAATAATGAAAATTATAAGAACAGCAGCGAACACTTCTACTGAGCCAAGGACTGCACCCTGAATGTAAACGCTGTGCTGGAACATATCTTAACTCACATGACCCTGAAAGCATCCCGACGTAGTCAATGTTGTTCTTTGCACCATTTGCTAGATGAAGAGACTGGGTACAGTGGCTAGAAAACTCAGCCAGGTTACAAAGCGGATAAATGGCCGAGCCCAGGCTCAGTGCTCTTCTGTGATGCTCTTGGACTACAACTCCAAGTGAAGTCTCTAACGGCTCTCTCCGCTCGCACTACCAACACCATCGTCCTCCGTGGAGTGGATGGAGGCAGGCGTGGGCAGGGCAGGGAGCCGGGTGTGGCAGGCCGCCAGATCTAAGGTCTGGCACACAGGTTGCCAGGTGGCTCCCTCCTCTGAGGGGGCCCAGCACACGCCCCAGGGGACTTGGCGGCAGGCCCCAGGGCCCTTTCCCCCGGATCTTGTCCACTTGAAAGGGGCCTGGCCCAGGTGGCCGGTTGGGCTGGTTGGCCAGCCTCCTTTGGACAAAGCAGGCGAGCCCAGCCAGCCTTCCAAGCGCCCCCGGCGTGGCACCAGCGCCCTCAGGCCGAGGGCCTCACGCGTGCCCTCCAACGCGGATTTCTCCTCAGAGCCGTGGCCTGGGCACTAGGAAGGCCAGGCCCTCCCGACTCCAGAGATGATGCTGGGACCCGTCGCCGGAAGGGCCTGCCCGTGTGGCAGCGGCTCCCCAAGCCGGCGGCCTGCTGGGGCCTCACTCACTGCTTGGCCATAAGCCTGTCTCGGCCCTTCGGATTCCACAGAGCCTTTCCTCTACCTGGCTGGAGTCGACAAGTGCGGGCGTGGGGTGAGGCCGTGGTTTTGCCTTTCCAGGAAGAAATGAGGCCCGGGCAAAAGCAGCTGGCCGAGGCAGAGCCTTGACTTGGCACCCCAGTCGGCCTTTGGCCACCAGGTCCAGACCACCGCTTCCAAAGAAGGGAAGCGGCCGGCCAGCTGATTGCAAGTGGGGGATGGGAGGGAGACAGCGGCTGAAGCCAAGTCCAGCAGGGCGTTGGCGTTCCTTCTTCAGCTGGGACTGGCCTGGCCTGGCCTGGCGGGCGGGCGGGGCCTTCACTGAGGACCCCCGAGGCCCGCCCTAGGCCCTGGCGGTGGCGGGTGGCGCATGCGCCCTTGGCCTCAGGGGTTGAACCCAAGCCCACAGGGCACTCAAAGCAGCTGGAGAAAGAAGGGGCCAGGGGAGAGGAAGGCATGTAGGCGAGGCGGGCAGGGCTCGCCCACCTCTTCTCCTCAGGTCCCCGAGAGAGAAAGAGAGAGAGAGAGAGAGAGAGAGTGAGAGACAGACAGACAGACAGGCAGGGAAAGAGTGAGAGATCCCTGACCTCTGAGTATCTGCATCCACCACTGCTGCCAACTCACAGGCCATCCCACTTCCCCCCCTCCATCCCCATCCCCAGGCGAGGCCCCCCGGGGCCAGCCACACCACAGAGAGGCCCCTTCATGGTCACCTCCGTGCTGTCCCTTCCGGGCCTGACCCCACTGCAGGGGAACCGGTTCAGACAATCCAATCGTCTACATGTCCCTCTCCATGACAATTGTCTTCTCCAGTCTCACATGCCCAAACCGCACCCCCAACATCCTCCTTTGTCTGCAGCTGGAGATAGGAGGAGAATCTCTGCCATTGTGTTGAGAGACTCAGTTTCGCGGGTTTCTCCCCTGTACACGTGTTCTTAAGCTGGGTATTATTTTCCCCAGCGAACCTGTCTTGTGAAGTATTTGGCCAGCCATAAGAAGCTTCAGGGAAGAGGCGGAGGGGCCTCCCACACCCGGGTCCTGTCCTGCCCAGGACCCCGAGGGAGGACGATGGTCGTGGCAGTGGGGAGCGGACTGGGGCCCAGCCTGCCCTTGGATGCCCCGGGGAAGGGCGTCGGGGGATGGGCTGCAACCTGGCCAGGTCTGAGGGAGCGATCCAGCTAATGACAAATGTGGATGTCCTGGGTGGGCCTGTGGAATGGGAGAGGGGAGGGACTGGCACAGAGGTGAGCAGGAACAGGCCTCTCTGTGGTGGGGAGCTGAGGAGAGTAAGATGGCGCCCCCTGCACACCTCACCTACCTCTCCATGGGCCCTTCTTTCTCTGGCCGCTCCGGGAGCCCTGCCGGCTTGCCCTCAACCCCCCACCCACGACACAGGCCAAGGGCGCATGCGCGACAGCCGGGGCCTAGGGCTGGCCTCGGGGGGTCCTCAGAGAAGTCCCCGCCCTCCCTCCAGGCTCTGACCCAGCTGCAGCTGTTCCTTTGCCGCCCTTCTGGACTCGGCTTCAGCTGTCTCCCTCCCCTCCCCCACTCCCACTCAGCTTGGAGGCCGCTTCCCTGCCTTGAAAGCATTGCTCTGGCCCTGAGGGCCACAGACCTACTGGGCTTCAAGCTCAAGGCTCTGCCTGGGCCTGCTGCTTCGGCCAGGGGCTCATTTCTTCCTGGAAAGACAAAGCCATGGCCTCACCCCACGCCTGCACTTTGCCACGGCAGGCAGCCCAGGTGTAGGAAAGGCTCTGTGGAGTCAGAAGTGCCGAGACAGGCAGATGGCACCAGAGGGTTTGGGGGCCAGGGCGTAACTGGGCTAGCCCCTCCTCCCGGAAGTCGGGGAGGCCCGGCCTTCCTAGTGCCCAGGCCACGGCTCCGGGGAGAAATCCGCCATGGAGGGCACGCAGGAGGCCCTCTGCCTGAGGTGGCAGGTGTCACGCCAGGGCCACTGCAAGCCTGGCTCGGCTTGCCTGCTTTCTCCAAAGGAGGCTGGCCGACCAGCCAAACTTGGCACCTGGGCCAGCCCCTTCCAAGGGGACGAGTTCCAGAGGATAGAGCCCTGGGGGCGGCTGCCAAGTCTCCTGGGGCGTGTGCTGGGCCCCCGTCAGAGGAGGAAGCAGCCTGGTAAACGGTGTGCCAGGCCTGAGATCTGGAGGCCTCCCACAGCCGGGTCCCTGTCCTGCCCAGGCCCCCCAAGGGAGGACGATGGTCGGGCAGTGGCGAGCGGGGTGGGGCTGGCGCCGAGCCTGCCCTTGGATGCCCCGGGGAAGGGCACCGGGGGATGGGCTGCCCCTGGCCAGGTCTGAGGGACCAACCCAGCTCGGGGCTGTCGGGGGCAGAGAGAGAACCCCCCTCCGCCCTTTCCCTTCAGGTTCTTAGGGCTGGCCAAATCCTTCCCAAGACAGCTTGTCTGGAGAAAATCAGACCCAGCTGAAGAACATGTGTCCATGGGGGAAACCCGGGAAACTGAGTCTCCCCACACAATAGCAGAGATTCTCATCTTGCATCCTCTCCTGAGCTAATGACCAAGGTGGATGTCCCGGGTGGGCCTGTGGAATGGGAGAGGGGAGGAAGTTTATTGTCATGCAGAGGGACATGGAAAGACTTGTCTGAAGCTTATCCCCTGCACTGGAGTCAGGTCGGGAAGGGAAGGCACAGAGGGGAGCAGGAAGCGGCCTCTCTGTGGTGGGGCTGGCTCCGGGGCAGGCGTGGGTGTGATGGCTGGAAGTGGGATGGCGCGTGAGTTGGCACCAGCCAGCGGTAGAGGCAGAGACTCAGAGGTCATGGATCTCTCTCTCTGTCTCTGTCTCTCTCTCTCTCCCTCAGGGAGCTGAGCAGAGTAAGATGGCTCCCCCTACCCACCTCGCCTACCTCTCCATGGGCCCTTCTTTCTCTGGCAGCTCCGGGAGCCCTGCGGGCTTGGCTTCAACCCCCCACCCACCGCACAGGCCAAGGGCGCCTGCGCGACCGCCGGGGCCTAGGGCTGGCCTCGGGGGGTCCTCAGAGAAGGCCCCGCCCTCACTCCAGGCTCTGACCCAGCTGCAGCTCTTCCATCGCCGCCCTTCTGGACTCGGCTTCAGCTGTCTCCCTCCCCTCCCCCACTCCCACTCAGCTTGCAGGCCGCTTCCCTGCCTTGAAAGCATTTCTCTGGCCCTGAGGGCCACAGACCTACTGGGCTTCAAGCTCAAGGCTCTGCCTGGGCCTGCTGCTTCAGCCAGGGGCTCATTTTTTCCTGGAAAGACAAAGCCATGGCCTCACCCCACGCCTGCACTTTGCCACGGCAGGCAGCCCAGATGTAGGAAAGGCTCTGTGGAGTCAGAAGTGCCGAGACAGGCAGATGGCACCAGAGGGTTTGGGGGCCAGGGCGCAACTGGGCTAGCCCCTCCTCCCGGGAGTCGGGGAGGCCCGGCCTTCCTAGTGCCCAGGCCACGGCTCCGGGGAGAAACCCGCCATGGAGGGCACGCGGGAGGCCCTCTGCCTGAGGTGGCAGGTGTCACGCCAGGGCCACTGCAAGCCTGGCTCGGCTTGCCTGCTTTCTCCAAAGGAGGCTGGCCGACCAGCCGAACCTGGCACCTGGGCCAGGCCCCTTCCAAGGGGACGAGTTCCAGAGGATAGAGCCCTGGGGGCGGCTGCCAAGTCTCCTGGGGCGTGTGCTGGGCCCCTGTCAGAGGAGGAAGCAGCCTGGTAAACGGTGTGCCAGGCCTGAGATCTGGAGGCCTCCCACACCCGGGTCCCTGTCCTGCCCAGGCCCCCCGAGGGAGGACGATGGTCGGGCAGTGGCGAGCGGGGTGGGGCTGGCGCCGAGCCTGCCCTTGGATGCCCCGGGGAAGGGCGCCGGGGGATGGGCTGCCCCTGGCCAGGTCTGAGGGACCGACCCAGCTCGGGGCTGTCGGGGCCAGAGAGAGAACCCCCCTTCGCCCTTTCCCTTCAGGTTCTTAGGGCTGACCAAATCCTTCGCAAGACAGCTTGTCTGGAGAAAATCAGACCCAGCTGAAGAACATGTGTCCATGGGGGAAACCCGGGAAACTGAGTCTCCCCACACAATAGCAGAGATTCTCATCTTGCATCCTCTCCTGAGCTAATGACAAAGGTGGATGTCCCGGGTGGGTGGGCCTGTGGAATGGGAGAGGGGAGGAAGTCTATTGTCATGCAGAGGGACATGGAAAGACTTGTCTGAAGCTTATCCCCTGCACTGGGGTCAGGTCGGGAAGGGACGGCACAGAGGTGAGCAGGAACCGACCGGCCTCTCTGTGGTGGGGCTGGCCCCGGGGTAGGCGTGGGGGTGATGGCTGGAAGTGGGATGGCGCGTGAGTTGGCACCAGCCAGCGGTGGAGGCAGAGACTCAGAGGTCAGGGATCTCTCTCTCTGTCTCTGTCTCTCTCTCTCTCCCTCAGGGAGCTGAGGAGAGTAAGGTGGCGCCCCCTGCCCACCTCGCCTACCTCTCCATGGGCCCTTCTTTCTCTGGCCGCTCCGGGAGCCCTGCGGGCTTGGGTTCAAGCCCCCACACACCGCACAGGCCAAGGGCGCATGCGCGACCGCCAGGGCCTAGGGCTGGCCTCGGGGGGCGGGGGGGTCCTCAGTGAAGGCCCCGCCCTCCCTCCAGGCTCTGACCCAGCTGCAGCTCTTCCATCGCCGCCCTTCTGGACTCGGCTTCAGCTGTCTCCCTCCCCTCCCCCACTCCCACTCAGCTTGCAGGCCGCTTCCCTGCCTTGAAAGCATTGCTCTGGCCCTGAGGGCCACAGACCTACTGGGCTTCAAGCTCAAGGCTCTGCCTGGGCCTGCTGCTTCGGCCAGGGGCTCATTTTTTCCTGGAAAGACAAAGCCATGGCCTCACCCCACGCCTGCACTTTGCCACGGCAGGCAGCCCAGATGTAGGAAAGGCTCTGTGGAGTCAGAAGTGCCGAGACAGGCAGATGGCACCAGAGGGTTTGGGGGCCAGGGCGCAACTGGGCTAGCCCCTCCTCCCGGGAGTCGGGGAGGCCCGGCCTTCCTAGTGCCCAGGCCACGGCTCCGGGGAGAAACCCGCCATGGAGGGCACGCGGGAGGCCCTCTGCCTGAGGTGGCAGGTGTCACGCCAGGGCCACTGCAAGCCTGGCTCGGCTTGCCTGCTTTCTCCAAAGGAGGCTGGCCGACCAGCCGAACCTGGCACCTGGGCCAGGCCCCTTCCAAGGGGACGAGTTCCAGAGGATAGAGCCCTGGGGGCGGCTGCCAAGTCTCCTGGGGCGTGTGCTGGGCCCCCGTCAGAGGAGGAAGCAGCCAGGTAAACGGTGTGCCAGGCCTGAGATCTGGAGGCCTCCCACACCCAGGTCCCTGTCCTGCCCAGGCCCCCCGAGGGAGGACGATGGTCGGGCAGTGGCGAGCGGGGTGGGGCTGGCGCCGAGCCTGCCCTTGGATGCCCCGGGGAAGGGCGCCGGGGGATGGGCTGCCCCTGGCCAGGTCTGAGGGACCGACCCAGCTCGGGGCTGTCGGGGGCAGAGAGAGAACCCCCCTCCGCCCTTTCCCTTCAGGTTCTTAGGGCTGGCCAAATCCTTCCCAAGACAGCTTGTCTGGAGAAAATCAGACCCAGCTGAAGAACATGTGTCCATGGGGGAAACCCGGGAAACTGAGTCTCCCCACACAATAGCAGAGATTCTCATCTTGCATCCTCTCCTGAGCTAATGACAAAGGTGGATGTCCCGGGTGGGTGGGCCTGTGGAATGGGAGAGGGGAGGAAGTCTATTGTCATGCAGAGGGACATGGAAAGACTTGTCTGAAGCTTATCCCCTGCACTGGGGTCAGGTCGGGAAGGGACGGCACAGAGGTGAGCAGGAACCGACCGGCCTCTCTGTGGTGGGGCTGGCCCCGGGGTAGGCGTGGGGGTGATGGCTGGAAGTGGGATGGCGCGTGAGTTGGCACCAGCCAGCGGTGGAGGCAGAGACTCAGAGGTCAGGGATCTCTCTCTCTGTCTCTGTCTCTCTCTCTCTCCCTCAGGGAGCTGAGGAGAGTAAGGTGGCGCCCCCTGCCCACCTCGCCTACCTCTCCATGGGCCCTTCTTTCTCTGGCCGCTCCGGGAGCCCTGCGGGCTTGGGTTCAAGCCCCCACACACCGCACAGGCCAAGGGCGCATGCGCGACCGCCGGGGCCTAGGGCTGGCCTCGGGGGGCGGGGGGGTCCTCAGTGAAGGCCCCGCCCTCCCTCCAGGCTCTGACCCAGCTGCAGCTCTTCCATCGCCGCCCTTCTGGACTCGGCTTCAGCTGTCTCCCTCCCCTCCCCCACTCCCACTCAGCTTGCAGGCCGCTTCCCTGCCTTGAAAGCATTGCTCTGGCCCTGAGGGCCACAGACCTACTGGGCTTCAAGCTCAAGGCTCTGCCTGGGCCTGCTGCTTCGGCCAGGGGCTCATTTTTTCCTGGAAAGACAAAGCCATGGCCTCACCCCACGCCTGCACTTTGCCACGGCAGGCAGCCCAGATGTAGGAAAGGCTCTGTGGAGTCAGAAGTGCCGAGACAGGCAGATGGCACCAGAGGGTTTGGGGGCCAGGGCGCAACTGGGCTAGCCCCTCCTCCCGGGAGTCGGGGAGGCCCGGCCTTCCTAGTGCCCAGGCCACGGCTCCGGGGAGAAACCCGCCATGGAGGGCACGCGGGAGGCCCTCTGCCTGAGGTGGCAGGTGTCACGCCAGGGCCACTGCAAGCCTGGCTCGGCTTGCCTGCTTTCTCCAAAGGAGGCTGGCCGACCAGCCGAACCTGGCACCTGGGCCAGGCCCCTTCCAAGGGGACGAGTTGCAGAGGATAGAGCCCTGGGGGCGGCTGCCAAGTCTCCTGGGGCGTGTGCTGGGCCCCCGTCAGAGGAGGAAGCAGCCTGGTAAACGGTGTGCCAGGCCTGAGATCTGGAGGCCTCCCACAGCCGGGTCCCTGTCCTGCCCAGGCCCCCCGAGGGAGGACGATGGTCGGGCAGTGGCGAGCGGGGTGGGGCTGGCGCCGAGCCTGCCCTTGGATGCCCCGGGGAAGGGCGCCGGGGGATGGGCTGCCCCTGGCCAGGTCTGAGGGACCGACCCAGCTCGGGGCTGTCGGGGGCAGAGAGAGAACCCCCCTCCGCCCTTTCCCTTCAGGTTCTTAGAGCTGGCCAAATCCTTCCCAAGACAGCTTGTCTGGAGAAAATCAGACCCAGCTGAAGAACATGTGTCCATGGGGGAAACCCGGGAAACTGAGTCTCCCCACACAATAGCAGAGATTCTCATCTTGCATCCTCTCCTGAGCTAATGACCAAGGTGGATGTCCCGGGTGGGCCTGTGGAATGGGAGAGGGGAGGAAGTCTATTGTCATGCAGAGGGACATGGAAAGACTTGTCTGAAGCTTATCCCCTGCACTGGAGTCAGGTCGGGAAGGGAAGGCACAGAGGGGAGCAGGAAGCGGCCTCTCTGTGGTGGGGCTGGCTCCGGGGCAGGCGTGGGGGTGATGGCTGGAAGTGGGATGGCGCGTGAGTTGGCACCAGCCAGCGGTGGAGGCAGAGACTCAGAGGTCAGGGATCTCTCTCTCTGTCTCTGTCTCTCTCTCTCTCCCTCAGGGAGCTGAGGAGAGTAAGGTGGCGCCCCCTGCCCACCTCGCCTACCTCTCCATGGGCCCTTCTTTCTCTGGCCGCTCCGGGAGCCCTGCGGGCTTGGGTTCAAGCCCCCACACACCGCACAGGCCAATGGCGCATGCGCGACCGCCGGGGCCTAGGGCTGGCCTCGGGGGGGGGGTCCTCAGTGAAGGCACCGCCCTCCCTCCAGGCTATGACCCAGCTGCAGCTCTTCCATCGCCGCCCTTCTGGACTTGGCTTCAGCTGTCTCCCTCCCCTCCCCCACTCCCACTCAGCTTGCAGGCCGCTTCCCTGCCTTGAAAGCATGGCTCTGGCCCTGAGGGCCACAGACCTACTGGGCTTCAAGCTCAAGGCTCTGCCTGGGCCTGCTGCTTCGGCCAGGGGCTCATTTTTTCCTGGAAAGACAAAGCCATGGCCTCACCCCACGCCTGCACTTTGCCACGGCAGGCAGCCCAGATGTAGGAAAGGCTCTGTGGAGTCAGAAGTGCCGAGACAGGCAGATGGCACCAGAGGGTTTGGGGGCCAGGGCGCAACTGGGCTAGCCCCTCCTCCCGGGAGTCGGGGAGGCCCGGCCTTCCTAGTGCCCAGGCCACGGCTCCGGGGAGAAACCCGCCATGGAGGGCACGCGGGAGGCCCTCTGCCTGAGGTGGCGGGTGTCACGCCAGGGCCACTGCAAGCCTGGCTCGGCTTGCCTGCTTTCTCCAAAGGAGGCTGGCCGACCAGCCGAACCTGGCACCTGGGCCAGGCCCCTTCCAAGGGGACGAGTTCCAGAGGATAGAGCCCTGGGGGCGGCTGCCAAGTCTCCTGGGGCGTGTGCTGGGCCCCCGTCAGAGGAGGAAGCAGCCTGGTAAACGGTGTGCCAGGCCTGACATCTGGAGGCCTCCCACAGCCGGGTCCCTGTCCTGCCCAGGCCCCCCGAGGGAGGACGATGGTCGGGCAGTGGCGAGCGGGGTGGGGCTGGCGCCGAGCCTGCCCTTGGATGCCCCGGGGAAGGGCGCCGGGGGATGGGCTGCCCCTGGCCAGGTCTGAGGGACCGACCCAGCTCGGGGCTGTCGGGGGCAGAGAGAGAACCCCCCTCCGCCCTTTCCCTTCAGGTTCTTAGGGCTGGCCAAATCCTTCCCAAGACAGCTTGTCTGGAGAAAATCAGACCCAGCTGAAGAACATGTGTCCATGGGGGAAACCCGGGAAACTGAGTCTCCCCACACAATAGCAGAGATTCTCATCTTGCATCCTCTCCTGAGCTAATGACAAAGGTGGATGTCCCGGGTGGGTGGGCCTGTGGAATGGGAGAGGGGAGGAAGTCTATTGTCATGCAGAGGGACATGGAAAGACTTGTCTGAAGCTTATCCCCTGCACTGGGGTCAGGTCGGGAAGGGACGGCACAGAGGTGAGCAGGAACCGACCGGCCTCTCTGTGGTGGGGCTGGCCCCGGGGTAGGCGTGGGGGTGATGGCTGGAAGTGGGATGGCGCGTGAGTTGGCACCAGCCAGCGGTGGAGGCAGAGACTCAGAGGTCAGGGATCTCTCTCTCTGTCTCTCTCTCTCTCTCTCTCCCTCAGGGAGCTGAGGAGAGTAAGGTGGCGCCCCCTGCCCACCTCGCCTACCTCTCCATGGGCCCTTCTTTCTCTGGCCGCTCCGGGAGCCCTGCGGGCTTGGGTTCAAGCCCCCACACACCGCACAGGCCAAGGGCGCATGCGCGACCCCCGGGGCCTAGGGCTGGCCTCGGGGGGCGAGGGGGTCCTCAGTGAAGGCCCCGCCCTCCCTCCAGGCTCTGACCCAGCTGCAGCTCTTCCATCGCCGCCCTTCTGGACTCGGCTTCAGCTGTCTCCCTCCCCTCCCCCACTCCCACTCAGCTTGCAGGCCGCTTCCCTGCCTTGAAAGCATTGCTCTGGCCCTGAGGGCCACAGACCTACTGGGCTTCAAGCTCAAGGCTCTGCCTGGGCCTGCTGCTTCGGCCAGGGGCTCATTTTTTCCTGGAAAGACAAAGCCATGGCCTCACCCCACGCCTGCACTTTGCCACGGCAGGCAGCCCAGATGTAGGAAAGGCTCTGTGGAGTCAGAAGTGCCGAGACAGGCAGATGGCACCAGAGGGTTTGGGGGCCAGGGCGCAACTGGGCTAGCCCCTCCTCCCGGGAGTCGGGGAGGCCCGGCCTTCCTAGTGCCCAGGCCACGGCTCCGGGGAGAAACCCGCCATGGAGGGCACGCGGGAGGCCCTCTGCCTGAGGTGGCAGGTGTCACGCCAGGGCCACTGCAAGCCTGGCTCGGCTTGCCTGCTTTCTCCAAAGGAGGCTGGCCGACCAGCCGAACCTGGCACCTGGGCCAGGCCCCTTCCAAGGGGACGAGTTCCAGAGGATAGAGCCCTGGGGGCGGCTGCCAAGTCTCCTGGGGCGTGTGCTGGGCCCCCGTCAGAGGAGGAAGCAGCCTGGTAAACGGTGTGCCAGGCCTGACATCTGGAGGCCTCCCACAGCCGGGTCCCTGTCCTGCCCAGGCCCCCCGAGGGAGGACGATGGTCGGGCAGTGGCGAGCGGGGTGGGGCTGGCGCCGAGCCTGCCCTTGGATGCCCCGGGGAAGGGCGCCGGGGGATGGGCTGCCCCTGGCCAGGTCTGAGGGACCGACCCAGCTCGGGGCTGTCGGGGGCAGAGAGAGAACCCCCCTCCGCCCTTTCCCTTCAGGTTCTTAGGGCTGGCCAAATCCTTCCCAAGACAGCTTGTCTGGAGAAAATCAGACCCAGCTGAAGAACATGTGTCCATGGGGGAAACCCGGGAAACTGAGTCTCCCCACACAATAGCAGAGATTCTCATCTTGCATCCTCTCCTGAGCTAATGACAAAGGTGGATGTCCCGGGTGGGTGGGCCTGTGGAATGGGAGAGGGGAGGAAGTCTATTGTCATGCAGAGGGACATGGAAAGACTTGTCTGAAGCTTATCCCCTGCACTGGGGTCAGGTCGGGAAGGGACGGCACAGAGGTGAGCAGGAACCGACCGGCCTCTCTGTGGTGGGGCTGGCCCCGGGGTAGGCGTGGGGGTGATGGCTGGAAGTGGGATGGCGCGTGAGTTGGCACCAGCCAGCGGTGGAGGCAGAGACTCAGAGGTCAGGGATCTCTCTCTCTGTCTCTCTCTCTCTCTCTCTCCCTCAGGGAGCTGAGGAGAGTAAGGTGGCGCCCCCTGCCCACCTCGCCTACCTCTCCATGGGCCCTTCTTTCTCTGGCCGCTCCGGGAGCCCTGCGGGCTTGGGTTCAAGCCCCCACACACCGCACAGGCCAAGGGCGCATGCGCGACCCCCGGGGCCTAGGGCTGGCCTCGGGGGGCGAGGGGGTCCTCAGTGAAGGCCCCGCCCTCCCTCCAGGCTCTGACCCAGCTGCAGCTCTTCCATCGCCGCCCTTCTGGACTCGGCTTCAGCTGTCTCCCTCCCCTCCCCCACTCCCACTCAGCTTGCAGGCCGCTTCCCTGCCTTGAAAGCATTGCTCTGGCCCTGAGGGCCACAGACCTACTGGGCTTCAAGCTCAAGGCTCTGCCTGGGCCTGCTGCTTCGGCCAGGGGCTCATTTTTTCCTGGAAAGACAAAGCCATGGCCTCACCCCACGCCTGCACTTTGCCACGGCAGGCAGCCCAGATGTAGGAAAGGCTCTGTGGAGTCAGAAGTGCCGAGACAGGCAGATGGCACCAGAGGGTTTGGGGGCCAGGGCGCAACTGGGCTAGCCCCTCCTCCCGGGAGTCGGGGAGGCCCGGCCTTCCTAGTGCCCAGGCCACGGCTCCGGGGAGAAACCCGCCATGGAGGGCACGCGGGAGGCCCTCTGCCTGAGGTGGCAGGTGTCACGCCAGGGCCACTGCAAGCCTGGCTCGGCTTGCCTGCTTTCTCCAAAGGAGGCTGGCCGACCAGCCGAACCTGGCACCTGGGCCAGGCCCCTTCCAAGGGGACGAGTTCCAGAGGATAGAGCCCTGGGGGCGGCTGCCAAGTCTCCTGGGGCGTGTGCTGGGCCCCCGTCAGAGGAGGAAGCAGCCTGGTAAACGGTGTGCCAGGCCTGACATCTGGAGGCCTCCCACAGCCGGGTCCCTGTCCTGCCCAGGCCCCCCGAGGGAGGACGATGGTCGGGCAGTGGCGAGCGGGGTGGGGCTGGCGCCGAGCCTGCCCTTGGATGCCCCGGGGAAGGGCGCCGGGGGATGGGCTGCCCCTGGCCAGGTCTGAGGGACCGACCCAGCTCGGGGCTGTCGGGGGCAGAGAGAGAACCCCCCTCCGCCCTTTCCCTTCAGGTTCTTAGGGCTGGCCAAATCCTTCCCAAGACAGCTTGTCTGGAGAAAATCAGACCCAGCTGAAGAACATGTGTCCATGGGGGAAACCCGGGAAACTGAGTCTCCCCACACAATAGCAGAGATTCTCATCTTGCATCCTCTCCTGAGCTAATGACAAAGGTGGATGTCCCGGGTGGGTGGGCCTGTGGAATGGGAGAGGGGAGGAAGTCTATTGTCATGCAGAGGGACATGGAAAGACTTGTCTGAAGCTTATCCCCTGCACTGGGGTCAGGTCGGGAAGGGACGGCACAGAGGTGAGCAGGAACCGACCGGCCTCTCTGTGGTGGGGCTGGCCCCGGGGTAGGCGTGGGGGTGATGGCTGGAAGTGGGATGGCGCGTGAGTTGGCACCAGCCAGCGGTGGAGGCAGACTCAGAGATCAGGGATCTCTCTCTCTGTCTCTGTCTCTCTCTCTCTCCCTCAGGGAGCTGAGGAGAGTAAGGTAGCGCGCCCTGCCCACCTCGCCTACCTCTCCATGGGCCCTTCTTTCTCTGGCCGCTCCGGGAGCCCTGCGGGCTTGGGTTCAAGCCCCCACACACCGCACAGGCCAAGGGCGCATGCGCGACCCCCGGGGCCTAGGGCTGGCCTAGGGGGGCGGGGGGGTCCTCAGTGAAGGCCCCGCCCTCCCTCCAGGCTCTGACCCAGCTGCAGCTCTTCCATCGCCGCCCTTCTGGACTCGGCTTCAGCTGTCTCCCTCCCCTCCCCCACTCCCACTCAGCTTGCAGGCCGCTTCCCTGCCTTGAAAGCATGGCTCTGGCCCTGAGGGCCACAGACCTACTGGGCTTCAAGCTCAAGGCTCTGCCTGGGCCTGCTGCTTCGGCCAGGGGCTCATTTTTTCCTGGAAAGACAAAGCCATGGCCTCACCCCACGCCTGCACTTTGCCACGGCAGGCAGCCCAGATGTAGGAAAGGCTCTGTGGAGTCAGAAGTGCCGAGACAGGCAGATGGCACCAGAGGGTTTGGGGGCCAGGGCGCAACTGGGCTAGCCCCTCCTCCCGGGAGTCGGGGAGGCCCGGCCTTCCTAGTGCCCAGGCCACGGCTCCGGGGAGAAACCCGCCATGGAGGGCACGCGGGAGGCCCTCTGCCTGAGGTGGCAGGTGTCACGCCAGGGCCACTGCAACCTGGCTCGGCTTGCCTGCTTTCTCCAAAGGAGGCTGGCCGACCAGCCGAACCTGGCACCTGGGCCAGGCCCCTTCCAAGGGGACGAGTTGCAGAGGATAGAGCCCTGGGGGCGGCTGCCAAGTCTCCTGGGGCGTGTGCTGGGCCCCCGTCAGAGGAGGAAGCAGCCTGGTAAACGGTGTGCCAGGCCTGAGATCTGGAGGCCTCCCACAGCCGGGTCCCTGTCCTGCCCAGGCCCCCCGAGGGAGGACGATGGTCGGGCAGTGGCGAGCGGGGTGGGGCTGGCGCCGAGCCTGCCCTTGGATGCCCCGGGGAAGGGCGCCGGGGGATGGGCTGCCCCTGGCCAGGTCTGAGGGACCGACCCAGCTCGGGGCTGTCGGGGGCAGAGAGAGAACCCCCCTCCGCCCTTTCCCTTCAGGTTCTTAGGGCTGGCCAAATCCTTCCCAAGACAGCTTGTCTGGAGAAAATCAGACCCAGCTGAAGAACATGTGTCCATGGGGGAAACCCGGGAAACTGAGTCTCCCCACACAATAGCAGAGATTCTCATCTTGCATCCTCTCCTGAGCTAATGACAAAGGTGGATGTCCCGGGTGGGTGGGCCTGTGGAATGGGAGAGGGGAGGAAGTCTATTGTCATGCAGAGGGACATGGAAAGACTTGTCTGAAGCTTATCCCCTGCACTGGGGTCAGGTCGGGAAGGGACGGCACAGAGGTGAGCAGGAACCGACCGGCCTCTCTGTGGTGGGGCTGGCCCCGGGGTAGGCGTGGGGGTGATGGCTGGAAGTGGGATGGCGCGTGAGTTGGCACCAGCCAGCGGTGGAGGCAGAGACTCAGAGGTCAGGGATCTCTCTCTCTGTCTCTGTCTCTCTCTCTCTCCCTCAGGGAGCTGAGGAGAGTAAGGTGGCGCCCCCTGCCCACCTCGCCTACCTCTCCATGGGCCCTTCTTTCTCTGGCCGCTCCGGGAGCCCTGCGGGCTTGGGTTCAAGCCCCCACACACCGCACAGGCCAAGGGCGCATGCGCGACCGCCGGGGCCTAGGGCTGGCCTCGGGGGGCGGGGGGGTCCTCAGTGAAGGCCCCGCCCTCCCTCCAGGCTCTGACCCAGCTGCAGCTCTTCCATCGCCGCCCTTCTGGACTCGGCTTCAGCTGTCTCCCTCCCCTCCCCCACTCCCACTCAGCTTGCAGGCCGCTTCCCTGCCTTGAAAGCATGGCTCTGGCCCTGAGGGCCACAGACCTACTGGGCTTCAAGCTCAAGGCTCTGCCTGGGCCTGCTGCTTCGGCCAGGGGCTCATTTTTTCCTGGAAAGACAAAGCCATGGCCTCACCCCACGCCTGCACTTTGCCACGGCAGGCAGCCCAGATGTAGGAAAGGCTCTGTGGAGTCAGAAGTGCCGAGACAGGCAGATGGCACCAGAGGGTTTGGGGGCCAGGGCGCAACTGGGCTAGCCCCTCCTCCCGGGAGTCGGGGAGGCCCGGCCTTCCTAGTGCCCAGGCCACGGCTCCGGGGAGAAACCCGCCATGGAGGGCACGCGGGAGGCCCTCTGCCTGAGGTGGCAGGTGTCACGCCAGGGCCACTGAAGCCTGGCTCGGCTTGCCTGCTTTCTCCAAAGGAGGCTGGCCGACCAGCCGAACCTGGCACCTGGGCCAGGCCCCTTCCAAGGGGACGAGTTGCAGAGGATAGAGCCCTGGGGGCGGCTGCCAAGTCTCCTGGGGCGTGTGCTGGGCCCCCGTCAGAGGAGGAAGCAGCCTGGTAAACGGTGTGCCAGGCCTGAGATCTGGAGGCCTCCCACAGCCGGGTCCCTGTCCTGCCCAGGCCCCCCGAGGGAGGACGATGGTCGGGCAGTGGCGAGCGGGGTGGGGCTGGCGCCGAGCCTGCCCTTGGATGCCCCGGGGAAGGGCGCCGGGGGATGGGCTGCCCCTGGCCAGGTCTGAGGGACCGACCCAGCTCGGGGCTGTCGGGGGCAGAGAGAGAACCCCCCTCCGCCCTTTCCCTTCAGGTTCTTAGGGCTGGCCAAATCCTTCCCAAGACAGCTTGTCTGGAGAAAATCAGACCCAGCTGAAGAACATGTGTCCATGGGGGAAACCCGGGAAACTGAGTCTCCCCACACAATAGCAGAGATTCTCATCTTGCATCCTCTCCTGAGCTAATGACCAAGGTGGATGTCCCGGGTGGGCCTGTGGAATGGGAGAGGGGAGGAAGTTTATTGTCATGCAGAGGGACATGGAAAGACTTGTCTGAAGCTTATCCCCTGCACTGGAGTCAGGTCGGGAAGGGAAGGCACAGAGGGGAGCAGGAAGCGGCCTCTCTGTGGTGGGGCTGGCTCCGGGGCAGGCGTGGGGGTGATGGCTGGAAGTGGGATGGCGCGTGAGTTGGCACCAGCCAGCGGTAGAGGCAGAGACTCAGAGGTCATGGATCTCTCTCTCTGTCTCTGTCTCTCTCTCTCTCCCTCAGGGAGCTGAGCAGAGTAAGATGGCTCCCCCTACCCACCTCGCCTACCTCTCCATGGGCCCTTCTTTCTCTGGCAGCTCCGGGAGCCCTGCGGGCTTGGCTTCAACCCCCCACCCACCGCACAGGCCAAGGGCGCCTGCGCGACCGCCGGGGCCTAGGGCTCGCCTCGGGGGGCGGGGGGGTCCTCAGTGAATGCCCCGTCCTCCCTCCAGGCTCTGACACAGCTGCAGCTGTTCCTTTGCGGCCCTTCTGGACTCGGCTTCAGCTGTTGTCTCCCTCCCCTCCCCCACTCCCACTCAGCTCGGAGGCCGCTTCCCTGCCTTGAAAGCATTGCTCTGGCCCTGAGGGCCACAGACCTACTGGGCTTCAAGCTCAAGGCTCTGCCTGGGCCTGCTGCTTCGGCCAGGGGCTCATTTCTTCCTGGAAAGACAAAGCCATGGCCTCACCCCACGCCTGCACTTTCCCACGGCAGGCAGCCCAGGTGTAGGAAAGGCTCTGTGGAGTCAGAAGTGCCGAGACAGGCAGATGGCACCAGAGGGTTTGGGGGCCAGGGCGCAACTGGGCTAGCCCCTCCTCCCGGGAGTCGGGGAGGCCCGGCCTTCCTAGTGCCCAGGCCACAGTTCCGGGGAGAAATCCGCCATGGAGGGCACGCGGGAAGCCCTCTGCCTGAGGTCGCAGGTGTCACGCCAGGGCCACTGCAAGCCTGGCTCGGCTTGCCTGCTTTCTCCAAAGGAGGCTGGCCGACCAGCCGAACCTGGCACCTGGGCCAGGCCCCTCCCAAGGGGACGAGTTCCAGAGGATAGAGCCCTTGGGGCGGCTGCCAAGTCTCCTGGGGCGTGTGCTGGGCCCGCGTCAGAGGAGGAAGCAGCCTGGTAAACGGTGTGCCAGGCCTGAGATCTGGAGGCCTCCCACAGCCGGGTCCCTGTCATGCCCAGGCCCCCCGAGGGAGGACGATGGTCGGGCAGTGGCGAGCGGGGTGGGGCTGGCGCCGAGCCTGCCCTTGGATGCCCCGGGGAAGGGCGCCGGGGCATGGGCTGCCCCTGGCCATGTCTGAGGGACCGACCCAGCTCGGGGCTGTCGGGGGCAGAGAGAGAAACCCCCTCCGCCCTTTCTCTTCAGGTTCTTAGGGCTGGCCAAATCCTTCCCAAGACAGCTTGTCTGGAGAAAATCAGACCCAGCTGAAGAACATGTGTCCATGGGGGAAACCCGGGAAACTGAGTCTCCCCACACAATAGCAGAGATTCTCATCTTGCATCCTCTCCTGAGCTAATGACAAAGGTGGATGTCCCGGGTGGGTGGGCCTGTGGAATGGGAGAGGGGAGGAAGTCTATTGTCATGCAGAGGGACATGGAAAGACTTGTCTGAAGCTTATCCCCTGCACTGGGGTCAGGTCGGGAAGGGACGGCACAGAGGTGAGCAGGAACCGACCGGCCTCTCTGTGGTGGGGCTGGCCCCGGGGTAGGCGTGGGGGTGATGGCTGGAAGTGGGATGGCGCGTGAGTTGGCACCAGCCAGCGGTGGAGGCAGAGACTCAGAGGTCAGGGATCTCTCTCTCTGTCTCTGTCTCTCTCTCTCTCCCTCAGGGAGCTGAGGAGAGTAAGGTGGCGCCCCCTGCCCACCTCGCCTACCTCTCCATGGGCCCTTCTTTCTCTGGCCGCTCCGGGAGCCCTGCGGGCTTGGGTTCAAGCCCCCACACACCGCACAGGCCAAGGGCGCATGCGCGACCGCCGGGGCCTAGGGCTGGCCTCGGGGGGCGGGTGGGTCCTCAGTGAAGGCCCCGCCCTCCCTCCAGGCTCTGACCCAGCTGCAGCTCTTCCATCGCCGCCCTTCTGGACTCGGCTTCAGCTGTCTCCCTCCCCTCCCCCACTCCCACTCAGCTTGCAGGCCGCTTCCCTGCCTTGAAAGCATGGCTCTGGCCCTGAGGGCCACAGACCTACTGGGCTTCAAGCTCAAGGCTCTGCCTGGGCCTGCTGCTTCGGCCAGGGGCTCATTTTTTCCTGGAAAGACAAAGCCATGGCCTCACCCCACGCCTGCACTTTGCCACGGCAGGCAGCCCAGATGTAGGAAAGGCTCTGTGGAGTCAGAAGTGCCGAGACAGGCAGATGGCACCAGAGGGTTTGGGGGCCAGGGCGCAACTGGGCTAGCCCCTCCTCCCGGGAGTCGGGGAGGCCCGGCCTTCCTAGTGCCCAGGCCACGGCTCCGGGGAGAAACCCGCCATGGAGGGCACGCGGGAGGCCCTCTGCCTGAGGTGGCAGGTGTCACGCCAGGGCCACTGCAAGCCTGGCTCGGCTTGCCTGCTTTCTCCAAAGGAGGCTGGCCGACCAGCCGAACCTGGCACCTGGGCCAGGCCCCTTCCAAGGGGACGAGTTCCAGAGGATAGAGCCCTGGGGGCGGCTGCCAAGTCTCCTGGGGCGTGTGCTGGGCCCCCGTCAGAGGAGGAAGCAGCCTGGTAAACGGTGTGCCAGGCCTGAGATCTGGAGGCCTCCCACACCCGGGTCCCT